>NC_054374.1:71342408-71942408 GCF_017654675.1 Xenopus laevis | reverse complement strand
GAACCTGCCATGAAAGACCGCTTTGGTTAAACTAATCATCCCCTGCAAAGGGACCCACCCCCTTGGGGACTCAGCAATTCAATTGGCTTTCTAGGCCTAAAAAAAACTTGATTAACGAATACATGAATCACCTTCACTTAAAAATCTAAAACCTAAAATTCTTCAACATAAGCACATAGAGAATACAATACAGATCTATGCAAAACGCTAACTATAACACTATACATATATACATATCTTGAAAAAACTCACCTAGATTAAATTCCTAACCATAGCAATAAAATTCTGAATTGAAAAACCTTATTTATTTAAACATTTCATTTACTAAAACATCAGTACAATATTAGTAATATGCATGTTTTTAAGAACAATTGAATTGCTGAGGGACCCAAGGGAACCACTACCCATTCCCTGTTGCTTAGGGTCATATACTCAACCAAAGAGGTCTATCAAGCCCACCCTCTACCGAACCTGCCATGAAAGACCGCTTTGGTTAAACTAATCATCCCCTGCAAAGGGACCCACCCCCTTGGGGACTCAGCAATTCAATTGGCTTTCTAGGCCTAAAAAAAATTGATTAACGAATACATGAATCACCTTCACTTAAAAATCTAAAACCTAAAATTCTTCAACATAAGCACATAGAGAATACAATACAGATCTATGCAAAATGCTAACTATAACACTATACATATATACATATCTTGAAAAAACTCACCTAGATTCAATTCCTAACCATAGCAATAAAATTCTGAATTGAAAAACCTTATTTATTTAAACATTTCATTTACTAAAACATCAGTACAATATTAGTAATATGCATGTTTTTAAGAACAATTGAATTGCTGAGGGACCCAAGGGAACCACTACCCATTCCCTGTTGCTTAGGGTCATATACTCAACCAAAGAGGTCTATCAAGCCCACCCTCTACCGAACCTGCCATGAAAGACCGCTTTGGTTAAACTAATCATCCCCTGCAAAGGGACCCACCCCCTTGGGGACTCAGCAATTCAATTGGCTTTCTAGGCCTAAAAAAAATTGATTAACGAATACATGAATCACCTTCACTTAAAAATCTAAAACCTAAAATTCTTCAACATAAGCACATAGAGAATACAATACAGATCTATGCAAAATGCTAACTATAACACTATACATATATACATATCTTGAAAAAACTCACCTAGATTCAATTCCTAACCATAGCAATAAAATTCTGAATTGAAAAACCTCATTTATTTAAACATTTCATTTACTAAAACATCAGTACAATATTAGTAATATGCATGTTTTTAAGAACAATTGAATTGCTGAGGGACCCAAGGGAACCACTACCCATTCCCTGTTGCTTAGGGTCATATGCTCAACCAAAGAGGTCTATCAAACCCACCCTCTACCGAACCTGCCATGAAAGACCGCTTTGGTTAAACTAATCATCCCCTGCAAAGGGACCCACCCCCTTGGGGACTCAGCAATTCAATTGGCTTTCTAGGCCTAAAAAAAACTTGATTAACGAATACATGAATCACCTTCACTTAAAAATCTAAAACCTAAAATTCTTCAACATAAGCACATAGAGAATACAATACAGATCTATGCAAAATGCTAACTATAACACTATACATATATACATATCTTGAAAAAACTCACCTAGATTCAATTCCTAACCATAGCAATAAAATTCTGAATTGAAAAACCTCATTTATTTAAACATTTCATTACTAAACATCAGTACAATATTAGTAATATGCATGTTTTTAAGAACAATTGAATTGCTGAGGGCCCCAAGGGAACCACTACCCATTCCCTGTTGCTTAGGGTCATATGCTCAACCAAAGAGGTCTATCAAACCCACCCTCTACCGAACCTGCCATGAAAGACCGCTTTGGTTAAACTAATCATCCCCTGCAAAGGGACCCACCCCCTTGGGGACTCAGCAATTCAATTGGCTTTCTAGGCCTAAAAAAAACTTGATTAACGAATACATGAATCACCTTCACTTAAAAATCTAAAACCTAAAATTCTTCAACATAAGCACATAGAGAATACAATACAGATCTATGCAAAATGCTAACTATAACACTATACATATATACATATCTTGAAAAAACTCACCTAGATTCAATTCCTAACCATAGCAATAAAATTCTGAATTGAAAAACTTCATTTATTTAAACATTTCATTTACTAAAACATCAGTACAATATTAGTAATATGCATGTTTTTAAGAACAATTGAATTGCTGAGGGCCCCAAGGGAACCACTACCCATTCCCTGTTGCTTAGGGTCATATGCTCAACCAAAGAGGTCTATCAAGCCCACCCTCTACCGAACCTGCCATGAAAGACCGCTTTGGTTAAACTAATCATCCCCTGCAAAGGGACCCACCCCCTTGGGGACTCAGCAATTCAATTGGCTTTCTAGGCCTAAAAAAAACTTGATTAACGAATACATGAATCACCTTCACTTAAAAATCTAAAACCTAAAATTCTTCAACATAAGCACATAGAGAATACAATACAGATCTATGCAAAACGCTAACTATAACACTATACATATATACATATCTTGAAAAAACTCACCTAGATTAAATTCCTAACCATAGCAATAAAATTCTGAATTGAAAAACCTTATTTATTTAAACATTTCATTTACTAAAACATCAGTACAATATTAGTAATATGCATGTTTTTAAGAACAATTGAATTGCTGAGGGACCCAAGGGAACCACTACCCATTCCCTGTTGCTTAGGGTCATATGCTCAACCAAAGAGGTCTATCAAACCCACCCTCTACCGAACCTGCCATGAAAGACCGCTTTGGTTAAACTAATCATCCCCTGCAAAGGGACCCACCCCCTTGGGGACTCAGCAATTCAATTGGCTTTCTAGGCCTAAAAAAAACTTGATTAACGAAAACATGAATCACCTTCACTTAAAAATCTAAAACCTAAAATTCTTCAACATAAGCACATAGAGAATACAATACACATCTATGCAAAATGCTAACTATAACACTATACATATATACATATCTTGAAAAAACTCACCTAGATTCAATTCCTAACCATAGCAATAAAATTCTGAATTGAAAAACCTCATTTATTTAAACATTTAAATAAACATCAGTACAATATTAGTAAAATGCTTGTTTTTAAGAACAATTGAATTGCTGAGGGCCCCAAGGGAACCACTACCCATTCCCTGTTGCTTAGGGTCATATACTCAACCAAAGAGGTCTATCAAACCCACCCTCTACCGAACCTCCATGAAAGACCTCTTTGGTTAAACTAATCATCCCCTGCAAAGGGACCCACCCCCTTGGGGACTCAGCAATTCAATTGGCTTTCTAGGCCTAAAAAACAATTGATTAACGAATACATGAATCACCTTCACTTAAAAATCTAAAACCTGAAATTCTTCAACACAACATAAGCACATAGAGAATACAATACAGATCTATGCAAAATGCTAAGTATAACACTATACATATATATAACTATCTTGAAAAAAACTCACCTAGATTAAATTCCTAACCATAGCAATAAAATTCTGAATTAAAAAAAATTCATTTATTTAAACATTTCATTTACTAAAACACCAGTACAATATTAGTAATATGCATGTTTTTAAGAACAATTAAATTGCTGAGGGACCCAAGGGAACCACTACCCATTCCCTGTTGCTTAGGGTCATATACTCAACCAAAGAGGTCTATCAAGCCCACCCTCTACCGAACCTGCCATGAAAGACCGCTTTGGTTAAACTAATCATCCCCTGCAAAGGGACCCACCCCCTTGGGGACTCAGCAATTCAATTGGCTTTCTAGGCCGAAAAAAAAATTGATTAACGAATACATGAATCACCTTCACTTAAAAATATAAAACCTAAAATTCTTCAACATAAGCACATAGAGAATACAATACAGATCTATGCAAAATGCTAACTATAACACTATACATATATACATATCTTGAAAAAACTCACCTAGATTCAATTCCTAACCATAGCAATAAAATTCTGAATTGAAAAACCTCATTTATTTAAACATTTCATTTACTAAAACATCAGTACAATATTAGTAATATGCATGTTTTTAAGAACAATTGAATTGCTGAGGGCCCCAAGGGAACCACTACCCATTCCCTGTTGCTTAGGGTCATATGCTCAACCAAAGAGGTCTATCAAACCCACCCTCTACCGAACCTGCCATGAAAGACCGCTTTGGTTAAACTAATCATCCCCTGCAAAGGGACCCACCCCCTTGGGGACTCAGCAATTCAATTGGCTTTCTAGGCCTAAAAAAAACTTGATTAACGAATACATGAATCACCTTCACTTAAAAATCTAAAACCTAAAATTCTTCAACATAAGCACATAGAGAATACAATACAGATCTATGCAAAACGCTAACTATAACACTATACATATATACATATCTTGAAAAAACTCACCTAGATTCAATTCCTAACCATAGCAATAAAATTCTGAATTGAAAAACCTCATTTATTTAAACATTTCATTTACTAAAACATCAGTACAATATTAGTAATATGCATGTTTTTAAGAACAATTGAATTGCTGAGGGCCCCAAGGGAACCACTACCCATTCCCTGTTGCTTAGGGTCATATGCTCAACCAAAGAGGTCTATCAAGCCCACCCTCTACCGAACCTGCCATGAAAGACCGCTTTGGTTAAACTAATCATCCCCTGCAAAGGGACCCACCCCCTTGGGGACTCAGCAATTCAATTGGCTTTCTAGGCCTAAAAAAAACTTGATTAACGAAAACATGAATCACCTTCACTTAAAAATCTAAAACCTAAAATTCTTCAACATAAGCACATAGAGAATACAATACACATCTATGCAAAATGCTAACTATAACACTATACATATATACATATCTTGAAAAAACTCACCTAGATTCAATTCCTAACCATAGCAATAAAATTCTGAATTGAAAAACCTCATTTATTTAAACATTTAAATAAACATCAGTACAATATTAGTAAAATGCTTGTTTTTAAGAACAATTGAATTGCTGAGGGCCCCAAGGGAACCACTACCCATTCCCTGTTGCTTAGGGTCATATACTCAACCAAAGAGGTCTATCAAACCCACCCTCTACCGAACCTCCATGAAAGACCTCTTTGGTTAAACTAATCATCCCCTGCAAAGGGACCCACCCCCTTGGGACTCAGCAATTCAATTGGCTTTCTAGGCCTAAAAAACAATTGATTAACGAATACATGAATCACCTTCACTTAAAAATCTAAAACCTAAAATTCTTCAACACAACATAAGCACATAGAGAATACAATACAGATCTATGCAAAATGCTAACTATAACACTATACATATATATATCTATCTTGAAAAAAACTCACCTAGATTAAATTCCTAACCATAGCAATAAAATTCTGAATTAAAAAAATTCATTTATTTAAACATTTCATTTACTAAAACATCAGTACAATATTAGTAATATGCATGTTTTTAAGAACAATTAAATTGCTGAGGGACCCAAGGGAACCACTACCCATTCCCTGTTGCTTAGGGTCATATACTCAACCAAAGAGGTCTATCAAGCCCACCCTCTACTGAACCTGCCATGAAAGACCGCTTTGGTTAAACTAATCATCCCCTGCAAAGGGACCCACCCCCTTGGGGACTCAGCAATTCAATTGGCTTTCTAGGCCGAAAAAAAAATTGATTAACGAATACATGAATCACCTTCACTTAAAAATATAAAACCTAAAATTCTTCAACACAAGCACATAGAGAATACAATACACATCTATGCAAAATGCTAACTATAACACTATACAATACATATATACATATCTTGAAAAAACTCACCTAGATTCAATTCCTAACCATAGCAATAAAATTCTGAATTGAAAAACCTCATTTATTTAAACATTTTATTTACTTAAACATCAATACAATAGTAGTAATATGCATGTTTTTAAGAACAATTGAATTGCTGAGGGCCCCAAGGGAACCACTACCCATTCCCTGTTGCTTAGGGTCATATGCTCAACCAAAGAGGTCTATCAAACCCACCCTCTACCAAACCTGCCATGAAAGACCGCTTTGGTTAAACTAATCATCCCCTGCAAAGGGACCCACCCCCTTGGGGACTCAGCAATTCAATTGGCTTTCTAGGCCTAAAAAAAACTTGATTAACGAATACATCAATCACCTTCACTTAAAAATCTAAAACCTAAAATTCTTCAACATAAGCACATAGAGAATACAATACAGATCTATGCAAAACGCTAACTATAACACTATACATATATATATATCTATCTTGAAAAAACTCACCTAGATTCAATTCCTAACCATAGCAATAAAATTCTGAATTGAAAAACCTCATTTATTTAAACATTTCATTTACTAAAACATCAGTACAATAGTAGTAATATGCATGTATTTAAGAACAATTGAATTGCTGAGAGCCCCAAGGGAACCACTACCCATTCCCTGTTGCTTAGGGTCATATACTCAACCAAAGAGGTCTATCAAGCCCACCCTCTTCCAAACCTGCCATGAAAGACCGCTTTGGTTAAACTAATCATCCCCTGCAAAGGGACCCACCCCCTTGGGGACTCAGCAATTCAATTGGCTTTCTAGGCCGAAAAAAAAATTGATTAACGAATACATGAATCACCTTCACTTAAAAATATAAAACCTAAAATTCTTCAAAATAAGCACATAGAGAATACAATACAGATCTATGCAAAACGCTAACTATAACACTATACATATATACATATCTTGAAAAAACTCACCTAGATTCAATTCCTAACCATAGCAATAAAATTCTGAATTGAAAAACCTCATTTATTTAAACATTTCATTTACTAAAACATCAGTACAATATTAGTAATATGCATGTTTTTAAGAACAATTGAATTGCTGAGGGCCCCAAGGGAACCACTACCCATTCCCTGTTGCTTAGGGTCATATGCTCAACCAAAGAGGTCTATCAAACCCACCCTCTACCGAACCTGCCATGAAAGACCGCTTTGGTTAAACTAATCATCCCCTGCAAAGGGACCCACCCCCTTGGGGACTCAGCAATTCAATTGGCTTTCTAGGCCGAAAAAAAAATTGATTAACGAATACATGAATCACCTTCACTTAAAAATATAAAACCTAAAATTCTTCAACATAAGCACATAGAGAATACAATACACATCTATGCAAAATGCTAACTATAACACTATACATATATACATATCTTAAAAACACTCACCTAGATTCAATTCCTAACCATAGCAATAAAATTCTGAATTGAAAAACCTCATTTATTTAAACATTTATTTACTTAAACATCAGTACAATATTAGTAATATGCATGTTTTTAAGAACAATTGAATTGCTGAGGGCCCCAAGGGAACCACTACCCATTCCCTGTTGCTTAGGGTCATATACTCAACCAAAGAGGTCTATCAAGCCCACCCTCTACCGAACCTGCCATGAAAGACCGCTTTGGTTAAACTAATCATCCCCTGCAAAGGGACCCACCCCCTTGGGGACTCAGCAATTCAATTGGCTTTCTAGGCCGAAAAAAAAAATTGATTAACGAATACATGAATCACCTTCACTTAAAAATATAAAACCTAAAATTCTTCAACATAAGCACATAGAGAATACAATACACATCTATGCAAAGTTCTAACTATAACACTATACATATATATATCTATCTTGAAAAAACTCACCTAGATTCAATTCCTAACCATAGCAATAAAATTCTGAATTGAAAAACCTCATTTATTTAAACATTTCATTTACTAAAACATCAGTACAATAGTAGTAATATGCATGTATTTAAGAACAATTGAATTGCTGAGGGTCCCAAGGGAACCACTACCCTTTCCCTGTTGCTTAGGGTCATATACTCAACCAAAGAGGTCTATCAAGCCCACCCTCTACCGAACCTGCCATGAAAGACCGCTTTGGTTAAACTAATCATCCCCTGCAAAGGGACCCACCCCCTTGGGGACTCAGCAATTGAATTGGCTTTCTAGGCCTAAATAAATTGAGTAACAAATGGGTAACAAATGATCAATTGAGTAACAAATGTAGAATCCATCACTAAGCATCACAATATAACTCTAGATTAAAAAACCTTATATAATTCAACACTTCATTAACTAAAATATCATTAGAAAAACAACAATACACATGATTATAAGAACAATTCCTTTGCTGAGGACCCCATGTAAACTGTATCCATTCCCTTTGCGTGGAGTCATATGCTCAACCAAAGAGGCCCATCAAACCCGCCCTCTACCAAACCTGCCATGAAGGAACACTTTGGTTAAACAAGTCATTCCCTGCAAAGGGACCCTTCCCCTTGGAGACTCAGCAATACAATTATCTTTCTTGTCCTAAAAACAAGGTGAAGGACATTTTATGGACACTTACATATTATAATGTTACACTAAATTTCAGATTGCAATATATATGAATTATCTATATGGGAAGTTTGCACCAATTGTAATTATGAGTGGTTAATGATGTTATTTTGGTGCCTTTTTTGAATGGGTTTATGGGTATTTAAATGTAGTTTGGATCAAGTACATGGTACTGCTTTATTATTATAGCGAAAAAAAAACAATTTTAAAATTCTGGATTATTTGATTAAAATGGAGTCTATTGGAGACCCTAGTTTTGAGCACTCTGGAAAACTGGTTTCCAGATAATCAATCCCATACCTGTACGTATGTACAATCCTAAAGTTTACTTGTGTGCAAAAGTGAGCAAATGAAAAACTAGCAATCACTACTAAAATGTGGGTATAGATGTATATAAGTGTTTAAATAAAGGCCACTTATCATTTTAAGTTAAACTTTTAAGCAGACCGGGCACAAACAGTATACCATAATAAAGCAAGGAGAGCATTACCAGCAATCCATAATAACAGCATACCATTTGTGTCTTCATCACAAACGTATCTATCTCATTGCTGCATGAAGTTAACCCAACTATTCCTACTATTTATCCCAGTCAATTTATAAGTCTTCTTTAAAAAAAATCACCTTATACATACACAGAAATAATAGCCTTTTTAAACTGCACATTACTCTCTTCACTCACCTTCCTGTCCTTATCTGCTACACATACTCCAACAATCTTGCTTCTCTCTCATCAAAAGGGTCTCACTGCCTTCCATTTCTTTTCAACTGCCCCTTCCCATCTTATTTTACCAACTTTTGAGGCACTGAGCCCAAATTAGCTAAGAAAGATGTAACTTGTTTATTGGCAGACTCCCTTACACTGTTCACTCACACTCACTCTGGCAGCTCTGAGGCAGTTACAACTGGTTTAAGCCGCCCAGGGCACATACAGCAACCAATGATAACAAAGCAGGGACAGCATTACCAACATCCCATAATAACCAACATCCCATAATAACAAAGCAGGGACAGCATTACCAACATCCCATAATAACCAACATCCCATAATAACCAGCAACCAATAATAACAAAGCAGGGACAGCATTACCAATATCACATAATATTCAAATTTCCATAATAACCAACATCCCATAATAACAAAGCAGGTGGAGATGTGTCTGTAAACCACTTACTATACCACTATACAGATGAATATAGAAAAACCTTATGTAGAAGCTGTCCCTAACCGTCATAATATAACTGTAGATTGAAAATTCTTATATAATTAAACCATTCATTAACTAAAATATCATTAGAGAAATAACAATACACATGTTTACAAGAACATTTGCTGGGTCATACCCAATACATGAATCACAGTTACTTAAAAATCTAATACCAAAAATGCTTAAAAATTACATAATCATATGAAGAATAGAATACACATGAATACACTAACTACAACACTATAGATGTATATAGATAAACCTTATGTAGAATAAATCCCTAACCATCACAATATTTTTTTTTATTGTTAGCCAATATAGGTATCACTTCTACAATACATTTTGTATTTGTTTGTTTTTTTATTTGTTATTTTTGTTACTGGCTAACACGGTACCACAGTTTTTGTTTTGTGCTTAACCATCATAATATAATTCTAGATTAAAAAACCTTATATAATTAAACACTTCATTAACTAAAATATAATTGGAAAAATAACAATACAGATGTTTATAAGAATAATTTATTTGCTGAGTAACACAAGTGAACACTATATTTTCTCTTTGCTTGGGGTCATATGATCAGCCAAAGAGACCCATCAAAACCGCCCACTACCAAACCCACCATGACGGACCAATTTGGTTAAGCTAGTCATCCCCCGCAAAGGGACCCACCCCCTTGGGGACTCAGCAATTCAATTTTCTATCTAGGCATAAATAAATAAATTACCCAAAACATGAATCACATTTACTAAAAAATCTATAACCAAAAATTCTTCAACACAACATAAGAACATAAGAGAATACAATACAGATCAAAAACAAAATACTAACTTTAACACTACTATACATACATATATATTAAAACACATTTTCTAGAATCAATCCCTCACCATAACAATATGACTGTGAAATGAAAAACCTAATACATTTTAACACTTCTTAAACTAAAATACCATCATAAAAATAATATTAAGCTTGTAAGTAAGAAATATTCAATTGCTTAGGACTCTTATGGAATCCCTACCCTTTCCCTGTTGCTTAGGGTCATATGCTCAACCAAAGAGGTCTATCAAACCCACCCTCTACCTAATCTGCCATGAAAGACCGCTTTGGTTAAACTAATCATCCCCTGCAAAGGGACCCACCCCCTTGGGGACTCAGCAATTTAATTGGCTTTATATGCCTAAATAAATAGATTAACCAATAATACATGAATCACATTTACTTAATAATCTATAACCAAAAATTCATGAACAAACATAATAACATAGAGAATATAATACAGATCTAAAAAAATTGCTAACTATAACACTATATATATATATATATATATATATATATATATATATATATATATATATATATATATCTTGAAAGAACTCATCTAGATTCAGTCCCTAACCATAACAATGTAACTCAATTATGCAGGCCTCTTTATCAAATTTTTGCATTGGAAGCCAGAGTTCCCCTTTAAAATTATACATATAGATAACCACATATACATATACATAACCACATAGAAAATACAATACAGATCTAAAACAAAATTCTAAGTTTAACTAACTATCTATATAAATGTTCATATATAAATGTTCAATAAGTACCCGCACTCCGTGATAGGGCAAAGTTTAAATACCCACAAACGCATTCAAAAAAGGCGCCAAAATGACATCATCCCCCACATCTTTTACTCTGCTTTTACTGATTTTTGTTTGTTAAAAAGCAGTAAAAGCAGAGTAAAAGATGTGGGGGATAATCTTTATTATGTCAGCCAATATGGAGCAAATAGTACATTAATTAAAAAAAGCGTGATGAAACATTGGCCGATGGTATCTACTGATGAATTGATCACCAAAAAACTACCTGCTAAACCTAAATTTAGCTACAAAAAGACATAGCAATTTAAAAGAAATCCTATGCCCCTTGGATCCAGTTAGCAAATATCAGAAAACCAAGTATTCAGCACTTTCTATGAGAAAGACCAGGATTGTACAAATGCATGGGATGTGTGGTATTCTAATACAGGGCACCAATTTTACACACCCCCATACAGGCAAGAAATATACCATGCTACATAGATTGACATACGACAGCTCGATGGTAATGTTCATAATCAAATGCCCCTGTGGCCTACTATACAGTGGGAAATCATCAGGCAATTAAAAGAATGTATTGCAATGCACAGATCAAGCATAAGGGCAGCACTGGATCCAGATACGGTAGAAAAGAGTAAACACAAAAAACTGGTGGCCAAACATTGGGCAGAGGCCAGACACAGCCCTGCAACATTTAGATGCATGCCCATTGAACAGATTCCCAAAAAATCTAGGGGGGGGGAGATTACAACAATATGTTACTCAAGAGAGAAGCATTCTGGATCCACGAGTTAGACTGTGTAGCGCCGAAGGGATTAAATGGTCAATTGGGGGAAGCAGGTCTTTGCACTTTGCTTTGGAGTGCAGAGATTTGCTGCAATTTTTAGTGCAGAGAAGGATGCAAATGCAAAACACAGAGGTGATCTACTTACATGCACAGTACCTAATGCTCCTGCAATGTATCTACTGCAAATGCACCAGACTAGGGGGACAGGGGAGAAAGAATGAGAATGGTGGTGTAGTAGCTATCATTACACAGTAACCTTGGGCTATAGTGTACAATGCCAGTATACGTAATGGGTGAAGTACATGTGTGCACATTTTATCCTGTCAGAGGGTAATCAAAACAGCAAGTGGATCAGATGCATGTGGATGCGCATGCTTATTGGGGTTTTTCAGTCTGATTTACTTACAAGACACTTTTCTCCTTGCCCGCAGGCTATACATAGCAGGTTGGAGGTTATAGCAGAATAACGTGACAATCTTTAGATAATTAAATCCAGTGCATTCAGCCAGTGGAGCACGGGAAGAAACACACACAACTCTTTAAAATGCCCCCCCGTAGTGACATAGGCCCATGTAAGCGCCAAACACAGAATGTTGCATTCCACCTGCATTCAGAGCTTACATGTGTCTGTGTCAGTATGGGAAAGAAAATGCAGCATGTGGCATCTTGATGAAACACTCAAACCTGCACATCAAATGCATAAAATAATACCCCTGTGTATGAACCCTAGGAGTGAATTTCTCTAACGGAATCTCAAAGTCATACTTTTGGTTTGGTATATATTATAGTATAGCCCAAACACACAGATATTTGTTGACTGTGGTAAATCTATCCTGCCACTGGTGACAGGTCTCCCAAAAATGCTTCCACTTGCCTAAAATACATTATGCAGCAATCCAAATGAATCCCAGTAACATTGCCTTCTTTTCCTGATATTAAACTGGATCACCGCTATGATTTTTTTGGCAAGGAGAAAGCATTTTCATGAGATTTCTTGCCCTTAATAAACATTAACTACAGGTATGGGATGCATAATCCAGAAACCCATTATCCAGAAAGATTTAAATCACAGAAAGACTGCCTCCCACAGACTCCATTCTATCCAAATTTTTAAAAATGATTTCCTTTTTCTCTGTAGTAATAAAACAGTAACTTCTCCTTGGGTTTATTTAATTTTTACTTAATTTTCTAGTCGATTTAAGGTATAAATTTCCAAATTCTGGATTCACTTTCTGAAAAACCCCAGGTCCTGAGCACTCTGGATAAAAGGTCCCATACCTGTACCACATCAAATCTCCATGTGTGCCAGACTCTGGGAATTCTGCTTTTGGTCGATATGTAATATGAAATAGTACCCTACTTTTCAAAACCATAAAAAAATCCTTGTAGCTGGTATTGTATGTGATTTGTGTCTAAATGAGATTAAATTGCAATTTTATTAAAATAAAAAAAATCTCACTGGCTGTGGGGACTGATTTCTTACAGAAAACAGGCCAGTTTTCCGACGTTCCGACGTTGAAAAAGGTCCCCAAGTGGTACCGAAACGTCGGATCTAATGTTGTGTATTCAATAAAACAACACTTCATTCACTAAACTAATGGGAGAGTGTTGATCCTTCACACCATTATATATATATATATATATATATGTATATATATATATATGTATATATATATTTTTTTTTTTTTTTTTCCCCTTCATTGACACAGGTACACAGGAGTTGAAGGTTAATAATAAATCCCAGGGCTGCCTGGTTTTTACATCATGATTAGAGAGTAATTAATAAAAGAAATCCTCTTACTTCAGCAAATTATGCTAAAATGTAATGTATGTGACACAGGCAGAGTTGTGTTTGGAAAGTTAAAGTGCAGAGTCATTTGAGTATAGAATACAGACACAATAAGAACACTCCGCTAAGGTGATGTGTCTGTATTGATCATTTGTACAGCTTGTTGTGCAGAACATATTGCATTTGAAGTATCATGTGAAAGACATACTCCATAACCAAGATGAAGACACCATCTCAACACTTATTCCCCTCTAGAAAATGGAGTCTGTACACTTATAACTTACCCCCAAACATTGAGAAATGTCAGCTGAGCCCTGCCTGAAAGTGACTGAGCTCTCCCTCCACATGAGACTATTCACCAGCACTCCCCAAGTACAAACATTACATTTTCTCCTAACAAACCCCATTATAACACAGTCACCCTCCACACACACAAAAGACAGAGTTCTCCCTCCTCACATGTTCCCACAAGTGACAGACCTTCCACCCAGCACTGACTTTACCTTCCCTCACACACAGACACTCCATGAACCCCTCCTCCCTCCCGTCAGAGTTAAGCTTTAGAAACTGCTGCATGTGTGCACTTCCTGCTTCTGCCAGGAGTGTGTATAATGTAAAATAAGGAAGTACAACAGTCACTGTATCATTTTGGGGGTCGGCAACCCCCCAACAGGGGGCCCATGATGAAAGGACCCCATCTGCAAAGGGATCAATCTGAGATGAATATCAACTGCACATTTTTTGTTAAACATTTATATGGCAAAGCTTATTTTTACATGAACTGTTACATTTTTGAAAGTTATATGAACAACCCCTTTAAGCCAACCAGGGCACATACAGCATCCCATAATAACAAAGCAGGGACAGCATTACCAACATCCCACAATAACCAACATCCCATAATAACAAAGCAGGGACAGCATAACCAACATCACATAATAATCTGCATCCCAGGATAACCCATAATAACAAAGCAGGTGGAGATGTGTCTGTTTCTTGGATTTCCCAATGTCAAATATGTCCCCAGGCAAATGAAATGACTTTGCATTGCCCATGTGATTCTGCACTTAGTGTCTCCAGAAAAAACAAACTTATTTAGCCC
The DNA here is from genome assembly GCF_017654675.1 of Xenopus laevis. Classification (NCBI taxonomy): domain Eukaryota; kingdom Metazoa; phylum Chordata; class Amphibia; order Anura; family Pipidae; genus Xenopus; species Xenopus laevis. Next base: position 71,927,493 of record NC_054374.1, on the reverse strand, counting down.
ATTGCTGCATGAAGTTAACCCAACCATCCCTCCTATTTATACCAACTGTAAATGTAGTCAAGATACAACAAATAGCCCCAAAATGACAAAAAACATCAAAAGTGGTTATAAAATCGTTGTACAAAATGCAGACAATTTATAAAAATCTTCTTTAAAAAAAAATCACCTTATACATACACAGAAATAATAGCCTTTCAAATTGCACATTACTCTCTTCACTCACCTTCCTGTCCTTATCTGCTACACATACTCCAACAATCTTGCTTCTCTCTTATTAAAAGGGTCTCACTGCCTTCCATTTCTTTTCAACTGCCCCTTCCCATCTTATTTTACCAAACTTTGACGAAATGAGCCCAAATTAGCTAAGAAAGATATAACTTCTTCATTGGCAGACTCCCTTACACTGTTCACTCACACTCACTCTGGCAGCTCTGAGGCAGTTACAACTGGTTTAAGCCGCCCAGGACACATACAGCATCCCATAATAACAAAGCAGGGATATTACCAACATCCCATAAAAACCAGCATCCCATAATAACCAACATCCCATAATAAAAAGCAGGGAGATAATATCCCATACATATCTCACATCTGTCCATAAATACACAACTTGCTCCTATTAAAAAGGGAGCACTTATGCTTTCTTATTTACCAATGACAATAGCCCAGCTAAAAAGAATAACTTCTCATTGCAGACTCCTCACTGTTCCTCAATAACAACAGACTTTTAGCCCAGTGCGCACAGAATTACCAACATCCATTCACATCCATTAATACAAATTCATAATAACCACACCCATAATACAAAGCAGACAGCATTACCACACTAAATTAACCATAAATACAAAAAGCATCATTCCATAATAACCAACATCCATAATAACAAAGCAGGTGGAGATGTGTCTGTTTCTTGGATTCCCCAATGTCAAATATGTCCCCAGGCAAATGAAATGACTTTGCATTGCCCATGTGACTCTGCACTTAGTGTCTCCCTCAAAAACAAACTTATTTAGCCCATTGCTGCATGAAATTAACCCAACCATCCCTCCTATTTATACCAACTGTAAATGTAGTCAAGATACAACAAATAGCCCCAAAATGACAAAAGCCATCAAAAGTGGTTATAAAATCGCTGTAGAAAATGCAGTCAAATTATGAGAATCCTTTTTTAAAAAAAAATCACCTTATACATACACAGAAATAATAGCCTTTTCAAATTGCACATTACTCTCTTCACTCACCTTCCTGTCCTTATCTGCTACACATACTCCAACAATCTTGCTTCTCTCTCATCAAAAGGGTCTCACTGCCTTCCATTTCTTTTCAACTGCCCCTTCCCATCTTATTTTACCAACTTTTGAGGCACTGAGCCCAAATTAGCTAAGAAAGATGTAACTTGTTTATTGGCAGACTCCCTTACACTGTTCACTCACACTCACTCTGGCAGCTCTGAGGCAGTTACAACTGGTTTAAGCCGCCCAGGACACATACAGCAACCAATGATAACAAAGCAGGGACAGCATTACCAACATCCCATAATAACCACAAAAAGCAGGGACAGCATTACCAATATCCCATAATAACCAACATCCCATAATAACAAAGCAGGGACAGCATACAATATCCCATAATTGACCAACATCCCATATAACAATGCACGACAGCATTACCCAATATCCCATAATTAATCAGCATCCCATAATACCAACATGCCCTTAATAACAAAGCAAGGTGAGAATGTGTCTGTTTCTTGGATTCCCAATGTCAATATCCCCAGCAAATTAAATGACTTTGCATTGCCCAGTGACTCTCACTTAGATTCCCCTCAAAAACAAACGTATTTAGCCCATGCTGCATGAAAAACAACCCAACCATCCCTCCTATTAAATACCAACTTAAATAGTCCAAGATACAACAAATTCCCAAAATAAACAAAAGCCATCAAAATGGTTATAAAAATCGCTGTAAAAATGCAGTTCAAAATATGAGAATCCTTTTTTTTTATAAATCACTTATACATACAACAGAAATAATAGTCCTTTCAAATTGCACATTATTCTCTTCACTCACCTTCCTGTCCTTATCTCTACACATACTCCAACAATCTTGCTTTCTCCATCAAATGGGATCTCACTGCTTCCATTCTCTTTTCAACTGCCCCTTCCATCTTATTTACCAACTTTTGAGGAAACTTAGCCCAAATTAGCTAAGAAAGAATGTAAACTTGTTTATTGGCCAACTCCCAAACTGTCACTCACAACCACTCTGGCGCTCTGAGACAGTTACAACTGGTTTAAGCCGACCAGGACACATACAGCAACCAATGATAACAAAGCAGGGACAGCATTACCAACATCCCATGATAACCAATATCCCATAATAACAAAGCAGGTGGAGATGTGTGTATATCTTGGATTTCAAATATGTCCCCAGGCAAATGAAATGACTTTGCATTGCCCATGTGATTCTGCACTTAGTGTCTCCAGCAAAAACAAACTTATTTAGCCCATTGCTGCATGAAATTAACCCAACCATCCCTCCTATTTATACCAACTGTAAATTTAGTCACAACAAATTGCCCCAAAATGACAAAAACCATCAAAAGTGGTTATAAAATCACTGTACAAAATGCAGCCAATTTATGAGAATTCTTTTTTTTAAAAAAAAAAACCACTTTATACATACACAGAAATAATAGCCTTTTCAAATTGCACATTACTCTCTTCACTCACCTTCCTGTCCTTATCTGCTACACATACTCCAACAATCTTGCTTCTCTCTCATCAAAAGGGTCTCACTGCCTTCCATTTCTTTTCAACTGCCCCTTCCCATCTTATTTTACCAACTTTTGAGGCACTGAGCCCAAATTAGCTAAGAAAGATGTAACTTGTTTATTGGCAGACTCCCTTACACTGTTCACTCACACTCACTCTGGCAGCTCTGAGGCAGTTACAACTGGTTTAAGCCGCCCAGGGCACATACAGCAACCAATGATAACAAAGCAGGGACAGCATTACCAACATCCCATAATAACCAACATCCATAATAACCAATATCCCATAATAACAAGCAGGAAAATAAGTTAGCAGTATTCAGTATGGATATGTGTCTGTTCTTGATTCCCAATGTTAATGTGTCCCTAGCAAATGAAATGTCTTTTCATTGTCCATGTGATGTCACAACCTAGTGGAGTGCTGGTTTTATTGCTGCATGAAGTTAACTCTTTCACTGTTGGCCGATTTGGTCTGGTGTTATTGCCATACAGTTTGTGATCTCTCAGTTTAGGGACCTTTCCTGGAGACGACTTGAGCTTTACCCTGGAAAACAATATATAATTTTTTTCAGATCAAGCTAAGCTTTCAAAATATGCTAGAATTGTGGTGTAATTCCACTTCTGTAACAATATATAGGCTTCTAACTGTGACAAAAACTCATACTCGTCATACTATCAACACATATACAGGTATAGGATCTGTTATCCGGAAACCCATTATCCAGAAAGCTCCAAATTACGGAAAGGCTGTCTCCCATAGACTTCATTATAATCAATAATCCATATTTTTAAAAATTATTTCCTTTTCTCTGTAATAATAAAACAGATCCTTGTACTTGATCCCAACTAATATATAATTAATCTGTATATGAAGCAAAACCAGCCTATTGGGTTTATTTCATGTTTATATGATATTCAAGTAGACTTAATATATGGAGATCCAAATTACGGAAAGATCCCTTATCCTAAAACCCCCAGGTCCCGAGCATTCTGGATAACAGGTCCCATACCTGTATTAGAAACATCATTTATTTTATGAACAAAATTACAACTGATTTGAAAATAACTATGTCTCCAATAGCAAATATGTACAGATTTATGGAGATTTCTGATTTGTACAGGTGAAAATCTCCCAGCAGTACACTACCACATTTCCAAATCACTGCACCGGAAACCTGCAAATTTCTGCTTTCAAAGCCAAGAAACTTCACTAACATTGGGAATACCTTAAAAAAAACTATACATTTTAGGCAAGAACAGATCCTGAAAAATCCAAAAAAATAAATATCTTTCTATTCCAAACACTTTCCTAAAGTTATCAGTTTTTATGGACATTTTCTGACATTTTTGAAAAATTACCCCAAAACTTCCAGTTTACATTATTTTATCTCCCACATAACATTAAGTACCAAGATAAATCCCCCTAAATAAAAAGGCTAATGGTCCACTGAACAGTTGATGCCCAATCTGCATAGATTTACCCAAATATGTGGCCTTTATTGGCCCCTATATGCTCTATCATTCTCTGTCATTCCAGCTCCTGCAAAATCAACACATTTACTGCATTTTAGGTGGGATAAAGCTACAAAATCATATATTTTTTGGAAAGTACACATCCCCCAAATAAAAAATTAGTAAATACGTCTTTCTACTCCAAAGTACCAAACCGTAAATCATTCCAAAAGTTGGTGATTTTGATGACATTTTTTAAAATCACCTCAAAGCTTCCACTTTGCAGCATTCTATCTCTCACATCACATCATTAGGTACCAAGATAAATCACCCTAAATATGAAGGCCATAAATATGAACACCGGAGGTCTACTGAACAGTTTGATGCCCAGTTCTACTGAACAGTTTGATGTCTAATATGGATAAAGATATATATACAGTAATGTAGTATGTATGGACCCCAAATGAAAATTGTGCATATGAATTTTCTCCCCTGCCAAATCATCTTTTGCAAACTGAGCCCCCTCACTGTGTATTATGTACTGCAAGGCCCCCTAACTGTACAAACACACCCAGAAAAATATATATTTTTGGAAAGTACACACTGAAAATGCCAACAATGGTAAACAGCAAACTTCCAAACTGTGAATCCTTCCTAAACTTAGTGGTGTTTATGACATTTCTGAAAATCACCTAATAATTTTACAATTTGCCTCATTCTGATCCATTAGTCACTCTGCAAAAATAAACAGTTTTTAGGTGAAAAACAAAAGACCAAACTGTAAAATTAATAAGAAAAAAACAAAAAACTCTGAGTTTTTGTGTATAGAGGTATGGGACCCGTTATCCAAAATGCTCAGGACCTGGAGTTGTCCGCATAATGAATCTTTCCGTAATTTAGATCTTCATACCTTACGTCTACTAGAAAATCATGTAAATATTAAATAAACTCAATAGGCTGGTTCTGCTTCCAGTAGGGATTAAGTATATAGTAGTTTGGATCAAGTACAAGGTTTTATTATTACAGAGAAAAAAAAAATCAATTTTAAAATTCCAGATTATTTGATTATAATGGAGTCTATGGGAGACAGTCTTTCCATAGTTGTCTGATTGTGTGAGTGTTTACATATATGTGAATAAGTGTGCAAAAGTGAGCAAAATAAAAACTAGCAATCTCTATTAAAATGTTTGTACAGGTATGGGATCCGTTGTCGGGAAACCCATTATCCAGAAAGCTCTGAATTACGGGAAAGGCCTTCTCGCATAAACGCCATTTTATTCAAATAATCCAAATTTACCTTGTAGTTGATCCCAACTAAGAGATAATTAATCCTTATTGGAAGCAATTCTGGATAACAGGTCCCATATCTGTATAAATGTACTGTATGTAAGTTTGTGTAAGTGTTTAAATGAAGACCACTTATCGTTTTTGGGCGATTTGTTCACATCTGCTGCTTGGAGGTTGGCACTGCGACAATCGCTGTACAAAATACAATAAATTTATGAAAATTTGTTAAATACGTAACCTTATACATAAACAAAAAAACATAGCCTTTTGAAATTGCAAATTACTCTCTTCACTCACCTTCCAGTCCTTATCTGCTTCAAATACTCAAAAAATCTTGCTTCTCTCTCATCAAATAGTCTCATTGTCTCACTGCCCCTTTCCCATCTCCTTTAACCAACTTTTAGGGTGGTGGCAGACAAGGCTACTGGGGGAGATTAGTCGACCAGCGACAAATCGACTCTTCTTCAGGTGACTAATCTCCCTTAAATGCCTTCCCGCCAGATAGAATGTAAATCGCCGTTGCGATGGCACTCGTAACTCTTCATTTTCCTTAGTTGACCTAAGTTTCCTCGTGAGGCAACTTCGGGTGACCTTGGCAACAAAGTGTTCCGAGTGCCATCCCCGCCAGGCGATTTACATTCTAGCCGGCGGGAAGGCATTTAGGGAAGAAATATAGGAAAAAACTAATTTTTCAAGGTTTGTGGAATAAAATCCCCATTTAATTGTTAGTAAATAAGCCACTAGGAAATGGAAAAGGTATTCCCAAAACAAAAACAGCTGCAAAATCACAATACAAAATATAGTTGGTTTACAAGGAAAAAAATACTTACCCCATGCATAAAATCAGCTTTTTAAAATGACTTGCCTCACTCTTCTGCCTACTCATCTCTGATGATTTTCTTCAAGAATCACTTTTTTTACCCAGCATTCTCCTCTTCTTGACTCCTGTTCATCTTCTCAGTTTTCTCTAATTTTTCCAATGTTTAAGCGCAGATCAATAACCGCGGAGGAATCATGCTACTTGCAATTCTTCACACTTAACTAAAATGACATAAATAAATGGCAGTTCAAAACCACTGGGGCATATGATGATGGCATTGCAGAAGAGCACTGTCTATTTCTCTGCAGCTTAAAGGGCAGTTCACCTTTAAAAATGGCCAATTCAAAGAAACGTTTTAATTGGTCTTCATTATTTATTTTTTTATAGTGTTTTAATTATTTGCCTTTTTTATTTTAACTTTTTCCAGCTTCCAAATAGGGGTCACTGACCCCAGCTAAAAACCAAATGCTCTGTAAGGCTACACATTTATTGTTATTGCTACTTTTTATTACTTATATTTCTAGTGGAAATCAGAAATGGGCAACACTTCAGAGTTTAATTAAGAAGCCTTTATTTTCAGTAGCAGGGCACATTCACCACAACGTTTCGAGCCTGTCACGGCTCTTTATCATGTGACAGACTCAAATGTTGCTGTGAATGTTGCCCTGCTACTGAAAATAAAGGCTTTTTAATTAAACTCTGAAGTGCTGCCCATTTCAGATTTCCACAAATGTTTGAATTACGGGCAAGGCCTTCTCGCATAAACACCATTTTATTCAAATAATCCAAATGTTAAAAATGATTTCCTTTTTCTCTGCAATAATAAAACAATACCTTGTACTTGATCCCCACTAAGAGATAATGAATCCTTATTGGAAGCAATTCTGGATAACAGGTCCCATATCTGTATAAATGTACTGTATGTAAGTTTGTGTAAGTGTTTAAATAAAGACCACTTATTGTTTTTGGGCGATCTGATCACATCTGCTGCTTGAAGGTCGGCACTGCAACAATCGCTGTACAAAATACAATAAATTTATGAGAATTTGTTAAATACGTAACCTTAAGCATAAACACAAAAAAATTGCCTTTTGAAATTGCAAATTACTCTCTTCACTCGCCTTCCAGTGCTTATCTGCTACAAATTATCAAAAAATCTTGCTTCTCTCTTATCAAAAAATCTCATTGTCTCACTGCCCCTTCCCATCTCCTTTAAACAACTTTTAGGGTGGTGGCAGACGAGGCTACTGGGGGAGATTAGTCGCCCAGTGTCAAATCGACTCTTCTTCAGGTGACTAATCTCCCTTAAATGCATTCCCGCCGAATAGAATGTAAATCGCCGGTGGGATGGCACTCGTAACTCTTCGTTTTCCAAAGTCGCCCGAAGTTTCCCCGTGAGGCAACTTCAGAAACAAAGTGTTCCGAGTGCCATCCCGTCTGGGATTTACATTCTAGCCGGCGGAAGGCATTTAAGAAGAAATATAGGAAAAAACTTCAATTTTTCAAGGTTTGTGGAATAAAATCCCCATTTGATTGTTAGTAAATAAGCCACAAACAAAAGGCTGCAAAATCACAATACAAAATATAGTTGATTTACATGGAAAAAAAAATCGTACTCCATGCATAAAATCAGCTTTTTATAATTGCATCTTACTTGCCTCGCTCTTCTGCCTACTCATCTCTGATGATTATCTTCAAGAATCCCTTTTTTTACCCAGCGTTCTCCTCTTCTTGACTCCTGTTCATCTTCTCAGTTTTCTCTAATTTTTCCAATGTTTAAGGGCAGATCAATAACTGCGGAGGAATCATGCTACTTTCAATTCTTCTCACATAACTAAAATGACATAAATAAATGGCAGTTCTAAACCACTGGGGCATGTGATGATGGCATTGCAGAAGAGCACTGTCTATTTCGTTGCAGCTTAAATGGGCGGTTCATTTTTAAAAATGGCCATTTCAAAGAAACTATTTAATTGGCCTTCATTATTTATTTTTTATAGTGTTTTAATTATTTGCCTTTTTATTTTCACTTTTTCCAGCTTCCAAATAGGGGTCACTGACCCCATCTAAAAACAAATGCTCTGTAAGGCTACACATTTATTGTTATTGCTACTTTTTATTACTTACATTTCTAGTGGAAATCAGAAATGGGCAGCACTTCAGATTTTAATTAAAAAGCCTTTATTTTCAGTAGCAGGGCACATTCACAGCAACGTTTCGAGCCTGTCATGGCTCTTTATCATGTGACAGACATTTAAATGTTGCTGTGAATGTTGCCCTGCTACTGAAAATAAAGGCTTTTATAATTAAACTCTGAAGTGCTGCCCATTTCCGATTTCCACAAGTGTTTCTAAGCGTGGAAGGACACTGAGGGAGATGCACCCAAATTACTAAGAATTCAACAAGGTGTGTGCTACCTGAATTTGTTTAAAATTACTTATATTTCTGTTCAGGTCCTGTCCTATTCATATTCCAGTCTCTTATTCAAATCAGTGCATGGTTGCTAGGGCCACCTGGACTGCAAATAATAGAAAATAAAAACCAACTAAACAACTACATCTTACTAAAAGTTAACTTAAAGGGTAACAACCCCTTTAAATGCTTAGCTACAGTATTTTAATGCAAGGTACTTGATGTTAGACAGCAGGTACCCCCCCTCCATGCAATGGTGCAGTCTCCTGGCATCTCAGCTGAATGTTCCCAGGAAGTCTCTTAGTACATTCAGTACATATATTTTAGCCCAAATACCACAAAGACCAAATTGTAGAACTAGCCCCTTCCCAGACTTTCCTCCTTCCTGCACATTATACCAGCAATAATGATGAGCAATAATAAAAACAATAAATAATAATAACAACAATAAATAAGCCCAGAAAAGAATAACTTCTGATATTGTTTAGGCAGTTCAATAATGACACATTTGGCCCCATGACATTCTTTGACCACTGGGCCCCTATCTCCACAGCTTAACAACACCCAGCTGCACTCCCCTAAAGTCAGCCTGTTGCATTTTATATTTCTGCCATAGATTTATGGTAATGAAAAGATTTTGCAACTTGTTATGAATCTTGGGGTTAAAAATGTCTCCTTACAGTTCCTGATGGTTTAGTCATGCCATCCCTTTTCCACCACCCAATGGTACAGGTCAGCTACATGTTTGTCTAAATGAAAAGGTGATACACATCATTCACAGACATTTCCCAGCAGCAGTGACAGGACATCACTCCACACATTGGCCTCAGGCGAGAAGATGCCAATTTACGTCACGGAAATGAATCCCCAGGGATGGGAGAGAAGACCGGGGGGTATCGGTGTGGGAAAGAAAAGGGGGTACAGAGTGAGAGATAGACAATGGGGCATTAAGACTGGGCAGAGCTGGCCAGGGACAAAGTTTTTACTCAGGCTTATGGGGAATAATTATGCCACTGTTGCTATCTATTAACCTTACAATGACAAGCTAACACAGCGCAACAAGCTTGTTCAGAATGACAGGCATCTTTGCACCTTCCTGTAAAATGGAGCGATAGTTACCATCCAGGCTACATTTCCAGATGTTCCTCAGCTATGCATCTCTGCCACTTCATCTTTGGAAATGGATGTACGCATCTAGAAATCTCACCTTTTTCTCCCGTCGCCGCAAAAGACTAAAATCTACTTAACACAAGTTTGCCATTGCATTGTGTACATCCTGGGATTATAGCAGGAGCTCTTTATGGTTTCCCTTAGTTACACCTGTACCATAGATTTTTCTTGTCACTAACACTAAAAAGTCCTAAAGTGTCACATGAAAAGTTTGTACTCGCGTCTGATTGGACAGAAAAAAAGCAACAAATCCTCATTGGTTATCCGCATCAGTTAGTAGGTGGCTGTGTGTAGCACAGATTTGTGCTACTTTATTTCTATGAATTCTCCAGGGCTGGACTGAGGACTGAGTGCGGGACCTGTAAATGACCAGAACATACCTGTTAGTATCAGGTCGGCCGGACTCTGATTTCACTTCCTGCTTGTTAGCGGGAGCTGCAGTGATTTCAAGTTAAGTTTTTTTGCAGTCTTGCACTGCCAGTAACATAAATCTTTTTCACAACACAGACAGCAAGAATATGATCATCTTTTCCTGCCTTATTCCCCCTGTAACATTTTTTTTTTAAAAAGCAGCAGAACAGTAAGTGTGCGCACTTCTTCCAATACAGGCGCCTATAGGACAATTGGACTGTGGGATCGCCTGTAGACTACTGTGTAGACTTTAAGACACTCATTCATGCAGTCCAATTTTGTAGCTTATATTGTAGTGTGCACTCTTAATGGTCTGCTGCTTTTTAAAGATAAGTGTTACAGAGGAATTAGCAGGAGGAGAGGATTGTATCTGAGCATGTAAGTTTGTGCATACTGTATATGTGAATAAGTGTGCAAAATAAAAAATAGCAATCTTTACTAAAGTGTGTGTGTGAGTGTGTAAATGTGTAAACAAGGGCCATTTACCTTTTTTTGGAGAATGAAGGAAGCTGTAATCACTGGAGAGGTCCTGGAGGTTTGAGCCTGCAGAGTGTGGAGCAGCAGGAAGGGTGTGGGTTGCGCTGGGGGGACAAGGAATCCAGGAGAGCAGCAGACGTGTTCTCTGATTGCATCTCAGGACCAATGTGACAGCCACGTTGCCCAGTGGGCTTTCATACCTCCTGACCCTCTGCAGAGGTGACAGAAGCTACCAATGCAGAGGGAAGTGATCATCTGCAGAAAAATGTACATTGTACGTTAGTGGGAGATTGGGCCCTGGCCTGTCAGCACATATAGCATAGCAACATAGTAAGTTAGGTTGAAAAATGACACGTATCCATCAAGTTCAACTTTTAAGTCTGTTTTAACCTGCCTTACTGCTAGTTGATCAGGAGGAAGGCAAAAAAACCCATTTGAAGCCTCTCCAATTTGCCTCAGAGGGGAAAAAAATCCTTCCTGACTCCAAAATGGCAATCGGACTAGTCCCTGGATCAACTTGTACTATGAGCTATCTCCCATAACACTATATTCCCTCTACTTGCTAAAAAGCAATCCAACTCCTTCTTAAAGCTATCTAATGTATCAGCCTGTACAACTGATTCAGGGAGAGAATTCCACATCTTCACAGCTCTCACTGTAAAAAACTCATTCCGAATATTTAGGCAGAACCTCCTTTCTTTGAATCCGAATGGTGACCTCGCGTCAGCTGGAAAGGCCTACTGGTAAATAAAGCATTAGAGAAATTATTATAGGATTCCGTTATATATTTATACATAGTTATCATATCACCCCTTAAGCGCCTCTTCTCCAGTGTGACCATCCCCAATTTCGCCAGTCTTTCCTCATAGCTAAGATTTTCCATATCTTTACCAGCTTAGTTGCCCTTCTCTGTACCCTCTATAATTCAATAATGTCCGGTTTGAGCGCTGGAGACCAAAACTGTACAGCACATTCTAGATGGGGCCTTACCAGTGCTCTATACAGTGGAAGAATGACCCCCTCCTCCCAGGAATCAATGCCACTTTTAATACAGCTCAAGAACTTATTTGCCCTTGATGCTGTTGACTGGCATTGCTTGCTACAGCCAAGTAGGTTATTATCTAATAGGATCCCAAGGTCCTTTTTCATAATGTATTTGCCTAGTGCAGTCCCATTAAGAGTATAAGTGACTTGGATATTTTTACATCCCCAGGTGCATGACATTACATTTATCAACATTGAATCTTTGATACATTACTTACAACACCCTCCCCATAGGCATTAATGAACAAGTTAAATAGAATTGGACACAATACAGAACCCTGAGGGACCCCACTAAGAACCTTACTCCAAGTAGAGAATGTAACATTAACAAACCACCCTCTGTACCCAATCCTGTAGACAGTTTCCTATCCATGTGCAAACAACTCCTCTAAGCCCAACAAACCTTAGTTTAGAAAGCAGTTGTTTGTGGGGCACGGTATCAAACACTTTGGCAAAATCCAAATAGATCACAACTACTGCTCCCCCACTGTCCAGCATCTTACTTACCTCATCATAAAAAGCAATCAATTTGTCTGACATCACCTATCCTTCATAAGGCCATGCTGATTTTGATTTTGAGTTATTCAGCTATTTGTTCAGCAGTTTTAGTTTGCAGTTTCAGCAATATGGTTGCTGGTTACTCTAGCAACCATACATTGATTTAAATAAGAGACTGGAATATGAATAGGAGAGGACCTGAATAAATTGTTAGTCTTACAGAGCATTTGTTTTATAGACAGGTTCAGTGACCCCCATTTGAAAGCTATAATGAGTCAGATAAAGGAGACAAATCATTTTAAAAACTATAGAAAATAAATAATGAAGACCAAATGAAAAGTTGCTTAGAAATGACCATTCTATAACATACTAAAGGTGAACCACCCTTTAAAACTCTGTCGTTGGTTTTCCACCCAAGGACATGAGATTTTAGAATGGTGCCAAGATAAGTGTGCTGTATAGTATATTTGCAACATGGGTTTACTGTTTAATAAATGATAGACTGTGCTTCTATCTGAGTACATTACCCAGCAGACATCCCAGCAACAGATCACCAGGACCGTTCATACAGCACTGGATTTGTTTTCTAGAAACGAATGACAATCTAGCTGCAGATATTTTAGACATGACCTTTTGATGAATGTACAAAATTTCTCAATGTCCTTAATATATTGATTATGGACTTAGAGTAGAGGACCTCTTGTATTCATCTGTAAGGTCAGACCCATACAGATCTGGGCTTGCACATATGGCTGTATGAACAGGCTAACATAGTTCCAGTATGCTTTAAGTATGTGATTCTTTAAAGGGACAGTTCAACTCTCTACCCATAAATTCTGCAGATCGCATAACTTCTATTTATGGTGTTGGATGGGTTACCCATTAGTGATGGGCGAATCGGTTCATGAAACAGATTGAAGTCAAAGGGCGTCAAAATAATTCTGACATGCATCAATTTTGACGCAAATGACAATTTTTATATGAGCGACTATTTTGACCAAATGTATTAAAATCAATGGGAGTCAAAATCATTTTGACATTCTAAAATTGTTATGCACGTGCCAATTTTGATGCACGCTAATTTTGGCGTGCAACAATTTTTATTTGATGCGTTGGATTTGTCGCTGGTGAATTTTCGCAAATTTATTTGCTGGTAGCGAAACACTAATTAGTGCCTGGCAACTTTATTCACCTATCACTATTACCCATCAATGGGGGTATATGGAAATATATAACCACACTTTAGAAGGGCCCCTAAACATCTTTGCCATATTATGTTCCCTGGATCCTTCATGCAATCTCACGCTGTCCACTTCTGGCTGTATACTGCTTCTCCATTTTCCTGCATTAGCCCATCCCACTGTTTTTAATCTATGTTTTATTTTTTACAGCTCTGCGTCCTAGATTTCCAACTTCTATCTGGTTGTGCTAGGATCTTATGCATCTTATTATAATACAAACAGTACTGTAAAATCTAAAGCATAAGTTTTTATAGGAAAGTATGCTATTCAATTATGAAAATGAAATGAAAAAAGGTAATTTCAAATATATGGCATGATGCTTCATGTATTTATTGTTAATATAGTGAATCTGTGCACCTACACTACCATTTTTCTACATAAAGCAACCTTATATAATAGTATTATATAGTAATGTTGTGCATACCTAGCTTTATACATGCACAATGGTATTGTGCACAACCAACAATGGTTCTGTTCACTGGCAAGTTAGTGGGATACAGGCAGACGTTCCAGCAGCTGGAAGATAAAATAGTTGATCCATAACTTTCATAGTTCTTAAATTGTGAATTATAAAGTTTGCCCCGTGCACTGAATGATACATTTGTCCCATGTACTGACTGATATGTTCTCCCCATGCCCTGATCCATTAAACATAATTTCTGAAACCACAAAATGTTCTCTTAAGTAAGAAATACATATATGTCTTGTATAAATAGAGAAGCCATTAAAAACTCGCAATGCTGTACTTTAGTTGGGGTGATCTTGGCTTACTAAGTATTGCTTTGTAAGTTATTTACAAGAATGATTGTAACAATCCCCCTTCCCTCCAGTTCCTCCCTAATGACTGCATTGTATAGGTAATGTACAGTAAGGGGGCCATTTACTAAACTCCGAATGCAAAATTTGTGGGGGCATATAAGTCAATGGGAGAAGTCCCAATGATGTTTTAATGTGCATTGGGTTTTGTGTAATACCCCGAAGTTTTCAGAGTTTTCGGGGAAAAAGCATAAGAAAACTGAGTTTTTGGGTGAAAAATCCCAAAAATCGTGAATTGCAAAGCAAAATTTTCGGGAAAATGTAATAATAAATAAGCATAAAGAAACCCAAGCGGCTTTGATCAGAGTTTGTTAGCAGAAAATCAGACTTTGATAAATAACACCCTAAGGGGCACATTTACTATTGGTCGAATATCGAGGGTTTAATTAACCCTCACTATTCGACTATTGAAGTTAAATCCTCGACTTCAAATTTAGCGCTATTCGTTCAATCGATCGAACGAAGGATTTTAATCCATCGATCGAACAAAATTCCTTTGATCAGAAATTTGCTAGAAAGCCTATGGGGACCTTCCCCATAGGCTAACATTGATGCTCGTAGGTTTTAGGTGGCGAAGTAGGAGGTCAAAGTTTTTTAAAGAGACAGTACTTTGACTATCGAATGGTCTTATAGTCCGAACGATTTTTAGTTTGAATCGTTCGATTTGAAGTCGTAGTCGAAGGTCGAAGTAGCCAATTCGATGGTCGAAGTAGCCAAAAAAAAAAATTCGAAATTCAACGTTTTTTTCCTTCTAATCCTTCACTCGAGCTAAGTAAATGTGCCCTAAGTGTTTTAGGACTGTTTTTGCTTGCTGTTTTCTACATTAATGTTATGATACATTTCATTTAAGGTGTGAGAGTGAGACATGACCCAAACGTGGATACATGGAGTTTTACCATGAAGTCAAAGCTATTGAATTTCCCTGCTGCAGAATAATGAGGTGTATTCAGCTGACTGGGAAGATCTCTAAGTAACAAAAATCTTCTATAAGAAATTCTTATAGAAGACTTGGACCACTTTTTGATTATTCAACATTTGATGGATCACCTATTCTCAGCAGTCCTCTCTTGGGGGCAAATTCACTATGCGCTGAAGCGCCTAACGCTAGCATCAATTCGCTAGCGTTGCCCATTTTCGTTACTTCGCAAATTCACTAACGGATGCTGGCGTAACTTCGCTAAGCGTAACTTCGCACCCTTACGCCTGGCGAATTTGCGCAACGGACGTAACTACGCAAATTCACTAGCGCACGCATTGTTCTGAACGCTACCTTTTACGCTAGACTTCCTTCGCCACCTCAGACCAGGCGAAGCACAATAGAGTAGATAGGGATTTCTTTAAAAAAAAGTTAAAAAATTTTTCTAAGTCCCATAAAACGCTGGCGTTTTTTCTATATTATGGGGTGATAGGCTGAAAAAAGATCGAAAAAATTTTTGGGGTCCCCTCCTTCCCCTTACATTTCCTAAACTCATGGCAACTTAAATATACAGTGGGCACATGTGTAGGGCAGAATAAAAATTTTATTTGATGTTTTGAAGGTTTCCCAGGCATTTGTAGTGCTGCTACATATTCCTCCATTGAAATTTGAATTTGGCGCCGTATGCAAATTAACCATCGCCAGCGTAACTTCGCTTCGCTTAGCGAATCAATGCTAGCGCAACTTCGCAACCTTACGCTACCCCATGAGTGCAACTTCGGATTTTAGTGAATTTGCGAAGCGCTGGCGAAACTACACCTGGCGAAGTGCAGCGAAGTTAAGCCTGGCGCAACTACGAATCTTAGTGAATGTCCCACTTAGTCTTTCCTCCTGAGGCTATTAGTGCTTTGCTTCAGTTAATATTTTGTCCAGAACAACTTCATTTGATAATGTCTGCAGAAGTCTAAAATGTAAAATGAGGGGAAACTTAAAATCCCGGGATGTAAAATGGGGGTTCTACTGTAAATATTTGTTCACACTGTGATGCATTTGTTTAACTTTTTAAAAAAAACATTTAATACCTAGTCCTCCTATTTTTATCTGCCAGTTAGCTACTTTACATCCCATCACTGAGCATCTATTTAAATGATTCTTGACAAAGTATGACGTTAAAGCTAGTTGCATAATGGTCCTAGTACATTAACACAGATAAGTAGAAGAACAGTTGTAATGTTAAGGTCCCTTACTGATTACATTGTTTAGCTTCCCCACCTACAGCAGCTCATGGGCAATGGTGGTCCAGCTATGGTTAAGACCAAGGGTCCCCAAACTTTTTACTCGTGAGCCCATTTAAATGTAAAAAGGTTTGAAGAGCACACAAGCATGAAAAGTCCATGGGAATGTCAAATAAGGGCTGTTATTGGCTGTTTGGTAGCCCCTATGTGGACTGATAACCTACAGGGCAGTACACCTGTTTTTTATTACAACCAAAACTTGCCTCCAAGCCTGGAATTCAAAATAAGCACCTGCTTTGAGGCCACTGGGAGCAACATCCAAGGGGTTGGTGAGCAACATGTTGCTCGCGAGCTACTGGTTGGGGATCACTGGTTAAGACGATAGCATGGAATACTGGACATTGGTCATGAGATGCCTCAAGAAAGCTCTACCGCTCTTTTTCCCACTTGGCACACAGGGGTTTCTATTCCTGTCAGTACAAGTTCTTGAAATATAAAAGAGGGGACTTAATAGAACCCAAGGATAGTCCTTTTTCAAGACCTTCTTGTAGAAACTCCAGGATGTGAGGAATGGAGTGTTTATGAAAAGAGACGTTGTGTCGGATGCAGCAGTCTCTGTAACATTTCCACACCCTGTAGTTAGCCTTGGATGAAATGGGCTTTCTCGCTGCAGACATGGATCGGATGACTTTATTCTGAAAAATCCCTTGCATTGAAGAGTTAAAGGAGAAATCAACCTGTGGGGAAAAAAACCCCTACCCCCACCCCAGGCAACCCCTCTCCCCTCCAGGTTCTGAGAGATTGGTATTTATGCACATGCGCAGATGAAAGCAGTTTGCCCGGCTTGCGACAACTGGCATGCGCAGAATTACATGGAAATTGCCGATCTCTCACTCAGCTTACCGAGGAGCTGGAAGATGGAGGCGTGGAACTTCGCTGGAAGAATTGCGCAGAGGGGTAAGTATGGAGTATGGGGCATCTCCCCGGGTGGTAGTTAGCCTGGGGGGGGGGAGTGAGGGAAGGGCTACCTGGGGTGGGGGGTAGGGTTTTTTCCCCCAAGCTTACAAACATAGTAGGTTGGCCTTGGGGTGTAGAATCGGACTTTGGAATAAGAAGATCTGGAATAAGTGAAAGTGTCCATGGATCGTCGATGCTGAGAGAGACTAGTTCCGAAAACCAAGCCCGTCTGGGCCAGTGAGGCACTATAGTATAACTGTGCATCTTTCCCACTTTAGTTTTTTTGAGCACTCTTGGAAATGAGTGGAAGCAGGTGAAACAGATAGGCTAGACCAAAATCCCACGGGGTTGTGAGAGCGTCTGCAGCTAGTGCCAGAGGGTCCCGCAACGAGCCATGAATTGGGGAACCTTGTGTTTGTTCCGTGATGCCATGAAGTCCACTTCTGGGAGACCCCACTTGCAACACTTATGGATTGGAAGACTTCCTGTTTGAGGAAACATTCCCCCGGGTCAAGCTTTTGGCGACTTAGGCAGTCGGCCCTGCCAAGTTTTCTAGGCTTGGAATGTAGATGGCTGTCAAGACCACTTTGTGACTGGTTGTGACTATCTGCCACTGTGGCTCTTGCCACGGTGCTAGGTTCTGGTAATGAAGCCACCCGAGCTAGTGACGTCCTTGTGAAGGGTGAGAGGACTATTCTCTGGTTGAGGCTGCTGTGGTTCCACTGGGCTAGTATGTTTCACGGAAGTTCCCTCAGACGAAAATTGAGCAAAGGGAGCCACCTCGACAGAGGCTACCATGGAGCCTAAGACTTTAATCGAAAAACGGACCGTTGTGTGACGGTTTTCTAGAAGTTTTTCAAAACCAGCTTCTGAATGTTTGTTATTTTCTCATCTGGCAGAAAAACCCTTTTGGGCCTCGGTGTCGAAGACCATGCCAAGAAATGGCATGTGGTGGCTCGGGGTCAAATGGGATTTTGACAGATTGATCATTCAGCCCAGCCTGGTCAGTACTTGATCACTAGGGAAAGTTGGCGTTGAGCTTCTGGGAGAGACAGGGGCTGTGATGTAAATAGCCAGTATCTGGAGTGCAGCTGTCAATGCTGCCATCACTTTTGTGAAAATACTTGGGGCAGAGGTGAGACCGAAGGACAGGGCCGTGAAAAAAAATGCCGCTCCTGGTACTTTAAAGAGCCGAATTTCCAAAATAGGGCTCTTCTAGCACAGAGAGCGCAATTATGCTCTCTGCGCTAGCGTCATGGCCCTCTTCGCTGGCCCTCGCAGACCCCCAGTGCAAAAAGGTGACCCACGGGGGGGGGCGGCAGCAACTGCAAGCTGCCTCAGGCGGCGGAGGGGCCAGGATCGCCCTTGATGTGGATATACGCATCCTTGATGTTGATTGCTGTAAGGAAGTCCCCTCGGTTCCTTGACTGAACGTAGGGACTCCATTTTGAAATGGGAGAAGCGAACAAAGGCATCAAGGTTTGTTTTAGGTCCAGAATTGGCGGGTAGGAAGTTGTTCCTTTCTTGGGACAATGAACAAGTTGGAATAGAGGGCCTTCAAATTTTTCGCCTGTGGGAACTGGAATGATGACTTGCTCTTGGAGTCGATTTTGGACTACTGAAAGAAAGGCAGCTTTCTTTCTTGGTTCTTGACATGCAAAATGAGAAGGGGAAGAGAGATGAATTTCTATGCGATATCCTGAGGACACCGGTTCGTGTAACCAGGGAACTTGGGTGAGGTGTACCGAAGCTTCCTGAAATTTGTATAGTCTCCCTCCGACTGGCTCGAGACAGTCATGCATTGGAGGACTTTTCTGAGGTCTTGGTTTCGGAGTGGTTTCCTTGCCAAGCAGGTCTGTATCGGTTTTGGTAGCAGTTTTTGTGTCCAAAGTGGTTGGAGCCAAAGTGGTTGTTGTAGTCTCTGTCTGATGAGCCCTTGGAATTCTTGGAGGGGGGAAAAAAACACCCCGGCGAAAGGTCGTCTGGGATTTGGTTTAGGGTAGAAGCGTGCTCTTGCCCCCAGTGGTTTGACTGATTATCCTGGCCAAACAAAGGAGCTTGCTAGGGAATTGTAATTAAGGAATTTTTTGGAGCACAAATCTGCTGTCGACAGCTTAAGCCAAAGAGAGCGGCATGCCGCAGCAGATAGAGCGGAAGTACGACTGGTCACATGCACTGCACCAGGGAAGCTTTCTGAAATGTTAATCATTGGCTTCCTTATCTGCACCGCCAGATTCAGGAGTTCCTGTCTGGGCATGCTCGAATTGATGCCGTCCACAAGGGGGCCGTGGATCAGGAACTGAACTGCTCAGTTGACCCAGGCAGATGCCAATTTTGGGCGCAAGGATTCACCCGCTGAGACGAAGATTGAATCTTAGGAACCCTTCAAGCTTTTTGTCCAAGGGATCATTGAAAGAAGTAGCATCTGGAACTGGAAGGGCTGTATTTCTTGATAGGCAGAAACTGGTGCAGCCACTGATGGAGGAACTGTCCATTTCTCAAAACTTTCTGTGGAAAAGGATAGAGGAGTTTAAATCGACATTGGATTGAAATCATCTTTCAGGATGGGTCCCATTCATTTGGATAATACTATCCCAATTGAGTGTGGGATGGAACATGGAGAAGCTTTTGTTCGCTTAAACAGTGCCAGTGAAGAGTCAGCGGTGGTATCAGCCCCCTTAAGGTCTAAACATTGAAGTATGCCCGAAATTAATGAGTCAAATGTTGTCCAGAGAGGAAGCTGCAGAATCCTCTCCCTTCTCTGTTTCCTCCTTGGGCAATTCCCCTTCATTGAGGACTGGTTGTTTCCTAACCTTTTTATTCTCCTATTCTTTTATATCTACTTACTATATTCTTCTTATATCTACTTCCTATATTCTTCCATTATTAAAGGACCAGTAACATCAATTTTTTTTAAAAAAAAATTCGTTAGTAAACATCAAAAAATAAACACCAAGACAAATAAAATTTTAAAATTGCAAAGCCTTTATTAAGAAATAATTTTACCGAAACTCCACTTCCTGTCCTCTACAAAAAGGCGACACGGCGACCATCCATGGTGTGGCCCGCTGGATTTCTCCTCCTTGGCTCTGTCTCATGCTGTATTGACAGCATGTGAAGCGGCTGCTGCATCAGGGAGCGTGGTTTCCATAACCGAGGATTGCTGGCTCATCGGCACATCTGTAGAGTGGGGAGGCTGCTAAGAGAGGAGTTTGGGCCACATCGTGGATGTTTGTAATTCCAGGCTGATCGGAGTTCCCAGTCACGTAGCCACTCTCAACATGCGCGGCTTTCCGTATCGAGCGCTTCTTACCGACCCGAATTCAATGCGCTGCTTTCTTAAACACCGTGTGCACGGAAAGCAGCGCATCTGAGAGTGGCTGCGTGCTATCGAGCGCAAAAACTGCAAGCGGACACCCCCAGTGCGGGTTTAAGATAGCACAAAAAAGCAGCGCATTGAATTCAGGTCGGTAAGAAGCGCTCGATATGGAAAGCAGCGCATGTTGAGAGTGGCTACGTGACTGGGAACTCCGATCAGCCCTGGAATTACAAACATCCACGATGTGGCCCAGCTCCTCTCTTAGCAGCCTCCCCACTCTACAGATGTGCCGATGAGCCAGCAATCCTCGGTTATGGAAACCACGCTCCCTGATGCAGCAGCCGCTTCACATGCTGTCAATACAGCATGAGACAGAGCCAAGGAGGAGAAATCCAGCGCCACAACCATGGATGGTCGCCGTGTCGCCTTTTCTGTAGAGGACAGGAAGTGGAGTTTCGGTAAGTTATTTCTTAATAAAGGCTTTGCAATTTTAAAATTTTATTTGCTTGGTGTTTATTTTTTTGATGTTTACTAAACGAATTTTTTTTTTAAAAAAAAATTAAATGTTACTGGTCCTTTAAGCATTTTTCTCCATAAAGAAATAATGACCATGAAATAGGCAAAATGGTTAGAAGCAAGAGGGACACCTGGGCCCACCGGGAGTTTTCCTGGTATCCCAGTCCGACACTGCGAGTAAGGGGAATTAGCAGCGCACCCTCCAGGCTAGAAAACAATTCAAAATGATTCAGGACAACTAGTCCATAACTCCAACATATCGCAGCTAATTTCCCAAATACTATACAGTTTAATATTAGCCCTCAATAAAAGGAAATGGCTATTCACCAGAGTCAATATCAAGGCTCAACCAACCACTTGTCATCTAAAAGAAGAAAAAGCACATTAGTGTAATATAGTGTAATATGTTTATTTAAAAAAAAAAAACAGTCACATCACACAGGCTACTCACAATTTTCAAGTTTAGCATCATGCATGTAAAAAAATTCTACGTGTTTTGGCCACACTTCCTCAGGAACAAGTGCATAAGCCAGTTAAGGTTCACATTGCTTTTGTAGCGGTTCTTCCAAAAAAAAAAAAACATGAGCAGCACAGAGCAGTGCAAAAGTGGAGTTTTGCAGTGCGGCGGAGGAGCGGAGTTTGTTATTGTATAGTCACATACCTGAACATGAAAGAAAGTAGCAGCACTTTGATAAAGAGGCTGTAAACCCTGATCCGTGTGGCCAACTTAGTTTTAAGCCGTTAACTTGTGCTGCCGGATTCTTCCTGTCAGTCAAGCATTTAACTTCCGGGCCCTTGCAGCTCTTTATTGACAAACCCCAAGGGACCATAAGAACGTATTGAAGTCCGACACCCTTTAAAGGAAGTGATCTATGTTTCGATTTACATCGAAAGAGGTCACATTGAGGAAAATGGTCTAAAGGGCATATAGGCATATTTTGATGAAGAATTCGATTATGCTAAAACCTGAGAAGTGTCAGTATCTCTTTAAATTTAAAAAAAAAACGGATTTCAACGCAGAACCCGCACTATTAAAAAGATCACTTTTGTTTGTTTTGAAAGTGATGCAACAACTAGGGATGCACTGAATTTTGGATTCAGCCGAATCCCCGTATCCTTTGCGAAAGATTCGCTGAATACCAAACCAAATCCTAATTGCATATGCAAATTAGGGGTGGGAAGGGGAAACATTTTTTAATTTCTTGTTTTGTAACAAAAAATGCAAAATATGCAATATTAAGATTAGCATATGTAAATTAGGATTCGTTCGACCGCAGAAGGATTTGGCCGAATCCTGCTGAAAATGGGCGAATCCTGGATTTGGTGCATCCCTAGCACCAACACGCATATGTATTTTTTACATGACTGTATGATGTAGAATATTTGCAGCGTATTTGCTCATTACAGGGTGATGTCAATTTCAACAGCATATTTGCACAAAAAGTTGTGATGCAGAATTGTCACAAGCGTGCATGCACACTGTACCTGTTACACTCTATTGAGTAGATTGATCACCACATGTTGGGATGAAGGTGAATCACCTTTGGATTGCACTGGTCACTTTTCTCACAAACTTTCAAAACTACACTAACGTGTGTTTTCAACAAGGTGTATACGTTTTTAATCAAAATACTAAACCATATTATCTTCTTGTACTTCCTTGTAGATTTGGCTTCTCTTATACTGTATTGTTTTGGATCCTGGAGTGAGGGACAAGAAAAGAGAGCTGCATTCACCACCTATCAAATACACCATACAAGTTAAGACCATGATAAGTGCTTAATATATTTTCCATCTCACAAATACTATACCCTCTTTTTAAAAATAACTCTAAGGTTAAAAGATCCATATAGATACAAGAAACATACACATTTTTTGCTGTTTTTTTTGCTCTAAGCCTTAGTGATGGTCTGTAAGGAAAGCAAATGAGTCCTTTTGTCTTAAATACAAGTCCTTGCATAAACTGTATGCCATAGATCAGGGGTAGGTAACCGCGGCTCCGGGGGCCTCATGCGGTTTTCATCATGCTTGCTGCAGCTCGGACTTCCTGCTTGCCTGTCATGTCGTCTATAAGCACTACCCCCTGCTGGCGGCTTTCTTTAGTTGGGGGACTACGGTAAGCTAACAGTTAATTTAACACGGTCGCAAACTCCAGGAACCGCCAGCAGGTCGAGGGCTTAAGATGCCCGTTCAAAGAAAAAACCTCGGGACATATCAAACAAATTCGGGACTGCAGGTTGAGCTGTCAAAAGCTGGACTTTTCCCCATCAAAACAGGACATTTGGGGGAGGTATGTACAAACATAAGTGAGTTTTGCACGTGTAGGCTTAAAAACACTGAATAGGCTTATATAGATGTTTCCAGGATGCGGCAAGACCGAGCCGCAGCAAGATATTGATCATGGCCTTACCCTGGTTTTCAAACTCAAGACAAGGAGGGAAGACAGCATGGACTTCAGAAACAGAAATAAACATTAAACAGATGAGAACACTAGCAATTTCATAGGTATTCAGTGTTTAATTTATTTCAAAGTAGGGGTCTTACATACAACTGCACTTCTGTTTGTTCATATCTCCCAACAGTGCCCGTTTTTGAGCGGCAACAGTCCCGCTTTTGACAGATCAACCCACAGCCAGGATTTGTTTTTGATAGGTCCTGAGTTTCTCTTTGATCTGCTGCAATAAAACAACCAGAAAAAGATACAAAGTTTCTAACTTAATTGGCTCTTGGCAGAGAGCCCAGAATACATACTTTAAGATTAAGAAACTTTTGTAACGGTTTTAGATAAGATAAGAACTTTAGTCACAACTTGAAGGGCAATTCACATTCATTAGCAAAAACTGTAATAACACATAAAAGTTCAAAGCTCTCATAACCCTGCCAAATGTGTAAAATGGACACGGTAATTTAGGGGGTGTGCCCAAAAATGGGCATGGTCATACAATGTTGCCGCACGTCTTTTTGTCCCTCTTTCGTTTCCAAAATGTTTGGGAGGTATGATTTGTTGATTCTGTTGTTGAACAAAATTTTACAATTTTTCAAATTTTCATAAGCTTGAAAATATTTTTCAGCTCCAGACTATTTTTTTTAGTGGAAGAGGGGGCAAAATGTCCTCTTTTGTAGTAAAGGTTGTGACCCCTGCCAAGAACTCTGAAGTATTTTTACTAATAATTAGGGCTTAGCTGGCCATCATTTGGCTAAAACAAAAGCCTGAATGTGTGTATTTCTATCAAAATTCAACTGCTACAGAATGTTAATATGAATAAGCCTCTTGAGAAGAAGTTTTACACACCATCTGAGAATGCAGTTTATAGGATGGTAGTCGTTTGCATAATGTGTAATACAACTTTCCAACCCCAGTAGTTTTTTTCTCACACATACAATAATTGTCATACAATTCTTACCTTGGTTAAAAGCTTTGGCAATATGAAACAGAATGTTTTCTACCTCGTATACTGTACTGACATCTAGTGGTAAATCAGTAATTGATATAATTTCATCAGTCTGTAATTCCTGTTAGTCATGTTGGCCCACGTCAATATCAGTGTCAGTTTCTTTGGGTCTCATCTAATTTTCACCTCCACTGATGGGAGAAACTATTCCTAAATCCACACATGTATCTAAATAAGTCTCCCCTACACTACAAATATCGCATATTTACCTTCAGTTTCTAATAAAGATTTTAGATTTGGGGACCTGGGGCCCATGCTTTTATTCTGCTTGAGAGGAACACTAGCGTGGGGCAAGGGGGTTCATTGATGACACAAGTGCTGTATAAAAATGCAAGTGGAAAAAATTATGTGAAAACATTTTTTAAACACTTCAAGTGTAATGCAGTTGGGATGTGGCAATTTGCACGACAAAATCGAGGCTGATGCATTAATAACTTGCACAGTTGTGGTGCGCTTCAAAAGGACACAATTGTCACAGAAAAAATGTTTGTGTTTGGGATGTCATAATTTTCGGCATGCACCAACAAAAATTTGCATCTGATTCTTTGGATGCAAGTAAATGCAGGGCCCCCTGTGGGAAGCCCCTTTAGAGGTTGCAGGAGCTCTTTCGTTTCCCTGCATCAAATTGGCCTCCATCAGTTGCATGAAAAATCCCATTCAATAAAGGAGAAGGAAAGCTACAGAGGCCATTTTATTGCAGATAAGCTACAATGCTCTATTTGTTCTGTAGAATGTTTTTACCATACCTGAGTAAAAAGCTCTGAAGCTCTCTGTTTGTTTAGGATCGCAGCTGCAGTATTAGCTTGGCGTGACATCACTTCCTGCCCGATTCTCTCCCTGCTCACTTATAGCTGTGGGCTCAAAATTACAGTAGAGAAGGGAGGGGGGGAAGAGCAAACTGAGCATGCTCTTGCCAGGGGCAAGGAGATACATAAGTGAAAAAAGAAAGAAATGCAGTGTTTATTTTGACAGAGGACTCAGAGCAGCATTACTTTGAGGGTTTACTGGTATATTTAGGTATATTTCTAATAAGGCTTACTTCGTTTTAACCTTTCCTTCTCCTTTAAAGCTACTCAGGGTCGGACTGGGGGGCTTGGGCTACTGCCCCAGGGCTACCTGCCCAGGTCCTCCTCACGCCCCCCGCTGGCGCTCTTGTGCACTGCGTTGCGTTTCTGCGTTATACGAGCGTGGTGCCAAGTCTCTGCATGTGCGCACAGCACCACACCAGTGCACACATGAAATTTTTTTATTTTTGCTGCGACCCCCAACAAAGAGGGGTCGCGCAACACTAAGAAGCGGATCTGGGCCGTCGGGGCCCACCGGGTTTTTTCCCGGTGTCCTGCCGGCCCAGTCCGACACTGAAGCTACTTGTGTCGAAAGGCGGTCCTTCACTTCAATATAGTGGCATTTGAATATAGTGAATTTAAGTTACTATCAACACTATTTCCGCAATGCACTCGCAGCGCTTTGATTTCTGAAGTCGTCTGAAGTTTTCCTCGTGTGGCAACTTTGGAAATCAAATTGCCGCGAGTGCCATTATGCTGGCATTTTCTCATTATAGCAGGTGGAAGGCAGTTCAGGGAGATGTTTCCCCGCAGAAAGTGGCGATTAGTCGCCAGGCGACTAAATCTCCCAAATCTGCCCGTGTGCCCCTGCCCTAAGCTGTGCGTCTAACTTCTCCCAAGGGACCTATTATCTTATATTGTTACAAATTACTTATTTGCCTATCTAGAAATTGTTACAAAAGTATCGTATAAGCAGTTGGCTGAGTGCAGAGATAAACTGGACTTTCTAGTACAAACGAGGGATTGCGGGTTGAGCTGTCAAAAGAGGGACAGTTGGGAGGTATGGGACAGGAATTCAGCACGAGTTTCTCCCTGTAGCGTGCACAGGTCCTCTCTGCTGCTGCCCGATCCGTTGCAATGATGTGACTGACACCCAATGAATGAACGTGTCACGCGCCGCAGTCTACTGCGGATGCGGGTCAGCGCATCAGCATGGAAGGCGCCAAGTTACGCTCCAGGGTGGGGAGCACATTCACAATTTAAATCTGCATGGGGCATGCGATTTTGAAAAAATGATAATTCCATTAGTAAAGGCCAAGCAAACTGAATAGTAAAAATGAAAAAAAAAAATTCATAGGATTTTCTTAGGAATTTCACCCAAAAGCTACAATTTTTTTCGTAAAATCACCCGAAAGCTACAATTGTTTTCGGAAACCCAGCACAACTAAGAAAATAGGCCAGTTATTAACTGGACATCTGTCATTGACTTTTACATGTTCTTGGCAGGTCTGAGTTGGAGTACTTTTTTCATGGAACTTTTAACACCATCACACTTATTACACTAATAAATCCGAAAAGAAATCAAGTATTGTTTTCTCTGAAACAATTGTTTTTTCCCCTATAATAATGAATAAATAACCCCCTAACAGTTTCTTCACCAGTGATTTTCCAGTGTCAGTGGCTGATTCAGTCCAATGTTATTCTGTAAGTATTGGCAAAAGTTGTAATTCACCTGTCTGAGCACATAGGGTGGATTTTTGTGTAAAAATGCACTACAATTTGAAATCTGCCCCATACACATGATGGGTCTATAGGCCAAATGGTTAACCCTTTCCCTGCCAGCCAACTTGGTACTTCTATTGCCAGATAATTTTTGAACATTTTGCACTTGCCTTAGCTGCTTTTTAAATATGCTAGAATTTTGGTGTAATTCTCACTTGTCAAGCATTATGAATGCACATTATACTCGCAAAAGTCATATCCCTTTCAGAAGCCATATAGATGGGAGAGCTTCCCGTTGCTAAGCCAACTCAGAAAGGCAGACACCTCCAAAATGGTCTCCAAATTATATGCCATAGTAATAGAAACTGGTCCTAACCCCTTTGATAAAGCTCTAGCAGCGTGGAAAAGAGACATTCCAAATCTTAGCGCTGATCAGTGGAAAGAAGGGACAGGAAACCTTTACAATTTCCTCATAAGTGCGAGAGACAAGCTCATAGAGCATAAATTTATATTGAGAACCTACCTCACTCCAACAGGTTGTATCGCATGGGGAAAATCCATGCCCCAATATGTAAGCGGTGAGGGAGCAGGATGGGTCCTATTGGCACATGCTTTGGACGTGCCTGGTTATTCATGGATATTGGGCAGAGGTCACACATTAGATAGGGGAAATCCTTGACCTCCCCTCAATCTTTACACCTGAAATATGCCTATTGGTCTAGTTTTCGTAATGCTACTAAGGTCTCTTCTTTACTATGCTAAGAAAACAATAATCATGAGATGGATGGCTCCGCTCCCCCCAAAAAAAGGTGAATGGGTACAATATGCAAATCGAATGCTCCCTCTGATTAAATTAACTTATGAAGCCTGGGGCTGCCTGAAAAATTTGGCAAAAATATGGGACCCCTGGACTAATGTTAACGTTGCCTTGAGATGAGAACAACATTATTTTGGATGTTTATATAATGCAAATGATGTTCTGGATTAATGGAGTCCGCTGTACTCCCATCCCTTTTTTTCTTCCTCTGTATCCTACCCTCTTTACTTTAAAATAATAATAAAAAGTTACCTATCAAAAAAAAAAAGTTATATCCCTTAAAGTTGATGAGCACTTGTAACTAGGGTTGCCACCTTTTCTGGCAGTGAAGACCGGGCAGGGGCGGGCCGTGATACGGAGGGGCAGACATGACGTGAGGGGGGACGGGCCGTGATGTCAGGGGGCGTGACTATGATGTGGCGAACGGCGATTGTCACTGTGTCAATCATGGGGAATCCTGCCCAATTTTCCGAATTTGGAGGAAGTTTTGACTCAGGCAGCCCTTCAAATTACCGGGCTCTCTGGGTCAAAACCTGACAGAAGGCAACCCTACTTGTAACAATTTTTTTTTTTATTGATTGTAATGTGAGCATAGCTTTGGTGTCTTATAAATTGGTGGTGCCATGCATGTGACACACATTTTGGGGATTTTAGAAAGTCACTAAATCACCCCTTTGATACTGTCAAGTTTCGTAACATTAGTATACCTCAACACAAATTTGCACTTTTTTAAGGGTTGCCAGTTTGCCAATTGTGTATTATTCACTGTCACAATTTAGTGGATTGTAAGTATTCTACTATGAGGTTTTATTAATTTTTTGATTAATAAAATTGATTATTTTAGCTAGTAAATATTGATCGCAATAGTGGGCCGCTTTTATTGCAGGTCTATGAGTGGCATGTAGATATTCTTGCACCAGCTAGGAATTAGGTTTGGACACAAATTAAAATGTTAGCATGTGGCACTTGTTCGACAAATCTTTTACTTTTTTCCACACCCTAACCATAAATTACTGTTAAAAACATACGGGAAAAATCTTTAACAGAACAAACTGTACAGCTGTGGACAAGCCCTTAACCCATGCTGTTCTGCTATTTAAAGTTGGTACATTTATATACAGTACAACAGAGGTAGATGTATCCTCTTTCTTCTGCTTTTTCCAGGATAAAAAGCGGAAGTGGTTTGTGCAATGACTGTGCTCTTCTTACCTAAGATTACAAAACTTTTTATGTCATTTTTCTGATAGAGAAGCCACAGGACAAGGAAGATAAATCTTTATTTTTAGATAACATACATACCAGCAAGCTCTGTGTCAAGTAAATTGTGCAACTAATTGATTCATAGTTTCATACAGATACATTGGAAATAGTTAAATATGGTTGAATAATCACATACTAAGGGGCAGATTTATTAAGATTCGAATTGTAAATTCAAATTCAAATTTGAATTGTTGGTCAAAACTCACAAATTCAAATTGGGAACCTCTTCCCCTGGCAGATGAAGGTACAGGTTGAATGGTTCCCGCCAAGGCAAGAGCTTGAACGATGGCGAGGAATTTGGCTCTGTCTGAGGTTATGGTTGGAAGCCTGGAAATGATAGGTAGGTCCTGATCAGAGTCATCAGCGGATAGAACCTGGCCTTCCTCGTCAGAGGGAGAGAACAGTTCCCTGGGGAGTCTGGAGGGGAGGGTGCGTGATGTTTTGAGGTCCCCGGGCGACATTCATGATGTGTGGGTTGAGATAAGTGCTCAAGCACTTTGTCTAAGGTCTCTGGAATGCGGGCCAGATGTTGAATGCCTGCAAGTGAGAGGGAAATAGCCCTAAGAAGTTCAGGGTCTGAGCTACCTGCCGAAGGTATCGGTAGTGAGTCAGTATTTCTGCAGGCCCCACACATAGAAATCAGCCGAGGCCGAAGAAAGTTTTGTTTTACAATTTGAGCAGGCCAAAAATGAGACCTGTGGGTGTGTTTGAGCTGAGGACTTGTTGGTCCTGGGCTCTTCTGCCTTGTTGGCCATTGTGCTCCTTCCCCTAGTCTAGAGGGTAGGGTGTAAAAACCCCAGTAGGGAATTTTATGCAGTAAAGTACGTTTTTTTTTTTTAAAAGGAGGCAGGGGTAGCCAGCCTAGAGAAGATAAGCCCTGTGGGCTTCTCCTTGGTGTAGTACGTAGTCTATGGAGATAACAAGGCATAGGTAGTTATAATAATAGGGGCCCCTGGGGGCCCTGCGCTCTTTCCCCCTATGTGCATAGAAGAATAGAGACTTGCCTGTCAGCGCTGTGATGTGCGTAGGAAGGTGGTGCTGGCTGTGAAGCCTGGTCTGGGCTCTGCATGGGGTGGAGGAATGGTGCGAAAACAGCATGTGGAGCCGGTGAGCACGGTCCTGAGTAGGA
Organism: Xenopus laevis; assembly: GCF_017654675.1. Taxonomy (NCBI): domain Eukaryota; kingdom Metazoa; phylum Chordata; class Amphibia; order Anura; family Pipidae; genus Xenopus; species Xenopus laevis. Next base: position 71,896,984 of record NC_054374.1, on the reverse strand, counting down.
CAGAAGGAGAGAGAGGGAGAGCCGAAGTTAGGGCGGTGGATAAGCAGGTTGTCGGCTGAAGCTGTAAAAGCTTTCCGATAGGAAAGTTACTAACCTGCTCCTCATGAGTGAGAAGTGCGCCGGAGTCCCATAAGCGTTAGAATGCAGGCAGAGAAGGATGCTTCGGCGGGAAGAGACAGAGAGAGGCGTGGGTGGTGGACGCAAGGGGAGAGCGTGGCGTTGGAACGCAAGTAAGATTTTGTTGGCCATTTGCTGCTGTTAGCAATATGTGTTGCCAGGGTGGTAAAACTTTGGATAAAGAATTTTGTACTCACCAAAGAAGCCAGCCAATCCGTGCCCAGTGAGTTCTGTCCCCTGTGAAGAAACACACAGATAAATATATATATGCACACAAGTGAAATATATATGTTATATGTAGTTAGTATACATCCAGGTGGGTTGTATACCACTGCTGCAGACTCCGGAGAGTGGGAAAACAGTGCAGGGGGTGAGGAGCAAGCCTACAGACCTCTGTAGAGCGGGAAGGCTGAAGGCAGGAAGAATATAGCTGGGAGGCTCTTTGATTCAATCAGTGGCCCTAAGCGTGGCGTGATCTTAGACCGGGCCTTGATCAGTGCTCCAGCCACTTAAAATGGTGTCTTCTCCTTCTGAGGACACTAAAAGAAACTGGGGTAGTAGGAGGAGGCAGGGGATGAAGCCCAGAGCAGGAGGAGGAGTCATAATTTTCAACTTAGTGCCATCTCCAGCTGTAGGATCTTCATCCCCATGGAGGCCTGTGTCCCCAATTAGGCAGAGAAACATATATAATAGCATGTGCTAAAATATTTAAGAGAAACGTGAATTTGCAAGTAGACTGAAAATCCTGACTGTTTAATAAACAGGGGGGTGCCATTTTTTTCAGAACGACATTGACTGCTATAGAAATTCATCACCTTTCACTCGGAAAGATTTTTAGTGCTATTGTCAAGATTAGTACTTTTTTGCTTTAATAATTATAACTATTTGGGGGTTATTTAAAAGACACTAAGCTTGCCCAGGAACAGGAAACCCATAGCAACCAGTTAGAAGGTAGCTTTTACTGGTCAACTGTTTAAGATGTTTTAAAACATCTTATTGCGTTGCTATGGATTACTGCTACTGGGAAAACCTTTTATAGTATACCAGCAGGGATCCCCAGCCCTTTTTTATCCGAGAGCCAATTTAAAATGCAAAAACAGAGTTGGAAAAAGTTCCTGTAGATGACAAAAAGGCTGTGATTGGCTATTTGGTAACCCCTATGTGGACTGACAGCCTTACAAGAGGTACTGTTTGGCAGTAACACCTGGTTTTAAAGCAACCAAAACATGCCTAAAAAAAACAGGAATTCAAAAAATAAGCACCTGCTTTGAGGCCACTGAGAGCAACATCCCAAGGGGGGTTGGCGAGCAACATGTTATTTGCAAGCTACTGGTTGGGGGATCACTGGTATACAGTATATTTTGAAAACTCTGACTTTGCATAAAAAAATGTGAAAATAACATATAAACCAAAACATTTTTGGTATACGTTAAAAGGTTGGTCTAGCAGCCAGACATCAAATTTCTATCAGAAGTAAAATTTAGATGCACAGATGTTATATTTTAATAACAGTACCATGTCAGGTATCAATGGTGAATTCAAAATGGATGACTAATGAAAATAAAACAGAACGAGAAAGAACATTCATTAAAAAAATAATTATTCAACTCAGAATAAATTCATGGGAAAAAACAAAATTACAGCATTAAGGTATCAGCCAGGTCAGTCTTTTTCAGTAAGAACATTTCTACATAGGTATGCTATATATCATATACATCTTTTCAGTTGACAATTGCTAGTTGGTAATCTTAACAGTGGATTATTAAGTCAACTGTAATATTCAAGTAGTCTGTGGATTTTATTACAAGTATAATGAAGGATTAGAGGTGGGAATCCTTTAAGTGGTGGTTCACCTTTAAGTTAACTTTCAGTATGTTTTAGAATGACCAGTTATAAGCACTTTTTCAATTGGCCTTCATTTTTTTTTTATTTCTTATAGTTTTTGAATGATTTGCCTTTTTCTTCTGACTCATATTTCAAATGGGGGGTCACTGACCCCATCTTAAAAACAATGTTACAAATTTATTGTTATACTTTTATTAGTCATCTTTCTATTCAGGCTATCTCCTCTTCATATTACATATTGCTGAAAATTGCAAACTGGAGAGCTGCTGTGTAAAATTGCTAAATAGCTAAAAACACAGACAATTAAAAATAAATAAATAAAACCAACTGCAAATTGTTTTAGAATATCACTCTCTACATCATACTAAATTTAATTTAAAGGTGAACAACCCCTTTAATTCTTATATCCTGGTACACGGGTCACAGTCCAAAAACATATGCCCATATATTTCCCTGGACCTGTTATCCAGAAAGTTCTGAATTACAATAATACCATCTCCCATTGATTCCATTGTATTCACTTAATCAAAAATTTTAAAATAATTCATTTTTCTCTGTAATAATAAAACACTAGATTGTAGTTGATCCTACTAAGATGTAATTAATAATTATTGAGAAGCAAAATCAGCCTATTGGGTCCCGAGCATTCTAATTTAACAGGTCCAATACCTTATATCATCTATGAAGCATGTATAAGCATGTAAGTATACATTCCATGTATTTTTCTAGGGTAAATGACTCATCCTAAACTGTACAGTATGTTCAAAATTAACTCATATTTTCCTTTTACCTGCTGTGACTATCATCTTCCGTTTTCGATCATTTCAACATTCTTTTTTTTTTGTCCTTTTTAAGGGGAATTATTATAACATGCCCTCCATGTTTTCCTCATAGACTGAACAAAGAAATACTATAGAACTATGGCAGCACAAGTATTTGACTGACAATTAAGATTCTGCAATGGCCCTTTAAAGGAAAATTCAACCCTAAAGTTAAAAAAAAACCCTACCCCCTATTACATAGACCCCCCTCCCTCCCTCCCTGGAACCCCACGCAAATGCCCCTAACATTTTACTTACTTCTCGGTGCAGAGTTAGGCATCGGAGTTCATGGGCGCCATCTTCTTCGCTTCGGAAATCTAAAGGATTAATTTTAAAGAACATTCAAAGAAAATGTTTCTTAATAAGTTGCAGTTTTATAGCTGAAGTTGAATTCAATTGTAAGAATAAAAATACAAACAAATGGACAATAGCAAGACAAACAAAATCTTATATATGTAATGGCTACAGTGTTAAAGTAAAAGGGAGAGATATTAATGGGTATTAAGGGGCATATTTATCAAGGGTTGAATTTCAAATTTAAAAAACTTCGAAATTCAAATTCAGAAAGACCAACCAAAATTAAGTAGAATTTTTTTTGGGTTGAATAGATTCCATTTTTGATCGAATAGGTCCATATTCGGCTGAATTCGAATTGTGCGAATCGAAGAAATAGCGTATTCTATCAAATTCAATTATAAGTTTTTCCCCAAAAAATTGATTTTTCAGAGTCCACCAATTAACTCCAAATGAGTTCTAGGAGGTTCCCCATAGGCTAAAACAGAAATTCAGCAGGTTTTAGATGGCGAATGGTCGAAGTTAAATTTTTAAAGAGACAGTATGTAGGTATTCTAATTTTTTTCAATTTCAAATCGAATTTGGACTATTCCCTAGTCGAAAAAAAAAAAATGAAACACAAAAACTAGCTTGAAATTCGAATTTTTTTCATTCGAAAATCCACCTCGACCTTTGATAAATCTGCCCCTTAGTATTTCGAGTTGTTTAGTCAACAGCTGGAGGGCAGCAATCTCTATCTAAAGCTACAGTAAGTTTATTAAGGCAGGAAGGCTACCAAATGACATGAGACACTAATTGACCAACAAAGCAATTCAAAGTTGAATCATGTTGGTCAGCCTGTACTAACTTATAGTAAGAGTATTATTATATGTCTTTTGGTAGCCTTCCTGCCTTAATAAACGTACTGTAGCTTTAGAAAGAGATTGCAGCCCTCCAGCTGTATACTGTTTACCAGTAGAGAGGACTGGGCAGGATCCATCTTGCAATACAGTGTTAAATAGTACTGGTTGCTTCATACTAAGGATATGTAGAAACACAAAGCTTTGGGTAACCGAAGATGTATGGGAATTAAACACAAACTACAAATACTAATTTGCTATGATTTATACATACAGTGTGCCTGCTTGTAAATTTACATCACCGCTATGACATTGTAGTTTGTATAACTCACACAAATATGTGTTATATGTTGTTATCACCCTTAGGGGCAGATTTATCAAGGGTTAAATTTTCGAGTTCATGGGAGTTTGTCCGATAACCTCCCATAAACTTGAAATTCGAAAAAAAACAAGCAATCTAAAAAAAAATTAATTGAATTATTCAAATTCGGGTGCATGGGATCGACCCACAAACTCGAGGCGAATTGGAATCGAATTGGAATTGAAGATTTTTAAAAAAAACCTCAAATCTAATTTTAACTATTCCCCAGTGGAATTCCACTAAAAAACTTGAAAATTCAAATTCGAACTTCAAAAATTAGAATTTTCACTTCGACCCTTGATAAATCTAACCCTTAATATAATAATATCACTGTGCATAATTAAAGACACAAAGTTATTACAGTATAAGTGAACTCCACACTTAGTGCAGGGAATTGTGCAGGGGTGTCCAAACTTTTCGCAACAAGGGCCAGATTTGGTGATGTGAAAATGTGCGGGGGCCAACCATTACATTCAGCCTGACACCGATATCCCTTCCGAGGTAGCTAAATAGCGATTTAGGCCCTAAATTAGTAATAAAATGTAGCAACCCTTGGTGTGTCAAACAAGGGTATGGCCAAATAGTATTCAGTGCTGTGTACAAATCTTTGTAGCCCCTTACATTTGTCCAAGACCCCATATTGTGTTGCTTTGTTACAATTGCCTTTTAACCCCATTGGAACAATAGGATGTGGGCCCTGCTTTTTTAATCCCTTCCAGACCCCACTTTGCTCATCATGGAGCCCTATTTCACTTGACCTCCTGCTCCAATTTCACTTCCCCATCCTAGCAGCTTCTTACTCTCCCCTTCTCTTCATACTGGACCTCTCCCCTTCACCCACCTCCACTATTGTCTCCCCTGTCCCTTTCGCTTCTCATTCACACTACCGACATCCCTCCTGTCCAGGCAGCACTTGGAAGATGGCTACTAGGAAGCAACAAAATGTTGATCATATTTAAATGCTGCCGTCTCAGGGCGATCACTGCTCCCTGCTGCGCTGTGCTGAGCGTGTGTGTGCATGCAAGCAGGCCTCGGGTCCTTCTTCTGGCTAGTCGCGTCAGGATGAGGATGCACAATCAATCCCTACATGCAGACGCAGCGCACGCCGCAAGAGCTCCCCGGTGCCCCGGCAGGCCAGTCCGACCCTGTGTGTGGACCATATTCTGGTATACTTTTGGAATTTGCTGGTATTCTGGTATACTTTTGGACACTCCTGGCTTAGTAGCAGCACCATCTTATATTCCGGTATCCACTTGTCCCTAAGTTAAAATAAAAGGTAGCGTTGCACTTCTAAGGGCAGGGACACACGGGCAGATTCGGGGAGATTTAGTCGCCTGGAGACTAATCGCCTCTTCTTCGGGTGACAATTTTCCTTGAACTCCCTTCCCCCTGCCTTCTACCTGCTATAATGAGAAAACACCAGCGCAATGGCACTCGTGGTGCTTCGATTTCCGAAGTTGCCTCACAAGGAAAGCACAGCGAGTGCATTGCCGCAGGCGATTTGACATTTTAGCAGCAGAAGGCAGTTCAGGGAGATTGTCACCAGAAGAGGCGATTAGTCGCCAGGTGACTAAATCTCCCCGAATCTGCCCGTGTGCCCCTGCTCTAAGGCTTCGTGTGTGCCTACAAAGAAAAGAGTATACTGATAGTGTGTTAGTTTTTTAATGAGTGACCCGTGTAACAAATTAGATCTACTCACATTCGATAGTGATAGTTAATCCTCCTCTGGGTTATACCTGCTGAACGAAGACTGCATATAGTGAAGTACTAGATGGTAGATTCGTGAGTCTTCCTGCCATACAATCCCGTGCAAATATTCAAATTACTGCTCCCACGAAACTACCATCTAGCAGAGTTTTGCAGAGTTCATAAGACGCTCGCAGACCTGAAACCGTTTGAGACAGGGATCCATGAGGAAGGAATATGACCCGGGAAATTGAAACCCCGCAACCTTCAAACCATTGCAACAAGTGCTGCCTGCAGAGAAAACCCGCAAACACGGAGACCAATCTATGACCAGGATATGCCGACTTGTAGATTCAATCTTATAACTACCATCCAAGTGCGGCCATATGAGAGGCTTCCACAGTACTTCACTATATGCAGTTTTGGTTCAGCAGGTATAACCTCGCGGAGGATTCCGTCCAACACATTCATATAAGTGCTAACTATCACTACTGTATGTGAGTAGATCTAATTTGTTACACGGGTCGCTCATTAAAAAAGACAACACACATCAGTATACTCTTTTCTTTGCAGGCACGCGCAAAGCCTTAGAAGAGCACCGCTACCTATTACCTTTTATAATTCAAGACACATCTCCAGTGCCTTGAAGCATCCTGACAGTGATTTAAAAAACAAAATCCCATTAAGACAAATAGTAGCTACACATATAAGAAATTATATTATGATCCATCTACTTAAAGAGGTTGCTCAGCTTTTAATTAAACTTTTTTATAATGTAGAGCGTGGTATTCTGAGACAATTTGAAATTGGTTTTCATTTTATAGTACTGGTGTTTTTTTAGTTATTTAGCTTTATATTCAGCAGCTCTCCGGTTTGCAATTTCAGCATCTAGTGGCTAGGGTTCAAATTCCTCTACCACTGATTTGAATATAGGGCAGGGTTATTAACAGGAGAGGGCCGGAATAGAAGTATGAGTAATAAAAGAAACAATAACAGTTAGGGGCATATTTATGAAGGGTCTTATTTCGAATTGAAAAAACTTCGAAATTGGAATTTTAAAAGACCAACCAAATAAAGTCGAAGTTTTTTCTAGGTCAAACAGGTCCGTTTTCAATCGAATAGATCCATATTCGAATCGTACGAATCGAAGGAATAGTGCATTCGATCGAATTCGAAATTTTTGCATTTTTTTCATTCGAAAATTCACCTCGACCTTTGATAATGTGTAGCCTTACAGAGCATTTCTTTTTAGATGGGGCCGGTGACCCATCTGAAAGCTGGAAATATAAAGGCAAATAATTCGAAAGTTATAAAAATAAAGAAGACCAATTGAAAAGTTGCTTAGAATTAGCCATTCTATAAAATACTTAAAGGAGTTGTTCACCTTTGAGATAACTTTTAGTATGATGTAGAGAGTGATATTCTGAGACAATTCACAATTGGTTTTCATTTTTTATTTGTGTATTTTAAGTTATTTAGCTTTTTATTCAGCAGCTCTTCAATTTGAATCTTAAGCAATCTGGTAACTAGGGTCCAAATTACGATAGCAACCATGCACTGATTTGAATAAGAGACTGGAATATGAATAGGAGAGGCCTGAATAGAAGGATCAATAATAAAAAGTAGCAATAACAATATATTTGTAGCCTTACAGAGCATTTGTTTTTTAGAAGGGAGTCAGTGACGCCCATTTGAAAACTGCAAAGAGTCAGAAGAAAAAGGAAAATAACTATAAAAATATAAAAAATAAATAATGAAAACCAATTGAAAAGTTGCTTAGAATTGGCTGTTCTATAACATAATAAAAGTTACCTTAAAGGTGAACCACTCCTTTAAGGTTAAATCAAAGTGAACCACCCCTTTCATTAACTGAGCTACATTTAAGGTGCCCATACATGGAGAGATCCGCTCGTTTGGCGATGTCGCCAAACGAGAGGATCTCCCTCCGATATGCCCACCTTGAGGTGGGCAATATCAGCTGATCCGATCGTGGGCCCTAGGGCCCAACGATCGGATCCTAACGATGCCCAAACGGCCGGTCGGATCGCGGGACCGCATCAACGAATAGATGCGGCCGCGATCCGACGGGATTTTCTGCCCCATCCGATCGAGATTTGGCCGACTTTCGGCCAGATCTCGATCGGTGAAGCCCGTCGCGGGGCCCCATACACGGGCCAATAAGCTGCCGACACGGTCTGTCGGCAGCTTTTATCGGCCCGTGTATGGCCACCTTTAGTTTGTATGTGGATTGCCCTTTGGAGTCAAGAAGGATTAACCCTCCCCCAGGTGTTTTACCTTCTTCTGGATCAGCTAGATTAGACGTTGGGCAGATTTCACCTGGACAAAAGATTGATAGACATCTACAATATCATCTTCTGTGTATAGGATCCCTTGTCCTGAACCCGTTATCCAGAAAGCTCAAAATCACAGAAAGGCCATCTCCCATGGACTTCACTTTAATTTACTAATTCAAAGTTTTAAAAACTGTTTCCTTTTTCTCTTTAATAATAAAACAATAGCTTGTACTTGTCCCTGACTAAGATATAATTAATCCTTATTGGAGCCAAAACAATATTATTGGGTTTATTTAATGTTAAAATAATTTTTTACTAGACAACGGTGATCCAAATTAGAAAAATGCCCCTTATCCAGAGCATTCTAGATAACAGGTTCCATTCCTGTATTGACTAAATTATGAATTTGTTGTGGAATTGAAAATGTATTATTCTGTGAAAACATCCACAAAGATTTTCGCCCAAACAAAGGAGGTAAATATCTCTGGATGACTTTGAGACATAAGCCTCAGCATTACACAAGTTGGAATTTTTCTTTTGTCTCCAGTATAGGAAGTATTGCACGAGCACAAAAACACAAGGCAGGAAACTAAACCCATGGAGCTAACTGCCTCAACACCCACTGGTCAAAACACTTAGAAGAAGGATTTAAACCTTATTAGACAAACAGAGAAGAAGTTTTATGGAAGTATGGTGTACTCCAGAGATAATGAAAGTCTAAACCACTCAGAGTGGTATATTTATCAAACAGTGAAGTTAGAGATCGCCACAGTCCGATAGACTGAAATTCCGCCACTCTCCTTTCATTTCTATGGGATTTTAAAAGAGTATTTATCACTGGGTGAAAGTTCACCTTTAAATATGCCTTTCAAAATGCCATAGAAATGAATGGAGAAATGGTGGAATTTTATTCTAACAGACTGTGGCAATCTAACTTCACTCTTTGATAAATATACCCAGAGTTTATGAAATATACATGAGTGTGCTGGTTAATTTCCATTCAGTTCTTAGAGGGCCAAGCCAAAAGTCCAGCTAGGATACAATTCATGGAGAATATCTAGGTACTCCTGAAATCCTAGGTCATTTAGGGTGACATTCCAGGTGAACACTTATTTACTGTCCTAAATTACAGTAACAATAAATATTTAAATTGTTCTTGTTTTGAAAGGCGAGGGGGTCAGAAATCCCAAAATATGGTGGCTGAGGGCATCTTGATCACTTTAAGGCAGGAGTCCCCAACCGCCGGGCCGCGGACACTTGCGCACTGGGCTCGGCAGCAAAAAAGAGATGCGCGTCCAAATTTGCTGCCAACCTCCGCCGACGCCAACCCCACCCCGCTGACCCCACACCCCTGGTCCTCGGTCCAAAAAATGTTGGGGACCCCTGCTTTAGGGCATTTGTCATGCATGCTAGTCACTAGAATGGAGGATCCAACCAGAGATTAAAAAAAGCAATGCTTTAAAATCTATATCATAAGTCATTCACATTAGTCTCTGCATCAATGGACCTTAAAATCTAAACATATACAATATGGGGAATTTTATCAGAAGGCCAGAAAGCACAGGGACAACTTCCAAATGCAAGTTCAACTATCCATACTCCAATAGAGGTAATATCATTTGTTTGACTCATCTCTGGCCAGCATTCTGGGATGTTACCTCTAGTGACTTTTCTCCTGCCTATAATCATCTTCAATCTTGTCTGATCATTGACTTTTACTCTGCTTAGCCAAAGTTTTTTTTTTTACATGCTTTACCAAGTGCTAAGTGCCTTCTCATAAGCACAATACTTGTAACAATTTAAAAAAAACAAGTGCGCAATGTTGGCAAATATTCCAAACTGGCAATATTCTGCACAAACATGTTCAGTCCTTGCTAGAATTTTATTTGATAGGATTTTATTTCAGAAAGAAGTAAATATATATATTTCACAGGCAAACGTACATAGAGGAAGGGATGCTGTGAGAAGCTGTTGCCATGCTGACTGTGGATGGCTATCTGTAACTCATTAACTGAGCCATCTGCGGGCTGATTCAACATGCTACATCTAAAATCTTCTAAAATCTGCGTTGTACTAGTTTAACTCTTTTTGTACGACACTTAAAGGGGTGGTTCACCTTCAGGTTCACTTTTAGTTTGTTATAGAATGGCTAATTCTAAGCAACTTTTCAATTGGTCTTCATTATTTATATTTTATAGTTTATGAATTATTTGCCTTCTTCTCCTGACTCTTTCTAGCTTTCAAAAGGGGGTCACTGACCCCCTCTAAAAACAAATCCTCTCTAAAGCTACACATTTAGGGGCCCATTCACTAAGTTCGAGTGAAGGAATAGAGGGAAAAATACTCGAATTTAAGTCGTTTTTTGTGCTCCTCGACTATCAAATTGGCTTGAATTCGCCTGAGTAGAATGATTCGAATAGATCAATCGCAAAAACGCTGCGACTATTTGCCCATTGGATAGTCGAAGTACTGTCTCTTTTAAAAATACTTCGACTGCCTACTTCGCCACCTAAAACCTACCGAATTGCTTTAAAAGCCTATGGGTAAGTCCCATAGGCTTGTTTTCTAAGTTTTTGATAGAATAAAAAGGCATTCGATCGAATGAAAATCCTTCGATCGAATATTCGATCGTGCAACTATTCGCCGGGCGAATATTCGCCGACGCGTAAATTCGCCCAAATTGCCTATTCCATTCCATTCCCCAGTCGAATTTCGAGGGATTTAACCCCTCGAAATTCGACCCTTGATACATCTGCCCCTTATTGTTATTGCTACTTTTTATTACTCATCATTCTGCTCCGACCCTCCCCTATTAATATTCCATATTCTCATTCAAATCAATGCATGGTTGCTAGGGTAATCTGGACCCTAGCAACCAGATTGCTTATGCTGAAAACTGGAGAGCTGCAGAATAAAAATCTAAATCACTCATATACAAATAATAAAAAATGAAAAACAATATCACTCTCTACATCATACTAAAAGTTAACTCAAAGGTGAACAACCCCTTTAACTCTTTCCTACCCAGCTGTTTTCACCTCTCCTGAAAAAGCAAGCTACTGTGCAACTTACCCCTATGGGGGTGCAGAAATATGAATACAGGTATGGGATCTGTTATCCCATATCCCCCCGTTATGATTTTGTAGTAGACTTCAGGTATTAAGATCTAAATTATGGAAAGATCCGTTATCCAGAAAACCCCTAGTCCCAAGCATTCTGGATAACAGGTCCCATATGGAATGCCATCTTTCCATATTTCGGATCTTCATACCAATAGTCTACTAAAAAATCATGTAAACATTAAATAAACCCAAATAGGCTGGTTCTGCTTTCAATAAGGGTAAATTAAATCGTAGTTTGGATCAAGTGCAAGCTACTGTTTTATTAAACAGAAAAAGGAAATTATTTTTAAAATGTGTATTATTTGATTATAATGGCGTCTATGAGAGACAGCCTTTCTGGATAACAGCTCTGTGGATAACGGATCCCATACCTGTACTATAAAATTGAAAGTTTGTAGGGGAATGGTTAATCTATGCTTTAAGCCTCTTTCCTAGGTCTAAAACATCAAATTCACTCTATTCGCACCATGGGGTATATTTATCAAAAAGTGAAGGTAGAGATTGCCACAGTCCTCTGTTTGACAGCACACCTGGTTTTTATGCACCAAAACTTGCCTCCAAGCCTGGAATTGAAAAATAAGCACCTGCTTTGAGGCCACTAGGAACAACATCCAAGGGGTTGGTGAGAGACATGTTGCTCACGAGACACTGGTTGGGGATCACTGCTTTCGAGTAAGGGCAGCTTACATTCCCAAGTGACAATTGCTTCAAAGAGTGACAATTTTTAGGTGCTCTGACATTACCTCTTAGAGGACAAGGAAAGGCTATTAAAGAGTTAAGCGTCATGAAAGGCATACCTCTAGTGTTGCCATTAGTGGTATTCAATCTCCTTTATGTCAAGCCTTTTTTTGGATCCCATCATTCACCTCTCCTGCTCCAAGAAGACCAAGACTGTGGAAGATGCGAACAACATAGAATTAGTAAGCAGCGCAAACGCATAAATAAAATTAGTGGGTGCTCCTTGTACTGTGGGAGAATGAGCGCTCCCAAGCACTGACCCTGGCAAAGCCCTCCCTTCATTAAGTGCGCCAATCACAACACACTAACAAGTAGGGATGCACTGAATTCAGGATTCGGTTCAGGATTCACACTTTTTCAGCAGGATTCAGATTCAGCCAAATCCTTCTGCCCGGCCATACTGAATCCGTATCCTAATTTGCACCGAATCCAAAATAGTGGATTTGGTGCAGCTACTAACAAGGTTGGCATGGTGATGCGCGCATTAAGGTGGAAGATATATGCACTGATTGGCCACTGCTTATTACTTTGCCCTCTGAGTTGATCAATGTGTGGTTTGCTGCTACTCCTTTCTCGTTCACCAGCTTGTTATGTCCTGGCAACGCTACCTATTCAGCACAGAATTTTTGGCATGTGCGCAAATTGTTGGTGCTGCCAGCCATCTTAGTGATGTCACAGAGAAGAGAATGGCGGCTGCAACTGAACTCGTTTCAGAGGGCACAGCGGGACAAATCATAAGAAATTTGAAAAAAAACTTTAGCCGTGGGGTTGTATGACATGGTGGAGACTGGAGGTAATAGCTTTCCCTGTCTTTACGCTACAAAAACTATGGAAGCCAAAGTGGTCTGTGTGCTGCCTCAGAGATCACCTGACCAGAAATGCTACAACTCTAACTGTAACAGAAAGAATTGTGGAAGCAAAAGACAGAACACTGTCTGTTAATTGGATCATGTGACCTAACATGTATGGTTTGTTTCATGTGTTTATGTGCTCCGTAAATCTAAGATCCAAGGGGGCTGCCCTTATTTTTTTTAAATGGCAATATTCTATTAAGGATTGCCCAATAGCATATACTACTAAAAATGTATATTATTATGAAAATGGTTTATTTACTTGAAGTATGGTTTTATACATGAGCTGTTTTTTGCAATATATTTTTAGAGACCTACATTGTTTGGGGGCATAGTTTTCCTTTAAGAGAAATTTGCTTAGGAAGGTATTCCAGATATCCAGTTGCAACATCTCTATTGAGTTTAAGCATATTCAATGATTAAAATAATGCCTCTGTACAATAGGGTTGCCACCTGGCTGGTATTTTAACGGCCTAGCCTGTAAAAATGATGGCTGATCCCAATGTTATTAATAGGGAAAAAAGAGCTAGAGCTAGAAAAGAGTCAGAAGAAAAAGGCAAATAATTAAAAAACTATAGAAAATAAATAATGAAGACCAATTGAACATTTGCTTAGAATTGGTCATTCTATAACACACTAAAAGTTAACAAATCAAAATTGTTATTTTTTGCACTCTTCTGGGGCAAATTTATGAAAATTCGCCAGCGTGACGTCATTTTGCCACTTCGCCGATTTACTAACAGTACCTGGCGTAAATTCGCTAGCGAAGTAGATAGACTCTAGCGGTACTTCGCACCCTTACGCCATGCGAAGTTGCACTCTGGCAAAGGGAAGTAACTACGCAAATTCACTAAGTTGCGGATTTTAGTGAACGTTACCTTTTGCGCCAGACTTTACTTCGCCAGCTCAGACCGGGCGAAGTGCAATAGTGTAGATAGGAGTTTGTCAAAAAAAAGTTGAAAATTGTTCTAAGTCCCTCTTAACTGGACTGTTTCCTTCTCAACTAAAACATGTTCTTGTCACCCCCATTCTGAAAAAACCCTCTCTTGATCCCTCCAATCTTGACAACCTCCGACCTATCTCTCTGCTACCTTTCATCTCTAAACTACTTGAGCGCCTAGTCTACAACCGACTAACCTCATTCCTCTCTGACAATAACCTGCTGGACCCCCTACAATCTGGTTTTAAGCCACAACACTCCACAGAAACTGCCCTGACTAATGACCTTTTAACCGCTAAAGCCAACAATCATTTCTCACTACTAATACTGCTTGATCTCTCAGCCGCATTTGACACTGTAGATCACCCTCTCCTCCTCCAGTCCCTCCAGTCGCTTGGCCTTCGTGACACAGCCCTGTCCTGGTTCTCTTCTTACATCACCAATCGTTCCTTCAGTGTCTCCTACAATGGAGTATCATCTTCTCCCCTACCTCTTTCTGTTGGAGTTCCTCAAGGCTCTGTCCTGGGACCATTACTATTCTCCCTCTATACTTCCTCCCTTGGCAAATTAATAAATTTGTATGGTTTCCACTACCACCTCTATGCTGACAATACTCAGATCTATCTCTCATCTCCTGATCTCAACCCAGAACTCCTAACTCGCGTCTCCTCCTGCCTGTCCGCTATCTCTACCTGGATGTCGCATCGCTACCTTAAATTAAACCTCTCTAAAACTGAAATGGTTCTCTTTCCTCCAACTAACACCAGTAGCATCCCCGAAGTATGAAGTATCCATCATAGTTAACAATTCCACTATCACCCCCTCTCCCCAGGCCCGGTGCCTTGGGGTTATCCTAGATTCTGCCCTGTCATTCACTCCTCATATCCAGTCATTTATAAAATCATGTCACTTCCACCTAAGGAACATATCTAAAATACGATCATTTATCACCCAAGACGCTGCCAAAATTCTTATTCACTCTCTCATCATATCGCGTCTAGACTACTGTAACTCTCTTTTAATTGGCCTCCCCCTCCAGAGACTGTCACCTCTCCAGTCCATAATGAACACTGCTGCGAGGCTCATACACCTCAGCAACCGCTCCTCCTCTGCCTCGCCATTCTGTCAATCCCTGCACTGGCTTCCGTTACCTTTCAGAATCAAATTCAAATTAATGACACTGATTTTCAAAGCACTTCATAACTCTGCCCCACCCTTCATCTCTGAACTCATCTCTATATACTCACCCAATCGCTTACTACGGTACTCTACTGACCTGCTACTCAACTCTTCTCTCATTAAATCCTCACATGCTCGCATTCAAGACTTTGCAAGGGCTGCACCCCTCCTCTGGAACGCTCTCCCACGGTCTGTCCGACTTTCTCCCAACCTTTCTGCTTTCAAAAAATCTCTGAAAACTCACTTCTTTCGAGAAGCCTACCCTCACTCTGCTTAACTACCAAACGCAACACCACATACAATACCACATTTCTCACCCACTTAATTTGATCTTGCCCACTCCCACACCTTGTGTATTACTCCCTTCCCTTTAGACTGTATGCCTATGCATAGGGCCTTCCTCGCCTTTTTGTACCTGTATTGATTGTGATGTTTGTTACTCCATATATTCTATATATGTAATTCATGTGATGTAGTTGAATAATCACATTTACTTTACAGTGCTACGCAATATGTTGGCGCTATATAAATACATGTTAATAATAATAAATAAGTCTCAAAAAACGCTGGCATTTTTACTTTTTACTGGGTAATAGGCTGAGATTTTTTTTGTTGGGATACCCTCCTTCCCCCTTACATTTGGCACCTAAACTATACAGTGGGCACATGTGTAGGGCAATATAAGACCTCTATTTAATGTTATTACTTTTCTCTGGCCTTGTGTAGTGTAATGTAGTTGCTGCAGCATATACGTCCATTCAACTTTAACTGCACGCCGAATGCTACGGTAATTAGGCATCGCTATCGTAACTTCGGACTGCTTATCGTATTATCGATAGCGCAACTGTTCGGTAACCTGTGCGCAACTTCGGATCTTCGTGAATTTGCGCTGCCCTGTCGAATCTACGCCTAGCGAAGTGTTGTGAAGCGAGTGAAGCCGTCGCTGGTGCAACTTTGAAACTAAGTAAATTTGCCCCTTCATGCACTGTATCCAGAAGGGCCAATCAGTTGGGGGCACGTAGGTGTACCCCCCTCCTGCCCCCTAACTTGTGTGTCATTCTAACTCGCAAGTTGGTAAGTCAGGAGGTGCAACCTGCAATAGGACACTGTCCCTACTGCTTTCCTAAGACAGGCTCTAAGGACAAGGGATCACATCTGATGCACCTTCTGACCCAGCTCTCTGTACCAGGTGCCGGATTTTTGATCTAGCACTGCCATGAGTAGAATTGCCTTGGGGTATGCACTCAGTAAGTTAGGACTAAATGATTCAACCTTTTACCCCATAGAGCTCTTGTAGTGTCACCCTGGAAGATGAAAAAAACCCTGATATCTTTCTTCACTTAGCACTGTATTGTATGGCACTTAATATGCTATAATATTGATGCTAAACGTTGCATGAGGCATATAGTTTCTTTCTAGAGCTTTTACAATAAACTATTGTATTAGGGATTGTTTATTAATCTGTGCAAACCCTTTCTGTTTAAATCTAATTCTGTTGAATATTAACACTGTCAAAATAAACTTTTACACCAGTGATAGTAAAAGGACTTTTTTTCTTACAAGTGGAAGGGGTGTCCCCTTTGTGGCAATTCTAGTGTCACTTCTCCCCTCCTCCAGCTCTCATGCCTGTTCAATGTTCAGGGAAGTGTTTTGCAATTTCCAGTGGGTTGGAGAGACGGTAACGGCATCATTATGCTGGGAACTGCAGCTGGCAAACAACCCTGAGTAGAGTGCAGGAACCAGCGGCTAACCGACAGAAGCAAGGTGAGAACTACCTGCAAGCAATTCCCCCTTTGGCATCAAGCGGGGAAAATATTATCAGCATTTTATTTTTACAGAGTAAATATTGATATTACCTACTTCTGAACTCTTTTAAGTCTGTGCAGGATGGGACTTTTATCCTTAATTTACATACTATACTAGTAAATATATTTAGTTATTTAGTTACATTTGGCTAATGTAGTTATTGTATTATTTAAGTTTGTTATCTTTCATTGTGTGCAATCAATTCTGCAGATGAATTAATACATAATGGTGTAATATATATATATATATACAAATTCTGCGAAGAACCAGCACTCCCATATGTAAAAAGTAGTTTTTTTATTTCTGTTGCATTCCTACTTTTTACATATGGGAGTGCTGGTTCTTCGCAGAATTTGAATATATACATTTTAACCGTGCACCCCAGCAGAAGAAAACTCCATTGGAGTGCATCAGAGTGCGGATACTCATTGGAACACATACATATATATATATATATATATATATATATATATATATATATATATATATATATATATATATATATATATATATATATATATATAGTGGGCACAGAAACTAACGTTTCGGCTGGAACACCAGCCTTTTTCAAAGTGGTGTTCCAGCCGAAATGTTAGTTTCTCTGCCCACACTATATTCAATTTTTTTAATGAGTTGTAATACCTGTGAGTGCTCCTTCTTGAGGATGATACACGTTTAAGTTTAAGGATTCCACATTTTTTTGTGAGTGCCGGTATTCCAATAGTGTGTATATATATATATATATAATATATTAAAGGTACATTGTACTTGATCCAAACTATGATATCATCAATCCTTGGGGCAAATTTACTAAAGGGTGAAGTCACTAATGCTGGCGCTGTCGCTAGCGTAACTTCACTAGTGAAGGAGATTGTAGCGGTACTTCGCTCCCTAACGCCAGGCGAATGGACTTAACTAAGCAAATTCACTAAAATGTGGATTTTACTGAACGTTACCTCTTGCGCCAGACTTGCCTTCACCACCCCAGGCCAGGCGAAGTGCAATAGAGTAGATAGGAGTTCCTCAAAAAATAGTTGAAAATGTTTCCCAAAAAACGCTAGCGTCTTTTCCTTATTCAGGGTTATTGGCTGCAAAAGAGCATACATTTTTTGGGGGGGTAACCGGCTTCCCCCTACATTTCCTAACATATGGCACATAAACTATACACTGGGCTCATGTGTAGGGCAATATAACAGCTCTATTTTATTTTATTCTTCCCTGGGCTTGTGTAATGTAATGTATTTGCTGCTACATATACGTCCATTGAACTTTCTGCCGTTTGCAAATTAGGCAGCGCTAGCGCAACTTCGATTTGCTTGGCACAGTAACGCTAGCACAACTTCTCCAGCGTTCGGCGCCCTGGATGCAACTTTGGATTTTAGTGAATTAGCGTTGTGCTGGCGAATCTAAGCCTGGCAAAGTGTTGCGCTGTGAGCGAAGCTGTCGCTGGCAAATTTTCGGAGGTTAGTGTATTTGCCCCCTTATTGGAAGCAAAACAAGCCTATGGGGCATATTTACTGTTTACATGATTTTATAGTAAACTTACTACTTACTTAATTAACTGGTGCAGTTAATTAAGAAACTGAATGATTTACAGTCGACAAGGCAAGGCATGGCAGAAGCATTAGGCTGTGTGTTGTGTAGGAGGAAGTACATTTACCTTTAATTCCACATATATGAAGATATCAGTTTATCATGCTAAGATGTTTTAACCATTTAGTTTCTGTTTTTGAAGTTTCAATGCTGCCAATGAGACAGCAACAAGATATTAACTTTAATAGAATTCTTACTTTCTTTTTAACTTATGTAGAGAATGTTTACCTTTGATTTTCCAGTACAAATGATAGTAAAATCTGGGATCTATTGTTCACTCATATTCTGAATGCTTTAACATTCAGGGAAGTTATAAAAGCTGTATGCTTTATTGAATAGATTTAGTACATTTACCCACTACAGCTCTCAAATTGTTTAACGTTATAGCTTTAATGCTCCATGTACCCAAAGGCAAAGTGCTGAATGCATTTAACGTCATGACATACATATTTTTGCTACTTGCACAGACCTGTGTGCTCAGCCTGTGAGGCTGATGATTCATTTATTTTATTACAATATTGGTATTTGTTCGCATTGCTATCAGGTTGGGCAGGATACACATGTCTGACTTGTTTTGCAAGCAGTTTAGTTCTGCTTCACAATTTTATACAGTAGGTATCCTGAAATGTATTCTTTTATTCAGAATGCTTGGGGCCTGGGTTCTTATGAATAAGAGGTCTTTCCATAATGTGGGCACAATGTTCTTAAAGCGGTTGTTCACCTTTGAATTAACTTTTAGTATGATGTAGAAAGTAATATTCCGAGACAATTTGCAATTGTTTTTCATTATTTGTGGTTTTTGAGTTATTTAGCTTTTTATTCAGCAGCTCTCCAGTTTGGAATTTCAGCATTGATCTGGTTGCTAGGGTCCAAATTACCCTAGCAACAATGGATTGATTTGAATAAGAGGCTAGAATATGAATTGGAGAGGGTCTGAATAGAAAGATGAATAATAAAAATAAATTAGCAGCAATAACATTAGGGGGCAGAGTTATCAAGGTGCCAATAATAAAGTTGAATTCAAATTTTCCAGTGTCAAAATTCACACATTCTTATTTAATCCCCCCAATTCAAATGTAAATTTGAATGTGAGATTTATCACAGCTCGACCATGGAAACTGTCCTAATTCAAATATTCGCCACCTAAAGCCTGCCGAGTTCATGTACAAGTCAATGGCAGAGATCCGTTGAGCCATTTGGAGATTTTAATAGCCTTCCTGAAATTTTTTTCAGAGAAAAACTCAATTCATACGAATCAAATACAATTCGAATTTTTTCTTAATAACATCCCAGTCGAATTGTGAGTATATTCGAATTAAAAAAAATTCACATGAATTTGAAATTCGACCTTTGATAAATGGGCCTCCCCATTTGTAGCCTTGCAAAGCATTTGTTTTTTAGATTTTGGGGTCAATGAACTCTATTTGAAACCTGGAAAGAGTCCAAAACAGAAGGCAAATACAGAGAAACTCCCTATTTTGCTGTTTTCAGGTGACCAGTAAAAAATTATGTAAAATCTGGGAAAATGTTAAAGCAGGGAAATTGTGGTGGGACCACAAAAAAATGGTGAAAAATGAGGGGAAACTTAAAATCAGGGGCTTGTAAAATTGAGGTGTCACTGTAATTCAAAAACTATTATACAGAAAAAAATAAAGCTCAATTGAAAAGTTGCTTAGAATTAGCCATTCTATAACATACTAAAACATACAGTAGATCCACCTTGCAGTTGCGTAGTATGTTATATGGTAGTTATGCCAGTAGTTTTATGCTAGTTTAGCAGGTACAAGCAGTGTCTGAGCAAATAAAAAACATATCAGTCAAAACCTAAACAGTTTGTCTAAATGGAACACTATGGGAATCGGCAATGACATATTTTAGAACATTTTAGAAAGAAAAATCCTGTACAGGTGGTACAAAGCACCCTCAGTACATGTTCCCAAATACACCTGCAAATTGTTGAAGATGCAGTGCAGCAAAAGGAACCCTATTTTATATTTGGTGAGCCTGCGCGGCACTAGCTCCCTTTTGAAAGGAAGTCATCACCATCCCAATATCACTGACCCCAGCTACCATGGATTACAAGAGATTTCTCCCAATCTCCCCCTTCCCCTACTTACCTACTACTTACATGCTCCCACGTCTTTTCCCCAACTTAAATCTTTGAAACCTGAAAAAACAATAACAATTTTAGTAAAAAAAAACAGATACAAGTAAGGCATCGCTTATTCGGAAACCCATTATCCAGAAAGCTTACGGAAAGGCCATTTCCCATAGACCATATTTTATGCAAATAATTCAAAATTTTAAAACGATTCCCTTTTTCTCTGATATACTAAAACAGTTCCTTTTACTTGATCCAAACTAAGATATAATGAATCCTTATTGGAAGCAAAACCATCCTTTTGGGTTTATTTAATGTTTACATGATTTTGTAGTAGACTTAAGGTATGAAGATCTAAAATATGGAAAGATCTGTTATCCAAGCATTCTGAATAACAGGTCCCATACCTGTATATAATAATTAAATCTAAGTGTCCTATATGACAGAGCAGCAGGGATAGCTGGGATAGTCCCATAGTTGATCTATGTAGCTCTACTCAACCAATGTCCCCCTATCATTTTTGTAAAATACAGGCACACATTTTTTTTTCAGGAGTACCTTGCAACCACTTGCTCTCCACACAAAGGGGCAAATTCACTAAAGGACGAAGCGCCTAACGCTAGCGTTAATTCGCTAGTGTATTGCATTTTCGTTAATTCCCCGATTCACTAACGGACACTGGCGTTAGTAATTTCGCTAGTGTTACTTTGCACCCTTACGCCTGGCAATTTTGCGCAACGGACGTAACTACGCAAATTCACTGACGCACGCATTTTTCTGAACGCTACCTTTTACGCCAGACTTCCTTCACCGCCTCAGACCAGGCGAAGTGCAATAGAGTAGATAGGGATTGCTTAAAAAAAAATTAAACATTTTTCTAAGTCCCAAAAAACGCTGGCGTTTTTTCTTTTTTTATGGGTGATAGGCTGAAAAAGATCAAAAAATGTTTTGGGGCTACCATCCCTCCCCCCCTACATTTCCTAACTCATGGCACCTTAACTATACAGTGGGCACATGTGTAGGGCAAAATAAAAATTTTATTTGCTGTTTTGAAGGTTTCCCAGGCTTGTGTAGTGCTGCTACATATACCTCCATTGTAACTTCAATTTGGCACCGTATGCAAATTAAGCATCACTAGCGTGACTTCGCTTTTCTTGGCAAATTAACGCTAGTGCAACTTTGCAACCTTACGCTTCCCCTGAGCGCAACTTCAGATTGTAGTGAATTTGCATAGCGCTGGCGAAAATACGCCTGGTGAAGTGCAGCGAAGCGGACGCTGGCGCAACTACGGATCTTAGTGAATTTGCCCCAAAGAGTGAAAGGTTGCCTATATCCCATCCATGTGCCACCAATTCTATAATCAATGCTGCATATAGGGAAGACACCTATCTTTTTGCTCTGTTCTGCGGCTGAGGCAGGTGTTTACCTCAACAGCTCAACAGAGCATCAACGTTTGCACAGAGTTCTATCAGTTCCCAAATTCATAATTTAAACATTAGGAAGAGCGTGTGTGTATGCGTGTGTATATATATATATATATATACTCAAGATAAAGGACTAACTTTTTCACAATAAACCCTGGTGTGCAGCAGCATCTTTCTTGAGTGAATATTGCATCTCTGTATTGCACCCAGGTATGTAACTCCTTATGTGTGTGCCCTAGCCTTCCGTTGCATATATATATATATATATATATATATATATATATATATATATATATAAAACCTTGATTTACACATATGACAACTGACTACTTGAAACCAGTTATTAAAAGGTCATTTTGATACCTGATACTTAGGCAACTAAGAAATTATGAAACATGATACTGACCATTAATCCGTCAAATCTCTTTCATCAGATTCTAATGAATAAATCACAATCCATTTAATCACTAATACTCTGTTGACAGCAAACAGTGCAAATGTTCTGATTAGAAGTAGGGACTCCAGCGACAACTGAGCAGGAAATATATACCAGGCTATGTTACTCAATTTCTACCGGGCCATGTTACTCAATTTAATTAAGAGTCATCGCTCTTCTTTAATTAGAGGATTATTATTATATGTCCTCTGTGACTGTTATTATAAATATTGTGCTAATATGTTATCTTAAAGTGTATGGCACAAAGACAGTAATAATAAGAAATAAATACAAAGTCAATAAAAATAATAATATAATTTTTTTGTTTGTTTTCTTGGGGGACCCAGAACTTAAGTCTGGGAATCACTAAAACAAAGATGGAGTACTGAACCTGGTGTTAAAATACACCTTGTGCCGTTCTGTGGAGTAGTAGCTCAAGTTGCTGAAGTTATAGAGTATACTTAAAACTTCCAATCATTGTAGAATAAAGAGCCAATACAATACAAAGTGTGCCATCCCATATTTAAAATAGATCAGCCTGATAGATAGATAGATAGATAGATAGATAGATAGATAGATAGATAGATAGATAGATAGATAGATAGACCTGAAACTACATCAAGTGCATACAGCACACAGCACTATAATAATCAGCTTCAGAATCCTTTTAAAAGAAAATCATAGAGGCATGTGGGTCCATTTTTGGCTTATTACTCGTCACTTGTTAAAACATGATTCAATGAGTTTAGCAGTTTCCTAGGGGGTTAAAAAATTGTTGATAAACTGTACCTGATACTTATTTAAACAACAAAACCTTTGGAAGGTCATGAAACTTGGCAGAAACATCCACTACTACATTTATTTTTGCAGTGACTAAGAGCTCAGAGACTTTCCCATATAATGTATATTTAATCCTTATCAGAAGCAAAACCAGTCAATTGGGGTTATTTAATGTTCACATGATTTTCTAGTAGACATAAGGTATGAAGATCCAAATTACAGAAAGATCCGTTATCCGGACAACGCCAGGTCCCGAGCATTCTGGATAACAGGTCCAATACCTGTATGTGCATAGGCGATTGTTTTGTTTTTATTGTCAAAAACATCAAACATGAAGAGTCTGCTCATTTTCGTTTGATTTCATGCCTCCATTACATAAAGTTACAGAGTAAAATATATACTGGGTGGATATCTATAATTAGGAGAGATCCCACTACCATACACCTCAGTGTGGTGGCAGAAAGAGGAGTATATATTTCACAAATTCTATAAAATGACCAAATTATTACTGTTTAAATTGACTACAAGGGAAAAAGAAAGGATGCAATGTAGGAAAATAATATTTCTAGGAAATAATTAATACGGGTATGGGACCTGTTATCCAGAACGCTTGGGACCTGGGGTTTTCTGGATAACTGATCTTTCCGTAATTTGGGTCTTCATGCCTTAAGTCTACTAGAAATTAATTTAAACATTAAATAAGCCCAATAGGCTGGTTTTGCTTCCAATAAGAATTAATTATTAGGGATGCAATGAATCCAGGATTCGGCCGAATCCTTCTGCCCGGCCAAACCGAATCCTAATTTGCATATACAAATTAGGGACAGGAGGGAAATCACGTGACTTTTTGTCAGAAAACAAGGAAGTAAAAAATGTTTTCCCCTTCCTACCCCTAATTTGCATATGCAAATTAGGGTTCGGATTTGGTTCAGTTTTCAAATCTTTCACAAAAGATTCAGGGGTTCGGCCGATCTGGTGCATCCCTATTAATTATATCTTAGTTGGGATCAAGTACAAGCTATTGTTTTATCATTACAGAGAAAAAGGAAATCATTTTTAAAAATTCGGATTATTTGGATAAAATGGAGTCTATGGGACAGTCATTCCGTAATTCGGAGCTTTCTGGATATCGGGTTTCCGAATAAGGGATCCTATACCTGTACATGAAGATGTTGATCTCAAATTTTACAAATGGTATATCCATAAACATAGCACAATACTGACATCAAACTGCCTTTGTATTACTGACTGTGTTGATGTTAAATATGCAGCCTAAACGCATGTGTATATAATTAGCACTATAGGAGGGTAAATCACTTGTCTAAGTTCCAAATGGCATCACACCCAGGTCAGCCTAATTCAACCCCTCTCACTTTACACACCCACCTACTCTTGCTCAAGGCAGGCTGCACTGACTTGCTTTAACTTGGAAAATTGATTAATAGTGATGGTGTATTTGCCGTCAAGACACCGTCTGCTTCTGTTGAGTCATGGGGGAAGTAGGGTGTGTTTGAGGCTGTGGCAGAATTAAGGATAGCCTCAAGTTTTCATTTTCATCTTAATTTATTTATTTTAATTAATTTACAGGTATGGGTTCTATTATGTGTAATGTTTTGTTTCCAGATAGGACTATGTTGCTATAATGTAGGCCAACATGGCTTAAATATTATAATATACCTTTAAACATTAAAGGGGTGGTTCACCTTTAAGTTAACTTTTAGTATGTTATAGCAGGGCCAATTCTAAGCAACTTTTCAATTGGTCTTCATTATTTTTTTTATAGTTTTTTAATTATTTGAAATATTTTTCTAACTCTTTCCAGTTTTCAAATGGGGGTCACTGACCCCATCTAAAACATATTCTCTGTAAGGCTACACATTTATAGTTACTGCTACTCAACTTTCTGTTTAGCACCTCTCTTATTTAAATCAATGCATGGTTGCTAGGGTAATTTGGACCCTAGCAACCAGACTGCCAAAACTGCAAACTGAAGAGCTGCTGAATATTAAGCTAAATAACAACCACAAATAATAAAACTGTAAAGCAATTGCAAGTTGTCTCACTCTCTACTTCATATTAAAGGTTAATTTAAAGGTGAACACAAACCAAGTATACACATATATGCTAGGTTATATCAGCCAATAAATTAGAAGGTTGTGTCTTTTAGTGAGTAAGCATACAAAGCAACACATAAGGACTCTTACAGACGAGCGTTTTTAGCTGCGCGCCCCTGCGTTCCGGTTTCATGCGTTCAGCCGCAGGGGAGCGCAGGAGTAGACGCATTGAATTCTTTTCGATGAGGCTGTACTCACACAGATGCATGTAAGCACCGAATGCAGGAAAAATGCAACATGCTATGTCCCAACTAGGGATGGGCGAATTTTTTCGCCCTTGTTTCGCCGTGAAAAAATGACACCCATATACTTATATGGCGTTGTGCGACAAAAAAAAAATACGCATGTCAAAAAAAAATGTTGCCGAAAAGAAACGGGTCAAATTCGCCCATCCCTAGTCCCAGCCTGCGTTTGGTGCTTACATGCATCTGTGTGAGTACAGCCCCATCAGTGCGTCTACTTCTGCGCTCCCCTGCGGCTGAACGCATGAAACCGGAACACAGCTAATAACGCTCATGTCTAAGAGCCCTAATAGTGGCTCAAGGTAAAATATGTAAAAGGACACCATTTACAGATATGTATATGAAAATGACATAAGGTTCTTTGATCTTATTATTAGGATAAAAAATATCTATTAACTATCACATATTAGTATTAAATATGTATATATTAAATATATATTTTATATTATTATATTTTTAAATGTATACATTAATATTAAATATATTATTTAATTATTTCTTTTTTAATAGTACTTTTAATAGTACTCCTTTGGCTGCTATATGATTGCTTGGCTTTAATCTTCTTATCAATAGGAAGTGATTTAATTGAATATGAAACCTATTAACCTATTATCAAAGTTTGCAATGGTTGCAAGATATCCCCTCTCTCATTTATTTCACCTTTTGCTATACAAGTTAAGGTCATTACTTGATGGAGTTTATTTACAACTGAAATGGCTGCCCTTCACCCATTATAAAATACAAGTATTGAATCTATTACCTGGAATGCTTGTGACCTGATCATGCATTTAAACGTAAGAAAAAAATGATTTTCCATCAACATGGATTTACTCCAGTTTAGTTACCAGCAAGTACCAGGTACTGAATTGAACGCGCAAATATTTATAAAACTTCAAAACATGAAGCTCATATGGATATCTCAGTACTCACAAAAGATGATATTACATGGAGAGTTGTTAACTAAGCGTCAAACCTTTTCGCAGGACAGGAGTATAAACTGATGCTGTTTACTAAAACCAGACAGTGTTGTTTCCAGAGAGATGCAGATCATTTCAGTACTGTAAGGTAGAATATGTCAATAGCAGAAAGGTCATGATAATAAGTGAGCAAAATTATTATGAAATTATATATTGTAACGCTATTTTGGGCTATTTAAGCACAAAGGGGTTAATGTCCAGCTAAAGCTATAGAGCATGGGTTATATTTGACTCTAACACTTAAGGCAGGGCCCTCGCTAAGTGGAAGAAAGGAAGGTGTGGTGTAGAGCAAATACAACTCCCACAGGCTACTGTGCATAAGAATAAGAAATTAATGATGCCAGGAGGTTTTTGCAGTGAAACAGAACAGAAACAGTTTAATTGTCAGAGACAAAAGATCCACAGGATTACTTACAGTCAAAGAGGCACATGCAGAACTGCTCATCAAGGGCTAGGCCAGTAATTGAGAGACAGCTGAATGTCACCCCTGCGGATATAGTCAAGGTAGTACAGCATACCTCCTCCAGGCAGAAATACCTCAAAAGTGCTATTAAGTACTGGTCCCCCTAGTGCACAAAGGCTTTACTGGAACTTGGTGTAGCCAGGCTCCCTGAAACAGAGCCAGCCGGGTAAACAACTAGAAGCCAAAGAGAAAGGAACACCCCTTATCAGAAACAATGTTTAAAGTATGGCAGGGAGTGATCATAAAGCCTCTTGGCCAATAACTGGAATATGTAAATTAACCTCTAGATACATGTGCATCTGCCCAGCAACTAGAGAGACAAGGACGTTTAGGGATTTAAAGCCATAATGTGTAAGAAGATCAATTAATATGTACTTGTGCAGAATTTTGGTTGGCTGGATTCTTTTTTTATTGGTCTGTAACTGCGCATCCAGCCACGTTTTTTTTTTGCAGAGCTTACTGTTCTTGTATTACTCATTTGCAGGTAATGGGACAAAAGATGTGGAGAAAATGGGGAATTATGCTGATGGAAATACTGCTTCTACTCATGTCTGGAGGTAAGCCATCAATTCATGGAAAGTTGAAAAAAATGGAATGTTTTATAAATGGGGTATGGTTTGAATATTTGCATCATTTCTTTCCATGAACAGCAAGAATATGCCTTTTAGGAACACATACCGCAAGCTTGGGAGAGTAACTCAGTTAAAGGGGTTGTTCGCCTTTGAGTTAACTTGTAGTATGATGTAGAGAGTGATGTCCCGAGACACTTTGCAATTGGTTTTTTAATTTTTTTTATACTTGCGGTTTTTGAGTTATTTAGTTTTTTATTCGACAGCTCCCTCATTGCGATTTCATCAATCTGGTTGCTAGGGTCTAAATTACCCTAGCAACAATGCATTCATTTGAATAAGAGACTTGAAGGTGAATAGGAGAGGGCCTGAATAGAAAGAGGTGTAATAAAAGGTAGCAATAACAATACATTTGCAGCTTTACAGAGCATTTGTTTTTAGATGGGGTCAGTGACCCCCATTTGAAAGCAGGAAAGAGTTAGAAGAAAAAGGTAAATAATTAAAAAACTATAAAAAAAATAAATACTAAAAACCAATTGAAAAGATGCTTAGAAATGGCCATTCTACGACATACTATAAGTTAAGTTAAAGGCGAACCACCCCGTTAAGTTTAATACAAATGTAGGTCAATTAATTGTGTGTATGTAAGACATAACTACCGTAGTAGAACTAGTTCTTTTTTCCACTTCTTCCTACATGATTTTTTTTTATTTCATCATTTCCCTATCCCAACAAACCCTATTTCCCCTTACACCTCACAAGTAGTAATAATTTTAAAATAATGCCCAGCACAGCCTAACCATTGCTTAATACCACTTACACTAAACTGCTGAATAAAACAAATATTCCTTAAAGTTATTGCACATAGTTACTCAATAAAAATCCAGTGTGAATGACAACTGTCATAACAGGGATTTGGAAGGCAGTGCCGGGCCACGCTGGGCAGGCGCCCTAGGCCGGCCGGGCAGTCGCGGCGCCTGGTTGGTGTGCGCATGCGCAAATTTACGCTCGCATGCGCTTGCGCGCATTTGCAATATAGTGCGCATGCGTGAAGTTCACGCGCATGCGCAGAAGCGCAAAAAAGCATGAAGAAACGGGCAGAGAAGGGAACCGGACTTGGGGTAGGCGACAGAGGAGGTATGTGCCTGGCGCCCTCCCAGCTTTGCGCCCAAGGCAAGTGCCTACTCTGCCTACCCCTAGTTCCAGCCCTGTTGGAAGGTTTGGGATGGGCTATCCGGAAACCCATTATCCAGAAAGTTTCCAATTAAAGGCCATCTCCCATAGACTCCATTATAATCAAATAATCCAAATTTTTTAAATTTTTTTTCTTTTTCTCTGTAATAATAAAACAGAACATTATACTTGATCCAAACAAAGATATAATTAATGCTTACTGGAAGCAAACCCTGCTTATTGGGTTTATTTCATGTTTACATGATTTTTAAGTATACTAAAAGGAGAAACAAACCCTAACCCCCTACCCTTTGTAGACCCCCCTCCCTCCTCCCCCCCAGCCTAGGTGGTACCCTAACTTTTTACTTACCCCTTGGTGCAGATTCGGTCCCCCGCAGTTCACGGCAGCATCATCTTTTCTTCGTTAAACTTTGTAAGCAGACCTTCGTTTTTGGCGCATGCGCAGTTGACCGGAAAATTACTCCAACTGCGCATGCAATGAAAATTATGTTTACCAAGAAAAGAAGATGGCTGCCATGAACTGCGGGGGACAGAATCTGCACTGAGGGGTAAGTAAAAAGCTAGGGGCATTTGCCCCGGTTACCATCTAGGCTGGGGGGGAGAAGGGAGGGGGGTCTACAAAGGGTAGGCGGTAGGGGTTTTTTAATGTTACGGGTTTGTTTCTTCTTTAAGGTAATTATGGAAAGATCTGTTATCGGAAAACCCCAACCCCCGAACATTCTGGATAACAGGTCCCATACCCGTACTTAAAGCTACAACAACAAAAAATAATATTGATTTGGCAGATATATCGCAAAATTATTCAAGATAGTTGAGCTTGAGGAAACTAAGCTAAAATGAATCAGGGGCGATCCTGGCCCCTCCGCTGCCTTGCAGTTGCTGCTGCCAGCGCTCGGCAAATTCACTTAAATGCAAAGTTGCGCTCAGCAAAGTGAAAGGTAGCGAAGGTGCGCTAGTGAAGAGGAATTTGCGGGAACTTAAGTTTGAATGGACGTATATGTTACAGCAAATACATAAAACATAAATAGAGATGTTTTATTGCCCTACACATGTGCCCAGTGTATAGTTTATGTGCCATATGTTATGAAAAGTAAGGGGGAAACAGGGTACCCAAAAAAAATTATTCCGTCCTTTTGCAGCCCATGAAAATGGAACAGACGCCAGCGTTTTTTGGGACTTAGAAAAAAAATTTACTTTTTTTTTTTGAAGTCCTATCTACTCTATTGCACTTTGCCTGGTCTGAGCTGGCGAAGGCAAGTCTGGCGTAAGAGGTAACGTTCAGTAAAATCAACTTCTTATTGAATTTGCGCAGTAACGATCTTTAGCCCTGGTGAAAATTCGTCCGGCGTTAGAGTGCGTAAGTTGCGCTAGAGTCTTCTTCGCTAGCATATTTTCGCCAGTGCCCATTAGTAAATAGGCGAAGTATCGAACTTACTTAACGCTGGTGAATTTTCGCCAGCGTTCACCACTTCGCACCTTAGTGAATTTCCCCGTCTGAATCTTCTGGGTCCAATGACATTGAGGGAAAACAATACTGTATCTGTAAGGTATTATACACATCTGCAAGTACAAGTCATGACTTAATATATACTGTATATGCCATGGGAATGAATGGTTTCACATGTCTGTTTAATTATAGTCTGATGACGCTCATTGAAATCCCATTAAAGGGGTTGTTCAACAATATATCAACTTTAAGTATGATGTAGAGAGTGATATTCTGAGACAATTTGCAATTGGTTTTCATTTATTATTATTTATGTTTTTTTTATTTAGCCTTTTATTCAGCAGCTCTCCAGTTTGCATACCTCTCAACATTTTGGAAATAAAAAGAGGGACAACTCCCATTTTTGTGGCCACACCCCCTAATTACCATGCTCATTTTTAAAATTTGTCAGGTTATGAAAGTTTTGCTAATGAAGGTGAATTGCCCTTTAAGCTGTGAGTCTTACTTTTCCCAAGGGACCTGTTGAAATTGTTACAAAAGTATCTTTTCTGCCGCTGTGGCTATTTTGGGCTCTCTATCAAAAGCCAATTAAGTTAGAAACTTTGTTTCTTTTTCTGGCTGTTCAGTGCAGAGAAAAAAGAGACTTTCCAGTACAAACAAGGGACTGCAGGTTGAGCTGTCAAAAGAGGGACTGTCCCTCCAAAAACAGGACAGTTGGGAGGTATGAGTTTGCAATTTTAGCAGTCTGGTTGCTAGGGTCTAAATTACCCTGGCAACCATGCATTGATTTGAATAAGGGACTGGAATATGAATAGGAGAGGCCTGAGTAGAAAGATGAGTAATAAAAAGTAGCAATAACAAAACATGTGTAGTCTTACAGAGCATTTGTTTTTAGATGGGCCAGTGACCCCCATTTGAAAGTCAAATAATTCAAAAACTATAAAAAGGAAAAAATGAAGACAAATTTAAAAAGTTGCTTAGAATTAGCCATTCTGTAATATACTAGAAGTTAATTTAAAGGTGAACCACTCCTTTAACCTAACAGATGTTCAAAAGGGCTATGTATTTAATTAATATAACATTTGGAGCCGAGTGTGTTTACTAATTCTACCCATCTTCACAGGTGTGACAGCCAAAACGTGTGGAGTCATTTCCATAGAATCTCACACAGTCCAGCTTGGTTCCCCTCTCTTTGCATCCTGTGCTGTTGGCAAACAAGTCTGCCCTGGTTTGAACCTGGATGCCCAAGTGATTTGGAAACTAGACCAAAATATCATCCCAAGTAAAGATCACGCTCATGTTCATCAAAATATGTCTTCAATCTACTTCAGAAGTTTCAACAAGACTTCTGCAGCGCTCTCTTGCCACTTTCGAATGGATCAAGGAATACAGCTAATGGACAGAGTGGAAATTAATGCTGGCTGTGAGTCTCATATTTCAAGAAGATTGTTAGGTTTTATTGCTCTTTTTTTTTACATTTTAGGGTTTTTTTCACAAAAAAATAAACAGAAAAGTAACAACGGAAAAGAAAGGAGAGGGATAAGATAAGAAACAAATAGAGGTCTAAAAACAGACAAAGACAGGTGGCAGCAGACATATCAGTTTTAGCTAGGCCTCAATTAGCCCATTCTGTCGCTCTATGATGTGGAGGCTGTTAGCGGTCAGGTTCAGAACCCACAAGAGCAATACAAATATAAATTTGTGTCGGCTTCCTCTTGAGATATATGCAGCCTTGTAGTATATTAGCACACCTTGTATATGTAGTGGCTTTCCCAAGTGATGAATAGCTTAAAACAAATTTCTAACCTGCATTGTGTAAGTACAAATTATATGTGTAAGAATTCATAAATAAATACAGTATGATTGTACTTAAACTTCTACTCAAATCCTACCTGTGCTTGAAGGAGAAGGACTTCTAACTTTGGGGTGTCAAAAGATAGGCACCCCAAGTGATCACATGTACTTACCTGAAACCGGTGCTCCTATCAGCAGAAAACTGCAACGGTCTGGGATTCCTCCAGCGAGCACCAAAGAGCGATTGTCTTCCTGCTTCTTTTTTCTCGTGGCTGAGCATGCACAGTAGCGCAAAAAGCTGAACTTTAAAGAAAACGTTGGCTATTTGGTCTACTGAGCATGCATCTGCCCCGGAAATTTGATGATGTTGGAAGACGATCACTCGAAGATGCTCGCTGGAAGAATCCAGGGCCGGTGCAGTTTTCTTCTGATAGGAGCACTGGCCCGGGGTTTCAGGTAAGTACATGCGATAACTTGGGGGTGCATAACTTTTGGCACCACCAAGTTAGAATCCTTTACTTCTGCCCCTAGATACAAGACAGTACTCCTCTCTGCAGTAATACAGTTAACACTTATGCAGTTATTTATTAAAGTCCAATTTTTTTTTCTGGTCTTACTTTTAAAGGGGAAAAACACTTTTTCAAGATTTATTAAAAGTCAGAATGAAAAAGTACTCAAACTCAGACTTGCCGAGTTCATGTAGAAGTCAATGGCAAATGTCCCATTGACATTTTAAAGAAATCCTGATCTGTTCTGGATTTCGTTTGATAATTTGAAGATTTCGTGGTATCGGGCGTTAAACCCGAAAAAAAAGTCCCAGGTTTCTGGCATCAAATCCGAAAGACAAATACGAAAAAGTCATATGATTCGGATTTTTTCACGAGTCTTTTACCTGCACAAGAAATTTTCGTGAAAATGTATTGATAAATAGGGGGGAAAGTCCAGGTGCATTTGGTTGGAGGGGTTTTCAGAAAATAGTGAGAACATTTTGGATTTTGATAAATAACCCCCTAAATCAGTATTGAATCTAAAATTAGGAATTATAGAGCCTAATATAAAAGAAGCATTAAGAAATACTATCCCCATAGTTATATAGACATATGGCATTCATTATCCAGAATGCTGGGGTTTTCTGAATAAGGGGTCTTTCCAGAATTTGGAACTACCATATGTACCATAAGCTAATAAAAACATGAAAACATTAATTAATAAGGATCTCTTTAGCACAAACATAGATTTATGCAGCTCAGTTAACATCAAGTATAAGGTATTCTTTTTTCCCTTGTCCTCTCCATGTCAGTACTCACCAGGACTAGCCCCTCCCCTCATGCTCCGTCAGAAGAACCCTCCCACAAACAATAAAGGTGTCACTTACACTCTCGACGGTGTCTTTTTGGTTCTTCTCCTTTGCTCCGCTCCTTTTCTAGGAGCTCGTTTTTCTTTTAGGGGGGGATTAGCTGGGACCTGCCCATAAGGCGTCCCTGGAACCGGCCTTTTCCCTGGCGAGTCAGGGTTTTTCGCCCGCCGTCTGCCTCAAAAGTAAGAACTCGGCGTTCCCCTGCTTCCTGGGTTACCGGCCTGCTCATAAAGCGTCCGGCTCCCATGCGACCTATGGCAGCCGCATCAGTTTTTGGAACGCAGACGGGGATGCAGAAGTTAGCGCTCGGCCACAATCGGAGGAGTTCGTCGGGGCGGTGACGTCATATCCGGAAATCCTTTTCTTCCGGGTTGTGGACAAGCAGCGCGCCTTGTTTGAATTGGCGTCCTGGGTCTGTGTCACGTCCGCTCTCGGCCACTGCTGTTCTCCTCTGGGTAGGCCTTAGTTTAGCGGACTCCAGGAGGGTACCTGTAATTATTGGGGCTGACTCAAGGGAAAGATTCCCACCTAACAGCTACCGTATTTTTTCTTTTTACTGCAGGTCCCTTCCTGGCTGGGTCCAAGCCGCATCCCCCAGAAGTCTAGTCCCCCCCCCTGCTGAGGTAGAAAAAAAAAAAAAAAAAAAAGATAAATCAAGCCCACGCATGCACTACATCTGTGTAGGACCTGGGCAGGTGGGGATATTAATAACTATATGCCTCTCTGTTTTCTCCTAGCACCACGAAGCCGGCCGCTAGGCGAAAGGAATCCCCCAGCCCTACGGAGGCCTCAAGCAGTCAATGCCTGGGATGCTCTGAACCAGCGCTAATGGGCAAAAGACTATGCCAGCTCTGTCTCACAGAAGCAGCAGGCACATCGATCCCGCCATCAGATATACGGGCCTGGATCAAACAAGCTGTAGCCCAGGAATTGTCAGGTGCCTCAGCTGTCACTACCCGAGCTTCCAAAGAGGCTCATCCACCAGAAGAGGATGCCTGTTGAGACCTATTGCTTGATTCTTCCTCAGAGGAAGATTCGGAAGAGGAACATTCTTCCTTTGACTTTAATCTGATTTCCCCATTGATTAGGGCCATGAGACTGGCCTTAAATCTCCAGGAAAAAGAGGCATCTACTGCCCAGTTCTTACCCTCAGCAAGGAAGAAGGGGCAAGTTTTTCCTCTACACCAAGAGGTGGCAGATCTGATAAAATCAGAATGGGAGGTCTTGTCCAAAAGAAGTCCAACTCAACAGCGATTTACCAAGTTATATCCCTTCAATGAAGAAGATATCAAGGACTTCTGTTCCGTCCCGGTTGTGGATGCCCCAGTACTAAACCTTTCCAGGAATACGCTCTTACCCATTGATGATCAAGCCTCACTGCGCGACCCCATGGATAAGAGACTTGAGACAGACCTGAAAAGAGCCTATCTTAATGCAGGAGAGTCTCTTAAGCCAGCGGTGGCTAGTCTTGCTGTAGCTAAAGCCATGGAGACTTGGCTAGCCAATATAGAGTCTGCTATCAAAGAAGGCCAGGACAGAAACGACATTCTAGAGGGCCTTACGGAACTAAAGTTGGGTTCTTCCTTCCTGATAAACACGTCTGTGGATCAGGTTAGATTAGCCTCAAGATCATTAGCCCTCTCTGTCTCAGCGAGAAGGGCTCTGTGGCTCAGATCATGGGAGGCGGACACTACTTCTAAGATTGCCCTTTGCACCCTCCCCTTCCAGGGGCAGGCATTGTTTGGAAAGAAAATGGAAGATCTAATTTCCAAGGCTTCTGGAGGAAAGAGCCAGCTGCTTCCCCAAAGGAAAAGAAGAAGGTTTCCAGAGAAACAGTCCTCAAAGGGCAAGTTTCCTTCTAAGACTAGACAAACGTCGGGAGAATCATATTCCTTTCGGAATAAGACCTCTGATGACAAATCATCAAGTTGGCGCGGGGGCCAGTCTGGATTGTTCAGGCGCTACAGAGGAAAATCCTCAGGCCCAGCCCGTCGCCCATTCTGAAGGTGGTGGTCCCCAGGGTCTCCAGTTGGGGGGAAGACTCCGCCACTTCTGGGACGCCTGGGATCAGTCCACAGACGATGCTTGGGTTCGCAGGGTGATCAAAGAGGGCTACAGTCTAGAGTTTGTCACCATCCTTCCGCGACCAGTCTTTCACCGTTCAGCTGTTCCAAGGAACCCAGAGAAAAGAAAGGCTCTTCTCCAGTGTCTCGATACCTTGACCCAGCAGAATGTCATCATTCCGGTCCCGAGAGAGGAAAAGAAGTCTGGGGTATACTCAGTCTTCTTCCTAGTCAAGAAGGCCTCGGGAGCTTGGCGCCCGATCCTAGACCTGAAATCAGTAAACAAGACTTTACGGAAGCAGCATTTCCGAATGGAGTCCTTGGACTCAGTGAAGAAAGCCTTATGCCCAGGCGATTGGATGTGTTCCCTAGATATACGCGACGCGTATCATCATGTTCCGGTCACCATCCGGGATCAACAGTTTCTACGATTTGCAGTAGGAAAGGCTCACTTCCAATTTCAATGTCTTCCTTTTGGCCTCTCCACAGCCCCGAGGGTCTTCTCCAAGATACTGGTGGTACTGGTAGCCCTTCTAAGATGGCAGAAGATCCGAATCTTCCATTACCTGGACGATCTAATCCTCCTTGCAGGCTCCAGGAAACAATTAATAGATCACAGGGAACAGGTGATATCTTTTCTACAGGGGCATGGATGGTATCTGAACTGGCAAAAGAGTCAACTTCTCCCAACTCAGAGAATAGTGTACCTAGGAGCAATCATAGACTCCTGCAGGGGTACCATCAGTCTGTCCGAGGAAAGACAACGAACCTTAGCACTAGAAGCAAGGGAACTAGGATTACTCCCCAGAGTCCCAGCGATCAGATTGGCGAAGATCTTGGGGATGATGACCTCATCCATAGGATTAGTCCCTTGGGCCCAGTGGAAGATGAGGGGAATTCAATTTCCTTTTCTTCATCAATGGGATGGGTTTTCCCAGGATCAGAGAATCATAATGTTACCTTCAATGTTGAAAGCTCTTTCCTGGTGGCAGGTCCCTCAACATTTGGCCAGGGGAGTCAAACTCTTCCTGAAACCATGGTCCATCCTGACCACAGATGCATCAGGCATAGGCTGGGGTGCAGAGTTAGAAAACCAAGTAGCTCAAGGCTCATGGCTAATTCCATCCTCAGACGTGCCCTCAAATGTGCTAGAGATCAGGGCGGTAATCGCAGCCTGTCGATTCTTCAGCGGTCAACTTCAGGGCCAAAGATTAATGGTTCGTTCCGACAACACGACCACAGTAGCCTATATCAGAAAGCAGGGGGGCACAAGAAGCATCTCACTGATGCAAGAAGTAGAGCCTCTCTTTCAAATTGCGGAAGAAACCTTGGAGGATCTCTCAGCAGTCTATATTCCAGGCAGAGAGAACCAAACAGCAGACTTCCTGAGCAGACACACGCTAGAAAGGCACGAATGGGAACTTCATTCCCGGATCTTCAGGATAATTGTCCAACGCTGGGGCCATCCCACAATAGATTTGATGGCTACTTCAAGGAACTCAAAATGCAAAAGGTTCTACTCAAGAGATCCAGAACACAAGGCACTAGCAGTAGACGCCTTCTGTCAGAAGTGGATCCATCCTTTGGCTTATATCTTTCCTCCTCTTCCTCTGATCGGGAAAGTGATTCAGAAGATCAGGGAGGACAGGGCGGAGGTCATATGCATAGCTCCGGCATGGCCGAGACGTCCCTGGTTTCCTCGTTTACTACAAATGACAGTGGATGCCCCATGGAAACTTCCATGTGCAGGACCTCTCCTAGTCCAAGGGACATTCATCCATCCAGACCCGGGTTCATTGGCCCTGACGGCTTGGCGACTGAGCGGCAGAATCTAGAGGCTCATGGTTTATCGGGAGAAGTCG
Source organism: Xenopus laevis (assembly GCF_017654675.1). Classification (NCBI taxonomy): domain Eukaryota; kingdom Metazoa; phylum Chordata; class Amphibia; order Anura; family Pipidae; genus Xenopus; species Xenopus laevis. The sequence continues at coordinate 71,859,675 of NC_054374.1, read as the reverse complement.
TAAACACATTACTAAAATCCAGAAAGGATTCTACCAATAGCAGATATGGGAGAACCTGGGAATGTTTCAGGATGTGGAGAGAAACTAGAGGCATGCCTTCAGCAACCATTAAGGTTGGAGAATTGCTCGAGTTTTTGCAGTCAGGTCTGAGTAAGGGCTTGAGCGTAAGCACCCTGAGGACTCAGGTCTCAGCCTTATCTGCATTCTCTGAGGTGCGCTGGTCCCAGCATCCTTTGGTAGTTCGCTTCTTCAAGGCAGCCGTTAGAATCTTGCCAGCAAAGAGACCTTCTTGCCCGCAATGGGACCTACCTTTTGTACTACAGATGCTGTCCAGACACCCCTTCCATCCTACAGAAGAAATGTCATTATGGTTCCTGACGTTAAAAGCTGTGTTCCTGGTGGCAATCACCTCGGCCAAGAGGGTAGGGGAACTACAGGCTCTTCTATACGACAACACCAGTCCAGTGTTTTTTCAGGATAGAGTAGTCCTGAGATTTGCGACTTCATTCAAACCCAAGGTGGTATTTCCTTTCCATCTGAAAGACGAGTTATCTTTACCATCCTTTCCAGATGAGGAAGAAGACCAAGATCTTCGAGCATTAGACGTAGCAGTGGTGGTAAGATCCTATTGTGAGGCAACATCTCAGATACGAAATAGTGACCGTCTTTTTATTGTCCCTGCGGGAAAGAATAAGGGGAAAGCAGCCTCTTCCTACACGATCTCCAGTTGGATAAAGCTGGTCATTAAGAAGGCTTACTCGTCTCAAACCACTCAGGACCAAGCAAGCGTTAGGGCTCACTCTACCAGGGGGCAAGCAGCTTCATGGGCGGCTGAAGCGGGGACTCCAATGGAGGTGATTTGCAGAGCGGTCATCCAATACCTTTCTTTCACACTACAAGCTGGATGTCTCCTCATCCAGGAACGCTCAGTTTGGCGCCAGTGTTCTTAGATGTGCTTCTGGAAAGCAATAAATGTTTTTGCAGTTCAATGTCTGTGGTTATTTATCCCACCCTATGGATCCGGGGAGCTTGCTACATCCCGGTGAGTACTGACATGGAGAGGACAAGGGAAAAGGGAAAATTGCGTCATACTTACCGTGATTTTCCTTTCCTAGGCCTCTCCATGTCAGTATGGCCCTCCCAGACATTTAATTAAGGAGCTTGTTACTAGACACCGTCGAGAGTGTAAGTGACACCTTTATTGTTTGTGGGAGGGTTCTTCTGACGGAGCATGAGGGGAGGGGCTAGTCCCGGTGAGTACTGACATGGAGAGGCCTAGGAAAGGAAAATCACGGTAAGTATGACGCAATTTTCCCTTATTACAGAAAAAAGAAAATCCTTAAAAAAATAGAATTATTTGTTTGAAATGAACTCTGTGGGTGATGGCCTTCCCATCATTAGAAACTTAGAAAAAGGGATCCCATAACTATATGTGTAAATAATTAAAAAAAGGACAGTATTTGTTAAATACAAATCTGAAGTCTCTAGTTTTACATATGAAATATATTTATACAGCGGTTTATAAAAATCATATCCACTTCAAATACTGTGATGTATATCATCTACTACACTTATTTCTATATTGTTGTAGATCCTCCAGCTAAACCGACCAATCTGACCTGCCACCTAAACCTCACAGATGAAAGGCTAGTATGCAGTTGGCAACTTGGGAGTAACCCCCTGATAAAGACCAATGCTACTCTCTCAATTGCTGAGTAAGTACTGATTTATAATATATAAATATTCTCCAACGCACTCCAAGTCTTGAATTACGAATGGCTCTACCCCACATGGCCACACCGTTAAGATCAGGTATACATGAACATAAAAAGGATCAAGGGAGCCACACAAGCTGCACAACTGTGTTGTTACTTCTTATTGCACCAGTGTGTCATCCTGAATGTAGGCACACGCACACACATGTTTGCTTTTCGGCACTGGAATCTGCAGTGTGTATCTGCACCTGGGCTGACACAATAATGGATCCAGGTACATTCAACGTAAGGGGCTGATTCTCGGTCTGTTATTCAGCAGGCCGTGTTTTAGCCCAAAATTAGCTTAAAAGATATAACTGATAAAGGCTTGTGTGGATTCTGTTGACAAGTCTACTGGTACAGAACATTATTTCTGATTTACATACCGCCCACATAACAAACATGATACACAATACAAACTGCACAAAGGAAATGTTGGCCGTGTCATTTTCAACATTGAGTTAATGTAGACATTTATAAAGTGGTGGTGTATCCTTGTAATTTATTCAAGAAGCAAATAGTTATTTGAGTTTTTCAGCTGTACTATATATTATAACTTACATGATAAAGCAAAGCCCGAACATGCTGAAATTGCAAATACCAGAATTTTTTATTTATATTATTTATATTTTAGGACAAATAAAAACTGTACACCATATGAGGGAAAAAAATACACTTGTGTGCCTCGACCTGGTGAGACATCATGCGCCATACCTCGTACTCAATACCATCTCTACAAGAAACATGCAGTATGGATTACAGCGCAAAATGAGTTGGGACGTGTTATCTCATCCTATCTCTTTCTCACACCAATGAACTATGGTAAAGTCCTCTCTACTCTGAATTGTTTCTACATTGGGGAATAGTGTAAAAGTCTAGCAAACAATACTAACTAATCAGTGGGCACATGTTACTCGTCACCCCTCAGTTAGTAGTAATTCAGTAACATTCAAAGCAAGCTAACGCATCTCCTTAGCATTCTGAAATACAGCATGAATAAAGATTTCCCCAATACAATAACTACTGAATAACTACAATTACTGATCTAAAATAATGGAAACAATAATGATGGTTGCTAGACTATGTTATACCATTGCTACTCTTACTGGCCATGGTTAGGACAGATAATGACTAAAGTGTACTACTGTTTGCCCATTCAGACATTAGCCATATAGTTACATGAAATGAGACAACATATAAGGGCTCATTTACATCTGCTGGAATTCTGGGGGGAAAATGCTTCATTGTGGGAAAAAAAACATGGAGAAATTGATCTTTGCCCATGGACATAAATGAGCCCTCAGTGTTGTTTGTTTGTGTATATAGATAGATAGACAGATATGTGGTAATGATATATAATTTTACAGAACATTCAGGCAAACTGTTTTTTGTTCTGCTGAACCCTTTATTACTGGATACAGGATAGTGGCAGTTTTTAAATCAAATTTTATAAATGTTCCAATATATATTGGAAACAGGTGACTAAAGTAAAATGTCAAAAAGTGAACTTTGCCTTTGATTCCCCAGTAGTGGGAGTTGTTTTCTATATTCAGAGAAGCTTGCCGTATGGTCCTGGAAGCTGAAATTTTGTGGAAGGAACAGGTGGGCCACACACTCCTTTTTCACTGGTCCAGCTCACATATTGGAGCAGACTTTACACAGGAAGCTTGTCCTGTGTAAACATATTTAATTGTGATTATTAGGAAGGACTCATGAGGAAGTCTACTTACCCCTAAAAGGAACTCCCAGAGTGGATGGGTTTTGTCATTGCAAGGAGCAAAGGGAACAACTAAGAGATTGGCTGAAAGACTGGGAATATGAGGGTAAAGCTAGGAGACAAATACATTTCTCAAAAGTATTTGGATTGGAGAGAGTACAGTGGACAACCCAACATTCCTACTTGTATTACTGGTAGTCCACAAAGGCTCATATGTCATGAGGGAACTCACCAAAAGTATATAGGAGCAGGAATTGTGTTCTGTAAGCTGGTGAACACTCCAGTATTTCAATAAACTGCCTTAAAAATTAAAAATGTTGTCAAAATGATATCAATAGCTATGTGTAAGGACAATGAAGCTTTTTTTTAAGTTTTGTGCTTTCTTTATTTAGTGAAGTTGGATCCTCCAGTCATAAAGGAAGCAGCACCACTCCTGTCTCACCCCGGCTGTGTCAGGATTCAGACCAAAAAGTCAGAAACGGGGAGTTTTATTGAACAGTGGTATCAGTTGCGCTACAGAAAGGCAGAAGAGAACCAATGGACAGAGGTAAGTTATTGTACAAACCTGGATACTAAGGGGCACATTTACTTAGGGTCGAAGTAAAATCCTTCGACTTCGAAAATCGAAAAGGATTTACTTCGAAAGGATTTACCGCATTTAATACGATCGAACGATCGAAGGAAAATTCGTTTGATCGAATGATTAAATCCTTCGTATCGAACGATTCGAAGGATTTTAATCCATCGATCGAACGATTTTCCTTCGATCACAAATTGGCTAACATTGATGTTCGGTAGGTTTTAGGTGGCGAAGTAGGTGGTCAAAGTTTTTTTAAAGAGACAGTACTTCGACTATTGAATGGTCGAATAGTTGAACGATTTTTAGTTTGAATCGTTCGATTCGAAGTCGAAGTAGCCAATTCGATGGTCGAAGTAGCCAAAAAAATACTTTGAAATTCGAAGTATTTTTTATTCTAATCCTTCACTCGAGCTAAGTAAATGTGCCCCTTGATCTGTAGATTTTATGAGGCAAGAGGGCATAAACGGAATTCAAATCTAGGTATAATCCAAGCATAGTCAAATGCCGGACATTTTTTAATTTGTGTTTATACTGCAGTCAGGAGTTGTGATTACAATATTACTAATCCTGGAAAGTGCTAGTAAAAATATGTGTGCTACGGAGCCCAAATTAATCTAGGGGTGCTAGGCAGGTCCAGAATGGAATCAAAATAAGCTCTGGCAATTCAAATACACAGAGGCCCAAACAGCCCCCTACAGGTCCAAAAATAGTAACTATGGCATCTTACAGCAGACCCTCTAGCATTTGCACAGATTGCCAGTCTGCTCCTAGTGCTAGGGAGTCTTTGTCTAATTGTGTTTTATGACTTTAGACTAAACCCATAATGAAAGATTCAGATGAGTTGGAATACTGCAACCTTTCCCCTGCTACAAGATATCATTTCCAAATCCGCTGCATTCGAATATTTATGAAAGGATACTGGAGTGAGTGGGGATCAGATACAAGTTTGCTCACATCTGAATCAGGTTTGTATTTTTTAAATTTCAAGACACAGAATGGTACACCTGACTGTATTATGATACACTGGTCATAATATATTTTCAAACTGAAGCAAGTGGCATCACTATTTATCCATTTTTGTTATTTTCGTCATTTTATTTGTCTAATTGAAATGTTAACTTATAATACTTTTCCTATAGCATTATTGCCCAAGATTCTATTAAAATTCTATTACAATTGCACATTGCATTATAATTCTCTAACAGAGGGTAGATAAAAAAGCAACATAGCAAGCCAAGGAACAGGGTCTAATAAGGACATGCCCATTTGAACTGGTCAAATGAAAGTCAAAATAGCAGGGTCACCTTATTTGGATTTTTCATTTAAGAAAGATACAATAAAACAAAACTAGCATAGGTATAACTAGACTAAGCACAATTTTGCAGTCAAATCCAAATCCTAAGTGGACCATAAGAAAGTTTTGTTTTCTAAATGCCTTAATGTGGGAGGTCTAAATATTCCTAGTGATACCATGTATTTAATATATATATATACTGTAGAACACTGTCATTAATAGAAGATTGTATTGTTTATTATAAAGCTCCTACTGGTAAAGTGAAGACCTGGTGGAGGGTTCTAGAAGCTACAGGCGATGGCCCAACACAAATACAGCTATTGTGGAAGGTAAAGTACCTACATTTTAAATAGAATATGAAACACTTGTTTCCATTTCCTTCAGTTATCGTTATAGGAGGAGTATAACCACAGTGCATTTTACATGCATATATTTATGATCTTTACTTGCAAGCAATTTTTTTATCATACCCACAATCACAAAAAAGCCCTTTACTTTATGTCTGGTCAGTGGCTAGTCAGCTCTTCCATGCACCTCTGATTACTATAGGAGCAACCTATTGTATGGCATTTTGATGTGCACAAACTTGCAAATGCTTTTGTGCATAGTTTTTAGTAGAATAAGACCCATTGGCTGCTATTGCTGTATAAATCTGCTTTTAAGTGTAGTCATTTGCAAGAAATTACAGTAATGTGTCTCTTCAGTTTCGGACAACAATATTTTTTTTTGTTCTCAGTGGAAACAATCTCTTTTGTGCTACAGATACAAAATTACATCTGAATTACTTAATTGAACCAAAAGGATATAAAACACTTTAAATATTATTTGGCGTGATTGATTGCATGAATAAGCTGCCTAGCTGAGCTATTTTCAATCACAGAGAAGATGCCAAAAATAACGTGTTGATAAACTTACCATATTGAAGAGGTGGTTCAGGTGCAACAGCCCAAGACCCTCAACTCAAGGGTGCGGAAAACCATCAGCAATACTATCAAAGGAGAGTTCCAAGCATGCTAGAAAATCCACAGGGCCGCAAGCATGAAGTGAAAAATACTGTATTTTAATTTAATTAAAAGTAAACATCTCTGATGGCCTTTCGCATTTGGTGCCCTATAGGCACTTTGTCATGTCTAAGTGCCTAGTTAATAAATATGTACCCATAGGGTACGAAACGTGTGGGGTCATTGGACAAGTTTGCTGTTTAATTAAATTAAAATAAACAGCGTTTTCACTTTTTATATTTGTGGCCCTGTGGATTTCAAAGAGTGCCTATAGTCTGAGCTACACTCAATTTTCATACTAAAGCTAGCTAAGTATAACTTTCAGCCTATAGACTGACACCTCAGATGATTAACTGCTGTTATCTTTCTGAACCTACCAGTCCATTAGGGAAAAAGAATCACCAGATGAAGATATTATATTTCTTTATATTATTTAGTTTTATTCATTTGTATATTTTTTAAAAATAAATATATTGACTGGTTCTGCATTGTGCCAATAGGTGGCATATGGAGTTAAAACTCTCACTTAGCATTGAGTAGATGCATCAAGTTCATTCTTAAAGGAGAACTATCATAAAATAAGGAAACATATTGTTACAGATGCTAAAATATATTTAATTGCTGGAGGAGGGGGATATAATGTAATAGAGTATTGCCACTTTGGGATTATCCACTATTTCAAAAGTGGTTACTATCCACTACACACCACTGTCCTAAAATGAGGATTGAATTAAGGTACCATTGCCCAATATAAGGTCATAGGACTAGAGCTGTTTGTGTTGATCTCCATTAGGCACTAAAGAAGGAAGAAGTCAACTCTGAAAACCCCTGGTACATAGTGGGTATCAGGTTAGAGCCATACTGGAATGGCAATGTGGTGTGCAATACAACCTTTCTCAACTGCAGTTTCCATCTGCCACATGGAGCAACTGGTGCTTATCTATGGGTTTATAACACTGCTGGGCATTCACCAAGAATGGAAATTGACTTTAGAGATAGAAAAAGTAAGTACAAGGTTCTTACTATGTAAGAACTATATAACTAAGTACTAAGTATTTTTAGGAAGTAAGTTATAGGGGTAATTTATGTATGCCCTGGGCATTTTCATTGCTCAGATGAAATTCATTCACCATAGCAAAATGAACAAAAACTTGATTTATTTGGATAAACTGGAGTCTTCTGTAATTTGGAGCTTTCTGGATAATGGGTTTTTGGATAACAGAGCCCATACCTGTAATACTAGCACATTTTACACCAGTGCAATAACCTGTAGTAACAAATGTCACTCAGTAAAATTAATCACTGATTGGGTGCCATGGATTACTGACCATTGCACCAATGTTATTAAGTGGAGCCCATCCACAAGTAACATTTCAATTGCAATAAACAGAGCCAGCAAAAAAGAACACAATACGTCCAAGTTCTTTCATATGTGGTCTATCTACATAATACATCTCCCACAAAGAATTAGATGCCTCACAGTCTACACCTTTAGACACACGTCATGGTACGATATGGAATCTTTGAAGGATCACCCTTTGATCATGGAATCATCCAAATATCTAGCCACGTCACAACAGGAACAACTACAACCTGATAATGAGCCTCCCAGAAATCATCAGATTAACAGATTGCTAACCTCTTATCTGAATTAATCCTCATAAGACCCGCCCCCTCATGCTACTTGCCATAACTGAGCTGACTGTTTAAAAAGTTTGTTGAAAAGTTTTGATTTGAATGTCATAATCACTATATTCTTTGCTTTATGGAACTATGTACAAATGCTCTATGTGATTATAATCTATTATCCTTTAATAAAAACAAGTTAAAAAAAAAAAAAAACAGCCAGCAAACTTTTAAACAGATTACATGTTTTTATTAAAATAACTTCATGTCAACGCCATTGAAGTTCCAGGTATGCCTGTCTCCTGGATCCATGTGTTACCCAATAGTGATAACAGCCTTGCTGTGGAGTGGAGGTTGCAAACCATGGCTAAGAGCTATGTGCTGGAGTGGAGAAAAAGCTCACAAAATCTTGAAAGTGACTTCAAATGGAAAACTGAACCAGAAGGAAGCAGCACCTCCATCTTGCAAGGTAGGAACAATGTCTTTGATTGTAAGCTCGGCTATTGGTCGTTTCTGTATGTTCAATGTTCATTTATTTACAATGGGTTTTTGGATAACAGAGCCCATACCTGTAATGCTGCTGAATATGTTGCTGCTACATAATAATCATGGAAAATATACGGTACCTCAAACAAGTATATTGTGCACCTCATGGATGTACCCAACCAGGGCCACATTAGAAGTCACTGGGACCCCGTACAACAACATTTTCAGGCCCCCTGGGCTCTGCCCACCCCAGATCCCGTGCACACCACAGTTCAAAGACCACACCGACATCAGCGCTAAAAACGATAAACCCCCCCCACACACACACAAGTTATTAAAACCATTGATGGTCAGGGCCCCCTTATAAGTTAAAAAAACTGTGGAGCCAGGGTCCCCTTCTAAGTTTTTTTTTTTTTTAAGCATTGGTGCCAGGGCCCCCATAAAAGTTTTTTTTAAAAAAACATTGGCACCAGGGCCCCCCTTACAAGTTAAAAAGAAACATTAGGGCCCCAGAAAATATTTTTTTTAAAGAAAACATTGGTGGCAGGTGCCTATAAAGTATTAAAATAATACATTAAAATAAATAATACATAAAATAATACGTTAGTGGCCAAGGGTTTACTAAAATAAAAAAAACACACATTGGTGTTGTCGAGGTATTTTTTAAGTACAAAATAGATGTAGGAAGAATGCAATTGCAGACACAAGACACAAGAGTATCTATTTGTTCTGTTCTGGCATATAGATGAACAGATCCTTTATTTATGGGCAAAAGACCAACAGAATTAGTTAATGATTATGCTTTAAGGAGGTTAGGGTGGTTTCCAACAAGAACCAATTAGAAGAGAATATTCAGTTTCAACAACAGTAGGTATTGATTGACCGTTCACCTAATTCTGTATAATGAGACCATCCTTGAACAGAGGCATAAGTAGTTTGTTTAAGTTGATAGAAAGGATGGTGCTTAGTGTCATGCTGACATAGAATGTGGTTTCTGCTAATAGAGAAAAGACTAGCTGAAAGTGGTATACAACCATGTATTAGATATGATATATGTGATTATAATAAAGGCCACCTTATCAGTGTTCAGCAGAATTGAACTCGTGGCTTCAGGACTTCAAAGTCGGCTCCTTTTGTGACTTTGGGTCTTTTTGCAGCTTCGTGACTTCAAATTTGGCTCCTTTCGTGACTTCGGGTCTTTTCGCACCATCAGGACTTCAATGACCCCCTACCGTGACTTCACGTCTTTTCGTGGTTTCGGGACTTCAAGTTAAGCTCCTTTCGCGACTTTGGGTATTTTTGCGGCTTCATGACTTCAAATTCGGCTCCTTTCACGATTTTGTGTCTTTTTGCAGTTTCAGGACTTCAACTTCAGCTCCTTCTGTGACTTAGGGTCTTTTTGCGGCTTCGTGACTTCAAATTCGGATACTTTCGTGATTTCGGGTCTTTTCAAAGCATCAGGACTTCAATTAACCCCTTCCGTGACTTACCGTCTTTTCTCTGTTTCGGGGATTTCAAGTTCAGCTCCTTTCGTGACTTTGGGTCTTTTTGCGGCTTCGTGACTTCAAATTCAGCTCCTTTCGTGACTTCGGGTCTTTTCGCGGCATCAGGACTTCAATTTCCCCCTTCAGTGACTTTGTGTCTTTTTGCGGCTTCGGGACTTCAAGTTCAGTTCCTTTTGTGACTTTGGGTTTTTTTGCGGCTTCGGAGAATTTAAATTCGACTCCCTCCGTGACTTCGGGTCTTTTCAGGGCTTCAAGTTCGACTCCTTTCATGACTTCGGGTCTTTTTGTTGCTTCGGGACTTCAGCTTCGGCTTTTCAGGACTACGACTCTTCGGGACTTCGGCTGTTCCGCTTGGCAGTCAAGGGGGGCCCAGCTATTTCGAAAGGTGCAGCACAGCCAAGCTCCCCTTTTAGGCCCGGTACAGTAGTACCCCCCTGTCCCCAACCCCCGTATAAATGCATAGCTAACTTTTTTTATTAGCTATAAGCTTCTGCCTTTCAATTGATTAATTTATTGAGGGCTAATTTATTACTGCCAGGTAAGGTGTAAAGAGCAAAAAACAGCCCTCTTTACCGTTCTCATGTTGAGCCCAATCTGCAACACTTTACAACAAATTGAAAAAGAGATGCATATCTATGGGAAGGAGGTAGGAGGGACATAGACATACCCTATCATGCCCCCTAACATGCAGGTCATTTAGACATGCAAGATGGATGAGCCAATGGGTGCAAGGCACCTCTATTACAAGGGGCAGCAATTGTGCCATTTATGGTACTCTGGGGCAAATTTACTTACCTCCGAAGTTGCGCCAGTGATGACTTCGCCGCACTTCGCCAGGCGTAGTTTCGCCAGCGCGCTGCTAATTCACTATAATCCGAAGTTGCGCACAGGGAGGCAAAAGGTAGCGAAATTACGCTATTGATGCCTAATTTGCATACAGCGCCAAGTTAAAGTACAATGGACGTATATGTAGCAGCAAATACATTACACTACACAAGCCTGGGAAAGCTTCATAAAATAAAATAGAGTTGTTATTTTGCCCTATACATGCGCCCACTGTATAGTTTAGGTGCCATATGTTGGTAAATGTAGGGGGGAAGGAGGATACCCCCAAAAAAATTTACGATCTTTTTCAGCCTATCACCCTTAAAAAAGTAAAAGACACCAACGTTTTTTTGGGACTTTTTTTGAAGCAAGCCCTATCTACTCTATTGCACTTTGCCTGGTCTGAGGTGACGAAGGCAAGTCTGGCGCAATAGGTAAAATGCGCAAGATAGTGAATTAGCGTAGTTAAGTCCCTTCGCCATAGCGCAACTTCGCCTGGTGTAAGGGTGCGAAGTAGCGCTAGAGTAGGTCCACTTCGCTAGCGAATTTACACCAGCACCCGTTAGTAAAACGGCAAAGTAACGATATGACGTCACACTGGCGAATTTTCACTATCGTTAGCCACTTCGCCCTTTAGTAAATTTGCCCCTCTGTGTCAGGCAACTAAGGGGTACAATTTTTAGTGCTGTTGAGTCAGGAGCAATAGTAAATTAGTCGTTTACCCTGGGAATGGTAGTAGCATGTGCAGACAAGTACAGATGTATTTTCTATTACAGGTATCCCTTATCTGGTAAACCTTTATCCAAAAAGTTTAACCATTTCCCTTGGAGATTATTATTCCTGTTTCCTTCTGTAATAATAAAACTGTTCTCTGTCTATATTAGAGGCAAACAATCATATTGGGTTTATTTAATGCTTAAATGTTTTTAGCAGACTTGGTATGATGATTCAGGTTATGGAAAAAAAACATTATCAGGAAACCCCCATTTCCCAAGCATTGTAGGTAACATGAAATCATTCCATGATTAATAAACTAGTGTAGCCTGACCTGTTTTTGAATGACAAAAGCTAATACAGGTATGGGACCTCATATCCAGAAAGCTCAGGACCTGAGGGTTTCCGGATAATGGATCTTTCCGTAATTTGGATCTTCATTCCTTAAGTCTACAAGAAAATCACGTAAACATTATTAAACCCAATGGGCTGGTTTTGCTTCCAATAAGGAATAATTACATCTTAGTTTGGATCAAGTACAAGTTACTGTTTTATTAATACAGAAAAAAAGAAAATCTTTTTTTAAAAATTTGGAGTCTATGGGAGATGGCCATTTCTGGATAATGGGTTTCCTGATAACGGATCCCATACCTGTACAAGACTGTGCAATATCTGTTTTTTTTTATTTGAATCTGCTATTTGCTGTTTTTCACTCTCTTGGTACCATAGTTGCTGCTCTATACTCAGCTGCTGCAAGACCACATTAATTTTAAAAAAAAAAAACTTCTTTACTTATTCTGCTTATTTACAGCAGAAGCATTTTTGGACTGAATACACACTTTTTTCACTATTTGATAATTCATCAGTGTGCTACTGGATTCTTTTTGATGTATTTACAGCAGAATACACTTTTCTCCCTTGCACTATCTTTGGACAGAAGAACATGCCTTTTGTCAAAAATCAACATACTGCTTGGCAGAAAGTGTCTTGTCTAAAAATACAGTAAAAAGGAACAGAGCAGTACAAATACAGGTATGGAACCTGTTATCCAGAAGGCTTGGGACCTGGGGTTTTCCAGATAAAGGTTCCATAATTTTCCATAATTAACTAAGTCTAGGGTCAGACAGAGCTAAAATCCACAGGCCAATTTCAGCCCCCCCGAACCCTCCTCTTTAGTGTTCGCGTCTGCACCGGAGTCGAGACAAGGCTTCCAGACACACTTGGCGGATTTTGCCAAAGAAGTGTGAGACTTTTAAATTTGAGGCAAAATCTGTTGAGTGTGTTCGCACAGGAGCCGACATGAAGAGAGAATAATATTCTGCTTATTTCAGTAACTGCAATAAAAATATTTTTGTATTTGATTATATCTTCCCTTTAAGAACCTAAACAAAATGATATGGTACTTAAATCAGAATTATAAAGACCCTGTCCCATGTCTCCTGTTATATAATTATACTAGTGGTAATTTACTTATCCCCAAGCAGAGGTACATTCCTTAGAGCACTACTGCCCATGGGAATGGCTACGCTGCATTTGTGCTGGATAAAAAAATCTGAGGCTAGGTGCACAGTGTAACATGGTACAGGCCAGCCCTGTCCTTACTGTCTACCCAAAGACAGGCACACATTGCAGCTTGCACCTCTGCCTCCCTAAATTGCGCATCTGAATGACTTTGGAGGTCATAACTAACCCATATTAACGTCCACATTATAAGGCTGACTGTATTTTTTTGTTTTGTTTTTATAATGGAGCTTGGGATTTTTTTAAAGTTCAGAAAAGATCCCATGTACACTACAGTCCAACTGCTTGGGTCTTGTGCTGCCCTTATGCAGCTATTTGTTAGCTCTACCTAACCATCATTAAATCTGAAAAGTGTACCTAGTGAACATGCGCAAAGGCTGTTTAACCTCTGTCTTTATTCTTTAAGATTTAACCTTTGTTTCATTGACTTCCAGATATTGAACCTTTTCAGCAGTACACTGTCTGGGTTTATCCTGTTTATGAAAATCAAGTTGGTTCCCCAGTACAGGTTAATGCCTATTCCAGACAAGGAGGTGGGTGTTTTATACAGAAATTACGCTTGTGATTTTATTAAAACTGAGAATCATTGGCAGAGAATGGTTTTTGGGCTACTAAAGTTACCAGGAGCAGCTTTTTAGCCACCCCTGCTACCTTGCGGGCTGCTGACACCTGACGCAAGTTTCTCAACTCGCCTCATGGCAGCAGCCTCCCTGATACCACTATGAGATGTGACAGTTATAGAGGGCTGGTGATGGCCAACCTTACTTTTGCTACAAATGTTTTATTTTAGAATGGTAAACAAGTGAAGCTTTATTGTCTTTTAACTAACCATAACTTGATTAGTGAAACTAATCAATCTAAAAAGATCTAACAAGATCCAAGCTGGCATCCTAGCTGGCTCAGAAAACGGGTGTGCAGAGGACACATTGCATTGAATCCTTGCCGGGTGTCCCTAGCTAGTCTTACAGCTACCGTATATATCCATGTGTTCCTTGCGTGTTTCTTGTGTTTTTGTTATAATTTCATAATTTTACAGTTCCAGAAATTGCCCCCAAACTTACACTAATAAGTGTCACAAAGTCATCAGCCCAGCTGTCCTGGGAACCAGTCCCCTTGGAGAGACGCCATGGATTTATAACAAACTACACCGTCTTCTGGACTGACAGTGATAGAAGAACACTTTGTAAGTTATGTAGACTGATGTCATTCATTACAAAACTCAGGGGGTTATTTATCAAAATCCAAAATTGTATTAGAATTTTCTGAAATCGTTTCCCCTTATCTATCAATACATTTTCCCAAAAATGTCTTGTTTGGGAAAAACTTGATAAAACCGCGAAAAAAAAACGAAAACTGCAACTTTTTTCGGGTTTGATGGCTGAATACCGCCACTTTTTCAGATTTTACGCCCATAAACCATGAAATGTTCGGATTAGTGTGTGAAACCCAGCACAGATCAGGATATCATTGGGACTTCTTCCATTGACTTCTACATGAACTCAGCAGGTCTGTGTTGGAGTACTTTTTTATTCTGATTTTTAACACCCTCGGGGTTCAATAAATCCAGGAACAATTTTAGATTTTTTTCACAAAAAAAATCTGTTTTTCCCCTTTAAATGGCAAATGAGAAAAAAAATCGGGCTTTAATAAATAACCCCCTAATGGCTATTTTGAACTAGATTTTATACAGTTATTTTTATAGATTGTATTATATGCAAGCACTGGTGCAGCACAGGTTAGCTGCTTAAACTATTCCCTCATTAAGGCAATTCATATCTTCTCATTCATACAAACTCACGATAACACATGTTAACAAACTATAGCTTTTTGGACCAGGAACACCTATTCATCTATATTGAAGAAAAAAACTTTTCCTATTGCTTTTCTTTCTCTTTTTTTAGCTGTGACGCTGAACAGCAACTTGACAAGGTTTGTGATCAGGAACCTGCAGCCTTTAGGAATGTACAATGTGCTTTTAAGCTGCTCAACATCTGAAGGCAGTGTCAATGGATCAGTCCTCATGATTTATACCACTCTCTTAGGTAAGTATAAAGGTGGCAAAGTGAGTAAACAATGAATGTTTGGAAAGCCCCTGTACTAGATACAGGATAACAGAATATTGTTTAATTGTTACAATCTTTTATTATCCAGATGAGATGGAGATCCACGTATTAATAATGGTTCTGTGTATGTCATCTGTGATGATTGTTATTGGAAGCTCCTTCATTTGCCTGGGAAAACATAAAGGGTAAATTTCTGCATTTCTTGTGAAAGAGTTTGGGGGTTAAAGCAGTCCTCTACAACCCATTTCTGGGCAGTGATTCCATGTCCTTCGGTATGGGGTGTATAAAATACATTTTAACATAACTAGCAACCGTGCACTAACCTCTTTCACTACTATCTTCACATTTTATGGGCCCTATTGTACTTTGTTTCACAAACTACTTTCCTGTATTAAATTTGTATTTTGTATCAAGCATGGGCATTGCCCTTCAAGAAGATTGATCTATTGTCTCACCAGTAAGAATGTGCTATGCACAAATGATTTCAAATATTTTTTCTCTGATCAAGTCTAGTTTCCGGCTTACTGGTAGTTAGATGTCAGCAGCATATTTTTACAATTATTCATTGTTCAACAGTACTAGTAAGCCGTTCATGTTGCTTTCTTGTTTGACAGAGTGAAGAATAAGTTTTGGCAAGTTGTACCAGATCCTGCAAACAGCAGCATGGGGAAATGGAGGCCAGTATGTCATGAGGTAAAATAAATTAATATTGGAGATTCCTGGAAAATTTCAGGATTTATCGCATCCTTCAAGCCTTGTTCTGCAATTAAATATGCAGGCCATTATTCAGCGCAATGGGATTCCAGTAACAAATGTATAAATGTAAAAAAACAAAGCCACATTGAACCTGGGGTAATTATTTGATGTTGGACATCTCATCCCAACAAAGCTGCTTGACAATGTGTTTCTGCCTTGTTTTTATCAGCTGTATCCCCCAACAGCTATTATTTCCAATGATCAAACGCTTACTTTCTAGATAAAAAGGCACCTTGGTTGTGTACAGGCACCAACTAGCTGAAAAATCTTGGTGCTATGAGCTTTCAGCAACACCTTATAAAATTACCCTTGTGCTGTTAATTCTTGGAATCTGCCTTATGTTATTTCAGAGTTAATTTTGTAGTGCTGCAAAACAATTGATTTTTCAATAGCTAGAAAATACCTGAAGTTAAAGGGATCCTGTCATCGGAAAACATGTTTTTTTCAAAACACATCAGTTAATAGTGCTACTCCAGCAGAATTCTGCACTGAAATCCATTTCTCAATAGAGCAAACAGATTTTTTTATATTCAATTTTGAAATCTGACATGGGGCTAGACATTTTGTCAATTTCCCAGCTGCCCCGGGTCATGTGCCTGCACATTAGGAGAGAAATGCTTTCTGGCAGGCTGCTGTTTTTCCTTCTCAATGTAACTGAATGTGTCTCAGCGAGACATGGGTTTTTACTAATGAGTGTTGTTCTTAGATCTACCAGGCAGCTGTTATCTTTTGTTAGGGAGCTGTTATCTGGTTACCTTCCCATTGTTCTGTTGTTTGGCTGCTGGGGGGAAAAGGGAGGGGGGTGATATCACTCCAACTTGCAGTACAGCAGTAAAGAGTGATTGAAGTTTATCAGAGCACAAGTCACATGACTTGGGGCAGCTGGGAAATTGACAATATGTCTAGCCCCATGTCAGATTTCTAAATTAAATATAAAACAATCTGTTTACTCTTTTGAGAAATGGATTTCAGTGCAGAATTCTGCTGAAGCAGCACAATTAACTGATTCATTTTGAAAAAAAAGTTTTCCCCATAACAGTATCCCTTTCATGTTTTTATTGCTAGCTGTCACATAGGGTCCATTAGACGCATTGACTTGTACAGATTTTGAGTTCTCGCAACACATTTTTATAAGCAGGGTGCACTCTATAATATGTGCCACACTGAGGCAGCTTTAGTAATGCTGCTCCACATTACCCCCAGCGTTTACCCTTTACACTTTTGCAGGGGGTTCAGGGCAAGGCACTTACCACTGAACTGGAATTTTCAGCTTTAAGTAAACAGCTCTTTCCACCTTAGGTAACATGCTGGCTTTGCCACTTGAGGCAATGTTCTGACTGAACATAAGATTAGGGGTTGTTTTACCTTGTAATAAGGTTACATATACATAAATACATTGTAGTATCATTGATTCTAATAAAGTTCCAAGAGTTGGGGTTTGAGGAATATCTTGAACATTAAATCAACATTCACCCCAGATGTCAAGCTATTTTAATCTCAGGCAGGGCCATCCAGTTGGGGCAACCCCAATCTTTGGGAATTCTTCTATAAGGAATACCTTGCACATACAAAACAGTTTATGTTTACTGTATTTAATTATTTATGTAATAAAGAAATGTAATTACTTGTTTGGATGTTACATCCTGTAGACCCCCAAGATGTCACTTAACATCAGAGAAATGATTACGAGTGATCTCACAATTCTGGAGGGGTGGCCTGAGAAGAAACCCCCATCTACAGATGTCACCAAATGCACTCCTGTTTCATTTGAACACAAACCACAATGCAGTACAGATGATGCTGGGGTCCAGAGGCCCTATATCAATGTTGCTGACACTGTGCAGTATGCTAAGGTGATAACAGGATACTTTGGACAAAGTCCCACATCAACTTCCCACTTACGGTCTAACTCCACACAACCTCTCCTTAGCAACACATCTCCCAGCCCCCAAACCTATGAGAATATGTGGTTTCACAGTAACAATGAAGAAGATAGCATCTTTCTTATTGAAGACGAGAACCTGAGCAACTTCCCTCTGTTGCAGGCACTGAAGATCCAAGAGGATGGAGATATCTTCAGTTTTTAGGAATGAAGGATCTAGCAGTTGCTTTTAGACTGAGAAAGCATACCTGTATACAATGCTGGGTGTACACATGTAAATTTATGTGAAAGGAGTACACATGTACATCATACAGCACACATTGATAGCACTGAAGCAGGGAGGAGACTTTAACTGAGAAAAGGGCATATAATGACTAAATTTGACTTCTAGCCTTTACTACCAAACATTCTGCATTAAGAATATTGCCTTCTTAACAAAAATGGCTAACTATAAAGGAAACATGGTAGTGCAAGATACAAGGACTTTTTAAAAGGAATTTTGAGCCTTTAGCCCTAGGTTTGGGTTTTACATAACTGCTATTGGCAAGAGAGCCTTATGTGCCATTTCAGTAGGTTGATTATTTTACTCAAACCACTGTTTTTCTATATTACAGTATTAAATCCACATAAGGACTGCAAATAGTAGTCCTGTCTTTTTCCAATAACAGAATAGCTATATAGGGACCTCATCGGCTCCAAGCTCGTGAGCAATGATTTTTTTTAAAAAATATGGGCAGCAGTCAGTTTCTAGGTTAAGCAAACACAGCAAGACTTCCCCCAATCATGAAGACTATAAAGATGAAAAAAGCTGTTTTGTTTCATTTTCCCCAAATTGTTACTCTCATTGCCATTTCTCAGTATATCCTTTGATCTAAATTTCCTTCCTTAAAAAGCCTTGTGAACAGGTATGGAATTTAATGCTCAGGATAATCCAAGGTATTTAGAAATTCCATAATAAAGCAGAAGGCGGGCACCTTTATCCTCTGCCAGCTACTGCAGCAATCGTATGATTGTCCAGGGAACGCCTTATGCAACATGCCTCTCCAATAAGAGGCCTCTTATAAGAGGCTGGCCTTATGACAGTGGAGGGGCAGAGCAGAACCACCCCCCATACCAGCATGAATTTTCAACATCAAAAACTACCAAAAATGTTGTATTTTTTCAGGAAACAGATTTTTCTGTTCCATAATAAGATTTTAACAGAAAAAATGTAGTGTGAGCACTGGGTGGGAGAACAATCTGACCAACAGGGTCTGTGGCATAACTAGGAAATGTGGGCAATAAGTGGGACCGATCTCTCTCTCTAGGCCACCAAAACTGTTTGAAAGGAGACCAGATTTGTTAAGATATTTTAAACAACAAATCAGTCTGAATCCCATAGAGTTCTCGCCACTTCTGGATCTGCTACTACTATTGCTATGCCCCACATATGGATAGGGTATTTTGGTGTGGTAATGTAGGCATATGTAGACATGGTGGGGAACCTCAAACCCATACTTTGTCCTCCATACAATCCCTACTGAGATTTCATGTTCTTCTGGGTCCATAAGTTTCACCTACTACCTCTTTATGCTTCAGCCCTTCTGTTCCCTTTCCTGGAAAGTTCTGTCCCTCTCTAGATTTCATTCAAATTGTAATCGTATTCCCACAGTTTAGGGCTATGCAACAGGACCTCATGTGAAGCTTGGCATTGCAATCCCTAATTGTGTGTCCCATTAGATGTCACATTTGTTCAACCCCTTCAAAAGATTTACAGTATATACACATGCATACAGTATACAGACCTATTGATACACTCGATCATTAGGCCTAGCAACTTTGTCTATACCATTTCAGGTTTATTTATAAAATAGTTCTACCTCACATACTGTATGTTCTAAACCTTTCTTCAGTCTCTCCTCTTTTTCCAGTATACGCTACCCCTTCTAAATGTGAAAATTATTTTAATCCCAGGTGTTACATAGTAACATAGTTAAATTGGGTTGAAAAAAGACAAAGTCCATCAAGTTGAACCCCTCCAAATGAAAACCCAGCATCCATGCACACACCCCTCCATACTTTCACATAAATTATATATACCCATAGCTATACTAACTATAGAATCTAGTATCACAATAGCCTTTGATATTATGTCTGTCCAAAGTGCATAACCTTGCATTCATCAACATTGAAAATACAAAAAAAGGTGGTTGTGGGTGCACACCTAAGGCTAAATTTTAATATATTTAGGTACAATGGAAGTGCTACTGATCTGGCCAGTCAATCAATGCACATTCCCTGATGCCCTGTCTAAGTAATTCAATAAATATGCAAGTGCATGTATTTTAAAAACAGGGTTTCATAAAATTGATAAGCCACCATACCACATCAAGGTAAACCCCACACAGTGGTCCCTAACTTGTTGTTTGTGTGGTGTTTACCTTGACGTGGTATAATGGCTTATCAATTTTATGATCATAACTATGTAACAAAAAAAAAACCTGTTTTTAAAATACATGCACTTGCATATTTATTGAATTACTTAGTCAGGGCAAGCTATGGTTATTTCTTTAGTGCATGGCTTTAATTCTGGCTTTACATACAAACACACTCCTCCACCCTTTTTAATCCCTCTGTCCCTCCTAAAAAGGGTGTAACCATTTAAATTCACAGTCCAGTCACATGTTTCATCCCACCAGGTCTCAGTGATACCATTTATATCCTAATTTTTAGAGCATGCAATTAATTTTAGGTCTCCCATTTTACTTGACAAACTCCGTGCATTTGCCAGCATACAGCGGAGGTTACTACTTTTACTTTTGAAATTTACATTACTTAGTGGAGAATTATATGTTAAGTTAGTATGAGTCTGTTTTCCTTGTAACTTTTGTATACAAAAGTTGCAAAATTTCGGCTGGAAGTGGCTGCCTGAGACGTGCACCTGATTGACACACTAACTCGTCGAGTGCTGACCTCCTTAACTGGTAAACTGTATGCCCCTCTCACTCCTCCCCAATGACCCCTTACTAATCCCACTGCCCCACCTACCCTAGCTTCCCCATAATTCTTTATCTCACCCACCCCCCCCCTTGCCTAGTTTAAACACTCCTCCAACCTCTTAGCCATTCTTTCCCCTAGCACAGTGGACTCCCTTCCATTGAGGTGCAAACCGTCACAACTGTATAGCTTGTACCTCAAGGAAAAATCAGCCCCTCCTTCCTACACCAAGACGTGAGCCACGCATTTGTTCCCTACCACACTAGTGATAATGCTGCTGAGATTATATCTGATCTGGTTATAACCAATACAGTATAAACAACTTGTAGCAGTCTATATTCACAGCTTGAAGTCACTAGTGCGAGTGCCACACATTTTGGGACAGTGTTCCAGAGAAATAGCAACAGATTATATCTGCTTTGTGGACTATTGATTTAAAAGAGATAAGGGATTCTGTTATTGTGGTTGTCATTGATACCACATTATCACAGTAAGTATTTGTAGGACTAGGCAACAAAACTGCAAGTTTATTTGTGTCCAATCAAGGAAAGTTATTTGGATCAGGACAGAGGGGACAAAGCTCAGAACCTAAACCCATTTTACATGCGGTTTTAAGAAGAGAACATCCATTTTTTTGTCAATCTGTAAAATGATAAATTATCTCTATATTCAGGTACACTTATGTATGATACAGTCTGCACTGCTGCAAATATATCCGTTTTGCCCTGCACATTGTATTTCTATAAGTGCCTCATAGTAACCCCACTCTTGTGTACAACCGCCACAAAGTGCACTTTATCCCTTTAAAGAGTTTTTATGACAATGTTACATTTATGCTTAAATATATATATTTTTGGTAAACGTTGTGTATTACTTTCAGAAGAATATGTGTTCTTGATTATAGAAAGTAGTTGTGTGTACTTTTTGTTTGATTTTGTAGATATAAATGTGTTGTATGTGAATGCATAAGCTACTCTCCTATTTCATAAGTGTATTTGCTATCTAAATGCAGTTGCATTTGATATCAATGTTCTGTAACAGTGCTATGAAAAATGTTGATGCTTTAAACAATAAATTGTAATACCTTGTATTAGAGTCATGTGCTAGTTAAAATGATATACTAACAGACACAAGGGAAGATTTACTTAAAGATAAGTGTAACACAATTGGTAAGTCAGATCTATACAATATTACATTACAAACTGCAAGTTTCTCTTTTAATTTAGTGAACTTTTAATTCACTTCTGATTTTTCTGGGAACCTCACTTAGGACCAGTATCCCTTTAAATGCCACAGTTATCCACGTTAAGGTTCCAGAACGGTGTATGCACCATTTGCTTTACTCCCGATGATGTTAATTGGCACTGGATTCAGAGATGCCTTTTTTATTGTGTTGCATGTGATGTTATGGATGTTAAGTGCTCCCAAAAATCATTTAAAGACCACTTATTCAGGCTGCCAGTAAATTAAATGGCAACCTTTTATCACTGCATACTTGGAATATATTTAGCTATTAAAATGCATACTTGTCTGGGTTTGGGGCTGAAGTCATGTGTGAGCAGCAACAGACAGTTGCCACTACAGTTATGGGCAATATTGAGTATTTTCCTTCTGGCATAAAGACTGATAGAGAAAGCACTGTGTGTGACATTAACCCTTTGTGCTGCGTTTAGACAGGCAGACTAGAATGTTTCCTGCATTTCTATGGCAGTTCCTTTAAACATTTTCTTGGATTTTTCTTGTTATACTATAATCTATTGTATATCCAGCTGCAAAGAATGAGGTATCACTCTAAACCTAAAAAAAATTCCAGCTGTTCTAGCAAGGCCCTAGGACAGATTTTACATAGAAACAAAGCTCATTAAATTACCAAAGGGAATTAAAATATATTTGTCTTGAGCAACTCCTCTAACAGAATATTTCATGTCACTGGACAAAAACACATGTTTTTATATCTTAAAGATCTAATGATATGCAAATATGAGGTAAAGCTTCCCAGAAGACTGTACTGACATGGATGGTCAGGCAGTAGTTTGCTGGAGATGTGTCTATACCATTTTCCAGGCAACTATACCTGATAAGTACAGGCAATTTACAAGTCTGTGATGAGGGAGGATTATGGAACTTTAGCACATTGCATTTTGGCACTTTAAAAGAGAAACAAACCCTTTACCAAAATAACCCCTACCCCTCGCCCCACATAGACCCCCTTCCCTCCTCCCCCCCAGCCTAGCTGTCCCTCCCCCGCCCCACCGGGAAAATGCCCCTAACATTTTACTTAGCCACAACTTGCTGAGCCACAACATCGGAGTTCACAGCAGCCATCTTCTGGGTCATCTATGATAAGCTGAGACAGAGACTGGTGAACAGGGCCGGATTTGTGGCGAGACCACAAAGGCCCAGGCCTAGGGCGGCGAAATTTTAGGGGCGGCATGCTAGAATGCATAGGGAACGCAAAGTTCCCCAGCTCTACGATGCATGCGCATGTGCAAACTTGCGCAAGAAGGGGGAATGGTGTGAGCCAATAGCAGGCGATAGGACCCTGAGGCATTGGGCGCCCAGGGGAGAAATCCGATGCCAGCGAAGTGATGCATGCACAGTTGGAGCAATTTACCAGTTTGCAACAACTGCACAAGGACCGAAATGGATGTAAATTGCCAAAGCGCCGGAAGAAGACACGAAGAAGATGGCTGCGATGAACTCAGATGCTGTGACTCTTCACCAAGGGGTAAGTAAAAAGTTAGGTCCATTTCCCGCAGGGGGGGGCAACTAGGCTGGGGGGGAGGAGGGAGGGGGTATACATGGGGTGGGGGGTAGAGGTTTTTGTAAAGGGTTTGTTTCTCCCCATAGGCCTCTGAAACAATGAGCCATCCTGTTAGCTACATGATTGGATTGTGAATAGTTGTAAAACCACCAGGAAAAACCGAAGGGTGCCATTCATGCAGCATAAAAAACATGTCTTGCCCTGAACAGTTATCAATGTGTCCCTGACTGTTGAGGTAACACTGGCTCCCACTTAGGCCCCAATTTCAGGCAGCTAACCTCGGGCCATTTGTCATCAGTAGCACTATCCTAATTTTGATCAATTTCACCCATTGTCTTCCCCTAAATTTGCTCTAGTTCTGTCCCCAAATTGTAAAAAATCTGGGAAGTTTGACAAAAACACTAGAATCTCATGCCAGTGTAAAAAAAGTATAAAAATCCAAGATTGGCCCTATTTCATAAATTGTCGTCTCCTAAATTAGCAAAAAAACACACTCTCACGTGCCACTGTGGACAAAAAAGCCTAAAATCTGTTGGTATATTTCACCTGGTATAAGGTAGGTAAAATTTTGTATGTTTCACCTACTATATTGTCCCAAATTAGTCCATATTTTTTCTAAATTGTGAAAATTCTGCTTAAAAAACTCTGGACCAGAACTTGAAACAAGTCTGTTTAATGGTAACAGCGAAACAGGAAAGACCCTGCCAGCACCATTCTTCACCTTTTTGGAATAGGGAACTTACAAACTTTACAGAGTTAATGAAGTGTAAAAGATATCTCTTTTGGTACGTAACTACGCCATTTCACTAAGATGTAGATTTTACTGAACGTTACCTCTTGTGCCAGACTTGCCTTCGCCACCTCAGACCAGGCTAAGTGCAATAGAGTAGATAGGACTTCCTAAAAAAATAGTTAAAGATTTTTCTAAGTCCCAAAAAATGCTAGCGTCTTTTCCTTTTTCAGGGTGATAGGCTGAAAAAGAGCGTAAATATTTTTGGGGTAACCTGCTTCCCCCCTACATTTCCTAACATATGGCACATAAACTATACACTGGGCTCATGTGTAGGGCAATATAACAACTTTATTTTATTTTATTAAGGTTTCCCGGGCTTGTGTAATATAATGTATTTGCTGCAACATATACTTCCATTCAACTTTAACTTCCTGCCGTATGCAAATTAGGCAATGCTAACGCAACTTTGCTTCACTTGGCACAGTAACACTAGCGCAACCATATGCAAATTAGGCAATGCTAACGCAACTTTGCTTCACTTGGCGCAGTAACGCTAGTGCAACTTCGCCAGAGTTTGGGCCCTGGACGCTTTGGATTTAAGTGAATTAGCATTGTCCTGTCGAATCTACGCCTGGCGTAGTGTTGCGCTGAGAGCAAAGCCGTCGCTGGCGAATTTTTGGAGCTTAGTGAATTTGCCCCATTGTCTTCTTCTAAACTGGAGTAAATTCACAGGTCGGCACACACACTATTTATCTGCAGTCGGGGACGTGGCCCCTCTTTTTATTAATATTTCACCACAAAGATCAACGAAGGGAGGTTGAACCCCCCATCTTTGTGGTGAAATATTAATAAAAAGAGGGGCCACATCCCCGACTGCAGATAAATAGTGTGTGTGCAGACCTATGAATTTACTGCTATTGCTGAGGGAGGACCAGCACCACCATTGCAGGATAAGTTTAGTGGCGGGTGAGCGGTAGATATAACACATTACTTCTCCTAAACTGGCCCTTGGTCTGCGATGTGAGGACCCTTCTCCCACCATCATGAACAAAAAGTGCCTAAAAGATTACTTTTGCTGTAACATCCCCTGTCTTTTCCTAAATTGGTCTTTAATGTGTGAAAACTCTGCCCCTTATTTAGTAAAATAGCAGAAGGGCCAGGAGCACTTTGATTTAAGATTGTTTCATTTCACCAACTCTGTCCTCCTCGAACAAATAGGGAGAAGAGGTTCTGATAGCACAAAGAGCTCTGAGAATAAAATATACGTGATTTCTGAAGGAATAATGTGTTAGTGGTCATGGCTATGAACCAACACGAAATATACGAAGTGTTTTTTATTTTTCACTGACAAATACAAGCCACAGCACTTCTTCAGCCCCTAGCGCAACTTACAAGCCGCCCCTTCCTGTAAGGCTACGTGCTGCGTCACTGCGTTTCTACACGTTAGTCGTCGTGACGCCACAATCTTGCGAGAAACGAGACTTGTGACGTCGGGAGAAGCTGTCCTGCTGGAGTCTAAGCGCTGGGTATTATCGGGTTTGTGGGGCGTTGAAGCAGCTTTCCGGGACTGCGGACTGAGTTAAGAAGAGAGGGACTGTTGGGCGGTGTGATAGACTTGCCTTACATTAGCGACTCACTCGCCTAGCGGCTAACCCGGCCCTGTATGCATCTGCCTTAGCTTGTGTGTTTAGTAAGTCACCCACTCGCCATTCATTGCTAGCTCATGGGTTCATTTGTGCTGTCCCTGCAGTAGTACGTAGGCTGTCTATCTGCACTCACCCTTCATTTATAATGAAAAATAGTAATCATGGGCAACCTGTTGTCCCAGTCCAATGACCATATTGGATAATTGCTTTCATAATTCTACGTGCACTTGACCAATAAACATTGTAAATAACCCACTGATTTCCTGGAGAAAAGTTGTGGGAAAGGCAAAAAAAAGTTAATATTTTTTGAAAATTAAATAGTAGCGATTCTAATAGGGCAGGCAATTAGCCCATTGAGGTGATGAGTTAAGGCCCCATATACGGGCTGATAAAAGCTGCTTATTGGCCTGTGTGTGGGGCCATCCAACGGACTTTCCTGATCGATATCTGGCCAAAAGTCGGCCAGATCTAGATCGGGACAGGTTAAAAAATCTTTGCGTCTATCTTTGCGTCTATGCGGTCCTGCCAATATCTGATCCATTATGATACGATCGTTGGGCCTTATGGCCCACAATCGGATCAGCCCGATATCGCCCACTTCTGTGTGGGCATATTGGGTAGAGATCCCCTTGTTTGGCGACACCGCCAAACGAGAGGATCTCTACATCTATGGCCACCTTTAGTAATGTTTGAGGAAAGGAAGAAAGAGTATGGTAGGCAGATAAAACTAGTTTACTTCAATATGCTGGGTATGCCTTTAGAATAGCTGCTGGCTTAAGCACTTTAGAGTGAGTTCCATAGACTTACTGCAAATCTTGAAGCATGCCTTGGATAACTGAAAAGTATATAATATGTGACTACAGAGTAGATTGTTTTACAATGTATTGTGGCTGAGATTGATGGAGATTCCGACCTAAAGTGATACTGACATGTTCCTAGAAAAATATCAGTGAAAAGAAGCTGCACGTGAAATATAGTCAGCTAAAAGCTCCCAAAAGCCTGGTAATCATCTTGCATAGTTGTTTGAGTCACGCTGGGCTGGGGGCGATCCCTCCATAGGCTGGAGTCCTGTTTTCATTTGTAATTCGAGGGATCACCGCTCTCAGCCCACCATGAGTGAAACAACTCAGCAAGATGATTTAATGGTGTCGGAGGGTCGCCGTTACTAAGGTTCGCAGGACTGGGGGGCAGCTTTTAGCTGTTTATATTTTCACATGCAGCTTCTATTTACTGATACCGACACGTTCCAGTTTTTATTGTATCACTTTAATAATGTGGAGCACAAACTGTGACGTTGTGGAATTTTCTCCCAGAAGAATTTGGATGTTTTTTATAGCGACCTACATTGTTTGGGGGTATAGTTTTCCTTTAAACCTAAAAATAATAGATGTTCTCAGAGCAATCATTTTGAAGCGGTTCATTTATTTGATGATTTTATTTGCTTCATGGTTTTTTTCCTTCTTTCAGCTAGGAGATATTTTTGTGTTGGAGCCATGGAGATGTCATCATATTATACCAAACTACTTGGGGAATTAAATGAACAGAGGAAGAGGGATTTCTTCTGTGACTGCAGCATAATTGTAGAGGGCCGAATTTTCAAAGCCCACAGGAATGTTTTGTTTGCGAACAGTGGTTATTTTCGAGCCATGCTAGTTCACTATATTCAGGACAGCGGGAGACACAGCACAGCCTCTCTGGATATTGTCACATCAGAGGCATTCTCTACCATCCTGGACTTTCTTTATTCAGGCAAGCTGAACGTTTGTGGAGAAAATGTGATCGAAGTTATGAGTGCGGCTAGTTATCTGCAGATGACAGATGTGGTCAACTTCTGTAAAGCCTATATCCACTCTTCATTAGACATATGCCGGAAGATTGAGAAGGAAAGTTCCTTTGGACAGGCAGACAGTGGCAGCGATGGCATAAATAGTGGAAGAGAAGCAGAGCTTGGGGCCTCACCTGAGAAAGAAAATGACAGTGACTGCCAGAAAGATCCACCCGGTGGCGACTGCAGTAGTTGCAACTCTATAGAGCTGATGGTAAAACATCACCCAACCGACGGCTCCAATGAAAGTAAAAGTTCCAACAAAGCAGTAGAACCAAAAGAGGAATTTGACTCTGATGTTGTGGAGGTGTCAGAGGGTGTACAAACCTACCATATTCCTACAGGACTGGAACAGGGAGAGGAAGGTCTGCATTCAGCATCTGGGGTTGATATAGCATGCAATAACTATCACATGAAGCAATTTCTTGAGGCTCTTTTGAGAAATAGTTCTTCCCAGAGGAAGGATGATGCAGTGCATCATTTTCCACGGGACTTTGAATCTCGTCAAGAAGATACTGGTGTCCCAATGAGCTCTATGATGGATATTCAAGGTGACTGGTTTGGGGAAGACACAGGTAATGGACCATAAGAGGGTTTTTGTATTATATAAAGCTGTATTTTTCATACCCTATAATGCAGGCAGAAGAGTTATTATCCAGAACACTTTGATTCAGACACAAGGTGTTTTTGTAAGTTATGGATCACAAGTCTACTGAAAAACTTGAAAAAGTTAAATAAACCCAATACAAATGTTTTTGCCACCAATACCAATTTATACAGCTTGGTTAGAAACAAGCACAATTTACTGGTTTATAATAGATAACAAGAAATAATTCTTAGAAAATAGAATTATTTGTGTAAAATGCTTTATGGATATCGTGTTTCCAAATAAGAGAGATCCCTTAAAATTCAGCAGAGCTGGGGGAGATAATACAAGATAAAATTGTGCACTTAAACCCATTCAAAAAGAGGCAGCTTCAGAAAGCAAAGCATATGTTTTCCCTTGGCAATTTACATTATTGCCAGTGAGAAAGCATTTTCAGTATATTCGTCACTTGTGATAGAGCAGATTTATCCCATGTGCCATAATCCAAAATAGTGAAAATTTTAATTTGGAAAATATAGATTTGTGGTTATAGCTGCGAATTTCTTAAATCACAAAAAAGCTACAAACTTATATACAAATATACGCCCTTTAGTGTTTTTGCAGGATCATTAATGCACCCAGTTTGCTCTGAGGAATTGTATACGCATGCTTTGTTGACTTGTGTTTAACCTGGAATTACCTCCATTCTGGATATGGCAGTAATTCCAGGGTTCCCCTGGCAGGTCATATCAGTAGCCATTACTAACTTTGTGTGCGATGCCCACTCTGCTAATGTTGCTTGCATCACACTGTTGATGCAGAAATTATGCTGGAATTCTGGGTGAAAAACACTGCATTGTGGGGAAAGAATGATGAACCGCATTTAAAAAGTGCACTTTGCATCATGCGTTGCATTATAAATGAATCATTTGGTTGGTTCACATAGTGCATAATGAAATAGCAACTGGCATAGAAATGCACTACTGGGTTGTGATCCAACTAGTTGAAGTGGGTGCATTTCAACTTATCTCAATCATTAAAGGAAAAGGAAAGGCTGACTTTACTTGGAGCTGCCAAAAGTTATGCACCCGCAAGTGATTGTGTATACTCACCTCACACCCCGGGCCGGTGCTCCTATCAGCAGAAAACTGCACAACATTGGGGTTCTTCCAGTGAGCATCACGGAGTGATCGGCTTCCAGCTTCTTCTTTCTTTGCGCGGGTGAGCATGTGCAGTAGCGTGTAAAAGCCCAACTTTAACAAAGAAGACGGCTATACTGCGGACACGCCTGCCCCGGGATATTTGAAGAAAGAGGGAAGCCAGTCTGCTCTGTGGTACTCACTGGAAGAAACCCCAGACCGGTGCAGTTTTCTCCTGATAGGAGCACCGGCCCGGGGTGTGAGGTGAGTACATATAATCACTTGGGCGTGCCTAACTTTTGGCAACCCCAATTAAATAGGCTTTACCCTCTCCTTTAAAATGCAGACTTGAACCATGAAGACTTTAATTCTTTGGAAACTACAACGAAACCTCGATTTTAAGTACCCTGATTTTAAGTTCTCCTGCATTTTACAATTTTTATTTGTGGTCCCACCAATTTATAATGCATTTCAGTGGGTACATTAACCTGATTTTAAGTAATGTTTTCCTGGATTTTACATAACAATTTTGTCCTGATCTACCCAAAAATTTCTGTTTGTGAATGTTATTAGTCAAATAAAGAGGTTTAAAGTATAACAATCACTTATTGCTTTAGGTTGTGTATGTGACTGACAGAGAGGCCTTGCACATGCCCCACATAGTGTAACATTGATGCTGCAATGTTTAACCCTTGTTATTAACACAGTAAATATTGTATCTCAAAGTCAAACTGACTCGTGCTTATATCCTTGAAGAAAAAGTTGTGTTAACAAATTTCCATGATTTTACATTTTCCCAGATTTTACATAATTTTTCCTGGTCCGCTGAAAAACATAAAATGGGGGTTGCACACTCATGTGTTCTTTTTACCTTTTCTTAAAGGGGATGTCCTAGTTGTTCCTATCAAGCTGCACAAGTGTCCATTCTGTCCATACACAGCCAAGCAGAAAGGGATCCTCAAACGACACATCCGCTCTCACACTGGTGAGCGGCCTTATCCCTGTGACGTATGTGGGAAAAGATTTACCCGACAGGAGCACCTGAGAAGCCATGCACTGACTGTGAGTATATGCAGCTGACTAAAGAAAATCCGTTCTTAACTAGGCTTTTTATTCATACAATCAACTAAATTACCCTGCATTTATTAGCATTAGTTCTTATGATTGTAGAACTTTAAGGGATACTGTCATCACAAGTGTGTCTCTTTAAATGTATTGTTCCACCAAAACTACTATAAAAAATGCTGCAACTTAATTTTAGCTTCAGGAACAAAATTCATTTTTGGAGTGTTGTGTCCATAATCACTTGTCTATAGTTGAGTTTAAAAAAAGATGCAACATCCATCAAGATGCTTTTACTGTAAATGAATCCTTTAAAGGAAAAGTATACCCCTATTTGAACAGGAGCTCATTCAGTTGGGTTTATGCAGAAAAAGTGCATAAACAATTTTGAACGGCTAGAAATAAATATAAATGTATTCCATTATTACAGAAACATATTTGATTCAACCTATTGAAAAGAAACCATAAAAGAATGTCCGTGGGCCAGTCCCCCTAAAGTCGTCCTGTTAATACACTCCTCCCGCATCGTGTTCCATTGTGAAGTGTTTGTATTGTTGTATAGAGAGAAAGCATAGATGGCGAGAAAAAAAAATAAAACCTTTATTTTAGTTAAAAGTTGCCCCTCCCCTGCATAGATTCTGTTTACAGGATATGTGCAGGCTACAGGTGTAATGCAAAAAAGAAATCTTTAAATCGATACTGACACATTCCTATAAAGATCATAGGAACGTGTCAGTATGATGTAAATGCTGCAAGTAATCGTTCCCCCCGCAAAGCCGCCCCGCGCACCTGTGTGCTGCGACTCGCTCACACAGCTAACTGATCTTCTGGGTTGCTTCAGTGACGCAGGGCTGGGGGCGGAGCGATCCCTCCATAGGCTAAAGTCCTGTTTTTCATTCGTATTCGGCCTGTGGAAGGATCATGCCGCCCCCAGCCCAGCTTCACTGAAACGGTTTGGAGGATCTTTTAGTATCGCTTTAATAAAGATTAGAGATCTGTGTATTGTTCAGATAACTCACACCTCCTCTGGAAGGAGGAAATATATGTGAATAGGGTTACATTGCTGTGGAAAATCCATAAGGAGTAGATCACATCCACTGCCTTTCCAGAATATAGGTCCCTGCTCATCTTCTCATAAAAGGAAATAAAATTATTCTGGCAAGATCTATTACGCTTAAAACCATGCTGGCACAAACTCATAATATTATGATTTGCAATGAAGTCCATTATCTTATCCCTTAATACCCCTTTGAAAAATGTTCCTACCACTAATGTCAGACTAACCGGCCTTGAGTTTTAGACTAAGAAATTGATCAGACCACATTAGCAATTTGCCAGTCTCTCGGCACTATGCCAGACCTCAATGAATCCGGAAAATTTAAGTAAAAAATGGCTGAATACCATCTGGCCCTGGACCTTTGTTAATCTTAACATGTTCTAGTCTCTTTTGAATTTCATCATGTGTGAACCATGCATCATTAGTTGTATTACTAGAATTGGGACTATCAAGAAGGAAACCTTCACTTACTGGTTCCTCATTTGTGTAGACAGATGAGTTCAGAATCTGCGCTTTTTTTGTTCTCATCAACCAGCTGACCCCCCTCTGATATTAAAGGTCCCACTCTTTTCCTGCTTCATTTTTTTACTATTAACATATTTAAAAAATTATTTTGGATTCTTTTTACTGCTTGCTGCAATACCATTTTCCATATCAATTTTAGCTTGCCTTATAGCATTTTTGCAGGATTTATTGTTCCCTTTGTACCTTATAAATGATTTGGTTGTCCCAGCTAACTTGAAAGCCTTAAAAACACGTCTTTTCTTACCCACCTCAACACCAACACTTCTATTGAACCACAAAACTTTTGTTTTGCAACAACATTCGTTGCTTACAAGGGGAATATACTGTAGTATATTTATTAAGCAGCATTTTAAAGACTTCCCATTTTTGTTCTGTGTTTAACCTTGTGAAAAGCATTTCCCACTTAATATGTTGCAGAGATGCCCTGATACTGTCAAAGTTTGGACGTCTGAAATTTAGTGTTTTAGTTACTCCCTTATAGAATTGCTTCTGCAACAGAATCTCAAAGGAGACCATGTTATGATCACTATTCCCTAAATGCTCACCCACACAAATGTTAGAGATGAGTTCAGTATTGTTAGTTATTACAAGGTCCATAAGAGAGTTATTCCTAGTAGGTTCTTGAATGAGCTTAAAAAAAATAGTTATGGAGTGACCAGCCTGATCCCCAAACCTTAAACCAATAGAAAATTTGTGGGGTGACACAAAAAAACTGTTTCTAAGGCCAAACCAAGAAATACAGAATTGTGGAATGTAACAGGTGACAGAAGTTGGTTGACTCCACGTAACACAGATGTGCAGCAGTTCTCAGAAACACTGATTATACAATAAATATTTGATTCAAAGGAAAGCAAAATCTTGAAACATGTTTCAGTTTATACAGTGAATTTTTGAGTTTGTAAACAAGAATGCAGACACTGATATTTTTTGGAGCAGCCTAATATTCACTTTTCTTTACTTTCTGTAAAGCAATAACACAATGTGATAAATTTTTCTTCATGTTCCTAATAAAATCATTATAAAAACCCTAATGCATTTGTGTGCATGGAAATAAAAGTGATTATAAGGATTGAGTTGTATTTACTTTTTAAATCCACTGCTATTATTGCGAACACAACTGTATATGTTGTATCATCATTTAGTTATTTATATGGCACTGGCAACATACAAGTGCTTTTCTATTATTCAATGATGTACATAAAAAAGCCAGTCTGCCTGTTAAATGCAATTAAGTCTATGACTTGGAAAAATGAAATATAGAGTACTGGATTCTTTCTTGCTGTTTTGTTAGATGGAACTTCCTAAAAAATATCTAAAATGTTTTGTACATTACCAATAACATTGTTTTCCTCTGCTAGGTCCATCGTTCTAATCGACCAATCATATGTAAAGGTTGCCGGCGTACTTTTACCAGTAATTTATCTCCTGGCTTGAGACGTTTTGGTTTGTGTGACAGTTGCACCTGCGTCACCACCACACATGATGACTCCAACCACCCAGGTGGCACAGAAGCTGCCTCTGAGAGTATGGACAAGGAAGAAGAGGTGGATGGAGACTGGCCAATCTACATTGAGTCTGGAGATGAGAATGAAGGGCCCGAGGAGGAGGAAATTGATGATAAAGATCAAATCCACAGAGAGGTGCTAATGTGACCACTGTACCCTAAGAATGAGCGAGGGACTCATCACCTTAGTCAAGACCATTTACCATCTCATTTGCAGGAAGACTTCTCTACTCCCTCATAATGTGTGGCAAGTTACACATAAACATCACTGTATAGTGTGCTTCTTGCTCTTTAAATTTATGAGAAGCCTGTGGGAAGGACACTTATGACCACATACCAGACAATTTAAAATGAGTTTTCTCTGTTCCTTTCACCAACATACCAGGTTGCACATTACACATCTAATTTAAAGTGTGGCGTGCTCCTTGCTCTTGCGGACAACTGAAGAAACATTTTCACTAGTACTATTCCACATTTTAGTGCTGTGCACTAAACCCATGTCTGTTTGAAGACTTTTAATCCATTGTAACGCTTGTGCTAGTTTTATGTGTGCAACAAATACATTGCCAAAATTCTGGTTGCAAACTGTCTGCACCCTGGTACAGAACATTGTGACAATTCCTATGCTGTAGATGTCCCTATACTTCTGTTCACATGTACTTTATTTACTTTGACTGCAGCTCTCCAATGCATGAACAGGTGGTTTGATTGCTGCCCAAATATCCACCTTAATCGTTGAAAATTGGGAGTACAGTCTTATGCAGCACTGCAATTTCACCATTGATCTCCGACTCTATTGCAGTTAAAGGTCCTATAAACGACTATACGTATGTCTAAACGTACCTTGGATAGACTGACACACTGAAGACATTCTCTGGAAATAAGGTTTACATCTAGGACGCACTTACTTGCAAAGGCAGAAAAGAAATGGATTTCTGTGTATTTTTCTGCATTGACCTTAATGTAGGGTTTGTACACTTTCACACACTCATACTGGAAGACCATAGAAATGTTTCACAATAGAACCCGCATTATTTATGTAGCTATATTATGGTGGTATACGTCTTATTACTGTATGCAGAACTTAATAGGAAATTAGATAGGCCCTGTGTTGTTGGCTAGACAACATTTTAAAAATACACTGCGCAAAATGCCTTGAAGTGCACTTAAAGACAGAGCCTGCTTTCATAGAAGTATAGGAATCAATGCAGTTTAACAGCAGAATAATTCTGGAGTAATTCCTTGTACTTTAGTTCATTCCTGGTGGTAAAAGCAGAAGGAAGGTTGAGATTACCCCAAGCAATTGTATTCCAGATATGTCTGACACCTATACCAGTTCTTTA
The DNA here is from genome assembly GCF_017654675.1 of Xenopus laevis. Classification (NCBI taxonomy): domain Eukaryota; kingdom Metazoa; phylum Chordata; class Amphibia; order Anura; family Pipidae; genus Xenopus; species Xenopus laevis. The sequence continues at coordinate 71,824,791 of NC_054374.1, read as the reverse complement.
TGAACCTACGCCTCTTTCAGTTGAGTAAATAGCCCAGATTGATTTGTACTCAAAGTATGAACTGATTGACCTTCATCAACAAATGATTGTTGGCATTGATTACCTGTCACATTTGAAAATAGTTGCCTTTACCTGTTTTAATAAAAAAAAAAAAGCCTTCCCTTTAAATTAGGGATGCACCGAACCCAGGATTCGGCCTTTTTCAGCAGGATTTGGATTTGGCCGAATCCTTCTGCCAGGCCGAACCGAATTTGCATATGCAAATTAGGGGTGGGAGGGAAATCGCGTGACTTTTTGTCACAAAACAAGGAAGTAAAAAATATTTTCCCCTTCCCACTCCTAATTTGCATATGCAAATTAGGACTTGGTTCGGTATGCGGCCGAATCTTTCGAGAAGGATTCTGGGGTTCGTCCGATTCCAAAATAGTGGATTCGGTGCATCCCTACTTTAAATCCGTATATATTGATCTTGACGTAGCTAATGTTTAGCTTTTCCACATGCCTAAATAAATGTGTTGATTTTACAGAGGGATGATACAGTATGCATATTAAAGGTATGGGACCTGTTATCCAGAATACTTAGGGCCAGGGGTTTTCTGCATAAGGGAAAATTCCCATGATTTGGATCTCCATACTATAAGTCTGTTAAAAAAATATTTAAACAAATAAGCCCAATAGGATTGTTTTGCCTCCAGTCAGTATTAACGATATCTTAGGATCAAGCACTGTTTTATTATTACAGGTATGGGATCTGGAAAGTTCCAAATTTACGGAAAGACTGTCTCCCATAGACTCCATTTTATCCAAATTTTTTAAAATGATTTCCTTTTTCTCTGTAATAATAAAACAGTAGCTTGAACTTGATCCCAACTGAAAAATAATTAAGCCTTATTGGAAGCAAAACCAGCCTATTGGGTTTATTTAATATTTACATGATTTTCTAGTAGGTTTAAGTTATGAAGATCCAAATTGTGGAAAGATCCGTTATCTGGAAAGTGTCAGGTCCCATAATACAAAAAAATAAGTAATTTTAAAAAAAAAACGTAATTATTTTGTTAAAACGGAATATATGGAAAATGCGTTTCCTGTAATTGAGAACTTTATGAAGAACCGGTTTCTGGATAATAGATCCTATACCTGTACAGATTGACTGCATATTTGTTCAGGTAAACAAAACCATTCTTTCCTCATGTTTCTGTAAGCAGTGAAAGTACTGCGATAACTTGTGGCTACTGGAATCCTTTCCTTTTACTTATTTCTTACTAACCCTAATGAAAATACAAAGTGAAGTTCTGCATCATTAACTGGTAATGGTAAACAACTTTGGCGGAATTAGAACATGTCTCTAATGTGTCTATTAACTTTTTAGCACAAGTTGTAGCAATTGCCTTGTACCAATGGCAATGAACTTTTTGGGGGGGTTATTTCAGATGAATTATATAGGCAAAGAAGGTGCAGCCATGTTTCTGCATGCCAATGCATATCCTCGGCCTCACAAAGGCTCAGTTTAGTCTGTCTTGCAGGAATTGGGCAGAGAAGCTGCAACAAAACAACATACATAAACAATATAAAGATCTGCTGCTAGCTAAAACATTTGCAGTTGTCACTCCTTTATATCTCCCAGAAAGTCTAATTTGCCCCACACCCTCCCTCTTGCCTATTTACTTCAGATGGCTATATAGCAAACAGGGCTGTGGCCAAAACAAACAGGATTGTCATTGTTGGAGCTGATGAACTTGTGGCAACAAGGCATGTGGCCTGGGCCCTCCCGAGTCCATTCTTTTCTTGTTCCCACTATTGTTGCTCCTTTTGTAACTTTCTCTTATAACTGACAAGAGCTGATTGGATATATCCTTGTTCTTGTGCAACAAGCTAAGTATAATTTGCTGAATTGTGGACCGATAAGAATTGTAAATAAGGTTTTAAGTAGCTGTGTCATTATTATACTATTGCTACTGGTTATTATCTCATGCATGTTGAGTTGGGACTGAACTGATAATTAAAATGAATGGTACCAACCTTTATTAGACAAGCCAGTTGTCATGTATGTTATTCAATAATTATGAATTTTAGTTATGCTTAAAGGAAACATCATCCTAAATCGCTAATATTAAATTAAGCTGCCCTTGCTCTAACTGATCGGTAGGTCTTGTTTGCAAATGACTGCATATTTCTGTAGAGATACTTTCCTGGACAACTCCATGTCATACTCACCGGGATAGCCCCGCCCCAGTGCTCCCATCAGAAGGACCCTCCCCAAAGCTTTAAAAGCCCAACCCCCCCCCCCCATCAGGTGTCTTTTTAAATGTAATTGTCATGCTGGTTTCACACTCAGTATCATTACTTTGGTGTGGGTTCCTTTAAGGAGTACTCCTTTTATTCTCTTCCAGTCCATTTCCTCTGAAAATACAGAGTTCACAGGTTTCCACAAGGTGATTTTGGTCCACCTTTGAGGGTTTCATTCTTCTGAGTTTTATCTGGTATAGATTATACTCGGCCACTTCCTTATGTGGAACAAATTCCCTCCCGTTGGGATATTAGCTTGCTAAGTCCCGGTGAGTATGACATGGAGTTGTCCAGGAAAAGGGAAGATTGTATCATACTTACCGTGATCTTCCTTTCCTGGACAACTCCATGTCAGGTTTTCCCATCCCTTTTTCGGTAGTTTCTAGAAGCTTATACGAGACACCGGACGGGGGGGTGGGGTTGGGCTTTTAAAGCTTTGGGGAGGGTCCTTCTGATGGGAGCACTGGGGCGGGGCTATCCCGGTGAGTATGACATGGAGTTGTCCAGGAAAGGAAGATCACGGTAAGTATGATACAATCTTCCCTTTTTATGTTCCTCCGTGACAGCTCCATTTTCCCTTTCAAAACGTCAATAAAGATGGCCGCCACAACTGTTATGCGCATGCCCAAAAAAAAGAAAAAAAACTTGTGCGCTCCTGCTTAGACATTTGAAAGCACATTAACGAAGTTCTTTTGTGCGCATGCGCTGCCTCCCAATACTGTATTGTGCGCATGCTCCTGGTCTTGCTGGAGCACTGCATGATGGGATTTTTTTTTACTTAAAGTCAGCTCTTTTTTCTAAACTGTGGCGCTTGCACAGATTAACGGCTGGAAATACAGGAGATCTAATACCAATACAAGAGAGACTAAGGGAGTTATTTATTCTGATCCGAATATCAGAAATTCGAATAATTCGTAGTTTTCAGCCTGATGGTCTTAAAAGTCAGACTCCGAAAATCCGGCATCTCAAAGTTCTCGAGGGCCTGTATAAGTCAATAGGGAAGGTCCCAGTGTCTGTGCTGCTGTCCGTACTGATATCCAATAATTTCGGGGATTTTGTACCAAAAAGTTAGAAAACGTTGAAAAATTCGTAGTATTTGCGGGAAAGTATGAAAAATTTGTACTTTTAGGGCAAAGCTCTGAAGTTATTGGATTTTTGCCCTACCCAATTTTTTTCTGACTTTTTAAATGATAAATAAGGTCCATTCGGGTAGTCGGAGTTAATCGGATTTTTATGTTAGAAATGCAAAATTCGGACCTTGATAAATAACCCCCTAAAGGTATGCTTTTCAAAACAGCTAGTTACACTTAACACTTTCCTTGTCCTTTAATTAAGCAAATCCCACACTACAGGCCTACCTGGAATCCTTGCAGTTCACTTGTATAGGCCCATCATGAGAAAAGGGGACATTGATATAAAAAAAAATTTGCACTTTGTGTGCTAAGCTGCCACCATAAATTCGCTCAAAATGTGACCAGCACACACAACAAATTGTGTTGTGCACAAAGAATTTTTTGTGAACACTTTGCATTTACTGTATTGTGATCTATGCACAAAATATCTTTTTTCTGCATATAATAATTAGTGCCTGCGACCCCTTACTGTCTTTCTGCATCCAGAAAGTGAAGCCTTGTGATGTCATCAGTTATAATTGGTACTTAGTAATAACATTTCTGTCACATGACTCTGTGATTTTTAATTTCCTTATCTTTTACAAGAGGGGGTATATCATTCACGATATAATATTAGCAGTGTAAAAATTGCTAATAACATAAAAGCAAAAAAAAAGTAAAATACAAAAATAGTAGAAATAGAGTAATAGAAAACCAGTCATGACATGCATGCTGCTGATTCTGTGTAATTAATAATTAATTGAGGCTTGTTCCAAATAATAGCTGCGTGAAGTTCAAATAGTGAGGTCATTCATTCTGTGAAACAACAGGTGTCAATTACGGCCCTTATTTAAAGAAGGAAGGCAGGAAATGTGGTACATGCTGGTTATAGTGTATTTCATTCCAGACATTGTTCAAAAGAACAGCGTACTTTGATTATAAAGTTGATTGGAGAGAGGGAAAGCATATAAAGAAGTGCAGAAAATGATAGGCTGCTCAGCTAAAATGATCTCAAATGCCTTAAAATGGCAACCAAACCTGGAAGAAAACTACCATTCGAAAGTATAGATGAAGACTCAGCCAATGATCAGCTCCAGGAAGATCAAAGAAGGTCTAAAGTTACCTGTGAGTAATGTTACAATTAGAAGACGCCTATGTGAAGCCAAGCTATTGACAAGAAGCCCCTGACAAAAGTCCAAATCTTTAAGAAAAAAAAAAAAAAAGACGTGCTGAAGAGGTTACAATTTGCTAAAGAGAAATGGCACATTTTGTGGACTTGTGAAAGCAAGATTGTTTTTTTTGGGTCTAGGGGCCGCAGACAGTTTGTAAGACGATCCCCAAACACTGAGGTCATGTTGCCTTAAGATGGCCACAGACGCAAAGATCCGATCGTACGAATCATCGTACGATCGGACTTTCCCATCTCCCGACCTGCCACTAACCATTCAGATCAAAGTCTTACCATTCCAACCAAATAAAGTAGTAAAAGAACAGGTCAGCCGATGTTCTGCTCCTGACAGCAATCGTATGATAGACAAAGCTAGTGACAGACTCCCACTGAAAATAGTACGATCTGCAATACACGCAGAGATATTACCCGCAGGCAACAGAAATTTTCTAACCTGTCCGATCGACCAAACGACTGATCTCCGCCGGATGAAAAACGTCGGGACTCTCCACACACAAAATCGCACGAATCCTCGATTCGAACGATGAGATCTTTGCATCTATGGCCAGCTTTATGCCGAAGAGGAAATGTCCTTGAAATTGGTGTTTTTTGACAAATATAAGCTCATTTTGAATTAGATGGGAGTGACACTTTAACACAACTCAAAAACGTTAGGACAGGGGCAAGTTTCCAAATATATTAAATGGGTGACAGGTCTGGACTGTAGGCAGGTCCGTTTCTTACGATGAAGCCGTGGTGTTATAATACATGCAGAATGTAGTATGGCATTGTTTTGCTGAACTTTATCTACTATAAAAATAGTATATAAAAATAGTGTTTGGATGATTTATACATCATTGCATTTGGTTTTTATTTCACCCAGTGTCCTGAAGTTCTTAGAAATCTGCTTGTACTATGACAAACATTTTTTCCTCCTGTAATGGATGAACCTGGCAGAGGTTACCCCATTATGATCAACATAATTGTCCCATCAGCCTCCCTGTATTAGGTAAGCACAGCTTGTGTTACAACACACCTCTTTTCCTCCAACACTTGCTTAAGGGTTATTGACAGCCTCTCATCAGACCAATGGACAACACAATATAAGGGAACAGACCACAATGAATTATATTTATAGTTTAAAGATCACAGGATCCTATATCATCTAGGTCAAATTGGCATAGCTGCAAGTCCAGTAACCTTTAAATATGGGAAGTTTTTCCAAACTTGGCATAGATAATATGTTTGATCATTGTGTGGAGGATTATCATCTGTGCAGCTTCTAAACCTAACATGGAGCTTTCAGAATAAGGGTCATCTTGTATTTAGAGATTGAATAGGCAAATCTAGAGCAAAATGGTTTGACCAGCCGCATTCTTTTCAAACTTGTATGATCTGTGTTTGTTGACAACTATTTTAAAGCAGACACAGAAGCCAGTAGGTATCACAACTAATTCCAGGTTGCAGGCCAAAAGGACAGATCCGACCCAATGTAGTAAGGTTTAGAGGGAGATCTATTCACTCACAGAACTTACCTTAGATATCCCCAAAGACCACAAAATGCAGCTCCGAGTACTTGCACTGCTACATATCCAGCATCATTTCTTGTACCATTAATCAAACACGTCTGCATGGAATTAGTAATAGAAACACAAAAGATCTGTATTTGCTAACAACAGTCTGAAATTATTTAGGCACAATGTCAAATATTCGCTTCCATGCCAATTAAAAACAAAGTGTTGGTCCACTTCTTACATCGAATTACCAAAATGCTTTACAGTCTTGAAAACTGAAATGGTAATAGCCAGCAAGATATCACACGGCAACACAATATTTAACTCTTTGGTAACGGAGTTAATGAGTTTGAAGAGCAGTCCTCAGTCTTTCTCGTTCTTAAAGCCGTCCTCTGGAGTTAATCAGCAGCACAGTCCCTTCCCTTCCAGTTTATTCTCCACTTATTCACCAAAATAACAGAGGCCTGGTTTGAGTTCCAAAGACTATATAATTTGAAGACTATACAAATAAGTTAGTACTAACTAGCCCATCCTGTTAGAGCTGTTTCATTGGTAATGTGCCTTAAGCAACCACCTGATGTAAGGCAAGTAGCAGTCATTGCCTATAAATGAAATCTTTCCCAAGTCTAGTGCAAATTGTCACCTTGCATGTTGCCAACCCATCCAACTCTATAAAGTTTTGTGTCTCTTGTATAAGGACTGCTCTGATTTAACAGACTGTATTCCTAAGAAAGAGTGACTTGTGGCTGAACTGCAATCCTTGCTCCTCTCCTCATTGTTTTTCCAAACAGGTTAAATTAGTTTGAAACAGTGACAATTAGAAATGGAAGCTGTAACTCTGTTTTAGGGACATGGAGAATAACTGCATCTCAGGAAAGTCTCACATTCAAGTCATTACTAGCAGAGGCATATGCCCCTATTCAGTCTTATTGTGATCCTGTGTCTTGTAAGGAGGTGCAGGAGATGCGTCTTCAGTAACAATAGGCAGGGTAGCTGGTGTGTAGATTTCAGACATGCTGTCATTCTGCAGGGCACCATAGGAAAAGGAACCAAAATCTGGCTGAACAGCACTGCCATTGTCATGCATTGATTGTACTCCTGCTGTCAGATAAACATAAAGCTTTAGATATTATGCATCATTAAATTCAAACTTGAAATTATTGCAGTTGCAACACTCGCAATACCTTGCAATGAACTCATTGTAACGTAGGGTTCAAATGTTTTCTTTTTCTTTCGGTTCCTTGTAATAAGGAAGGCCCCCAGGAAGGCAAGAATGCATCTATAAAATAAGAAAATGTACAATTACAAAGACATTCATTACACACACATTTAGACACGGACTCCTTCCCAGGTAATAACAACTAGAAACCAGTACAGGTATTGGGCCTGTTATCCAGAATGCTCGGGACCTGGGGTTTTCCTAAAAACTGATATTTCTGTAATTTTGATTTCCATACCCTTAGGGGCCGATTAATTAACCCTCGATATTCGACTGGGAATTAAAATCCTTCATCTTCGAATATCGAAGTATTTTAGCGCAAATACTTCGATTGTTCGACCGAAGGAATAATCCTTCGATCGAACGATTAAATCCTTTAAATCGAACGATTCGAAGGATTTTAATCCAACGATCGAAGGATTATCCTTCGACCAAAAAAATATAAAAACACATATAGAGAAGCAAACTGTTCAATCCAGGCTCAAATTCCTTTTTTTGAGATTTACCAACATGTTCAATTGGAAATCTGCTTATTTCATTGCAAATTCGTGGCAAGACAGAATTCGAGTTTTCAGAACCAATATGATATGCTTGAGAGGTCAGAGCAGGTATCTGATTGGAGCATAATCATATACATTAAGAGGCCTATTTATTATGCTATGTAAAACAAAAATTCTCAGAAAAAGCGGTGTAAAATAAATGGTGAATTTATCAAGGTATGTTTTCTTTTACATAATCTGAACGTCAGAATTTCTGCCTTTATTTTACACTGCTTCAGACCTTTGTTAGTAAGATTTAGGTTAGATTTAGGCCCCCTGTGCAGCAGGCCAACTAGTGATTTCTTTCTGTGATGTGTGTAAAAATTGTATCCAAATTTTGCCACTCAGCTTTTAAAACAGGGAATTATTTATAGATGTATGTTAATTGGCTGGGGCTTAAAAGCTCCTTGCTTTTTCACTAGAGCTCCTGAGTTAGGGTAAGGGCACACGGGGAGATTCAGTCGCCCGGCGACTAATCGCCTCTTCTTCTGGGTGACAATCTCCCCGATCTGCCTTCCCCTACCTTCCCGCCGGCTATAATGAGAAATTGCCAGCGGGATGGCACTCGCGGCACTTCGGAAAACGAAGCGCCGCGAGTGCCATACCACTGGCGATTTTTCATTGTAGCCGGCGGGAAGGTAGGGCAAGGCAGTTTGGGGAGAAGTGCACCATGGTCTTATTACTCAGTCAAATTGTCTACTGGGGGACTTGATTTTAAATGCACTACAAACTCAGCTCCGGAGTGAAGGGTAAGTGCACAATGGTCTTATTACTCAGTCACATTGGTTGATTTTAAAAGCACTACATACCTACAAAGATAGTGTAGGACTCAATTACAATAAGGGGCCTTGGCGTGGCATGTGAGCTGACATATTTTGGTCAAAGTGTGGAACTAACACATCATTTTTTGTAATAATTATTTTCAAAGGCAAACCCTGCGCTGGCAATTTTTCTCTTTCCCTTTGTGTACAAATATTGGCATTTTATTGTTTATATCAGCTGGTGGGTTAGAGCGCTGGCAATGTTTTGTGCATGTTAGGTTAGGCTACAATAGGTTAGTCCCAAATCTTTTTTCTGAAGTAATTGAAGTGTTTTAATGCTTTTAGGAGTACAGTGACATCTTTGCACAGAGTACAGAGGGCAAAGTGGTGCTAAAAATGAAGGTTTCCTCAGGGTGCTCTGGTTCTCACCCACGTTGTACAAGCATACAAGCTGTTAAATTGGCTTTTGATGACACAGACTCTAGTGCAAGTCCAATGAGCGTTACTCATTTAGCAACCCAAAGTAACCAGTCCACGGGGAAAAAAAAGTACACACACACACAAAAGTGACATTTCCATGTCCTCTATGTCATGATTCACATCAGTCACTTGCCACAGTGATGCTTACAATATTATATTATATTATATAGATTATAGATATTGTTATTGATATGGCAAAAGTCAAATAATAGGAACACTCGGGGTTTGTATAATCTGCAATAAGGAGATTTTAATCAACGTTTCATTCTCAAACCAGGACGATCGCCGGGATCCTATTCTTTTGTTAGTTTCCCTAATCCTGACGAAAGTCCTGATTTTGAACGAAACGTTAACTAAAATCTTATTGAGACGAGATAAAGATAATATTAATTGGTCATTTCCAGGATAGCAACTCTAAGGGGCCAATTCACTAACTTCGAGTGAAGGATTCGAAGTTAAAAAACTTCGAATTTCTAGGTTTTTTTTGGGCTACTTTGACCATCGAATGGGCTACTTCTACCACGACTTCGAATCGAAGGATTCAAAGTAAAAATCATTCGACCATTCGATAGTCGAAGTACTGTCTCTTTAAAAAAACTTTGACCCCCTAGTTCGGCATCTAAAAGCTACCGAAGTCAATGTTAGCCTATGGGGAAGGTCCCCATAGGCTTGGCTAACTTTTTTTGATCAAAGGATATTCCTTCGATCGTTGGATTAAAATCCTTCGAATCGATCGATTCGAAGGATTTTATCGTTCGATCGAAGGAATAATCGTTCAATAGTACTAATCTGCCCTAAATCCTTCGACTTTGATATTCGAAGTCGAAGGATTTTAGTTCCTAGTCGAATATCAAGGGCTAATTAACCCTCGATATTCGACCCTTAGTGAATCGGCCCCTAAGTAAAAAATAACACAATTCTGAAAAGCAATTATAGCTTTTAATATTCAAATTGTTTATAAGTGTGGTTCTCCAACCTAGCAAATGACTGACTTTTGTTGAAATCAGCCAGTAAGACAAGTAGACATGTGTGAGCAACTCAATATCAGTGTGTTGGTTGACTTGGAAAAAAAACAACGCACTACTTAATCATTAACAGGAAACAGAACAGAAACTTGCTTCAGGCAGCAGCACCCTGTGTGACACTACTTTTTTCAAAACTACTTTCTCCCCGGTTTAATGGATTTTTATATTAGTGATGCTTTCCTTTTCAAAAGCGAATGAATAGTAGAAAGACTTTACATACCCCAAAGAAAACATACACAAGTGAAGCACATCTTCTCCGTGGAAGTCCACATAAAATATCGCACCTGCATAGGATGAAATGAAGGTATAATGTTACAAACAATAAAGGATTATTAGCACCAAAATGAAAATGAAAAACCGCATAGCCTTGCTTGTGCAGAAATAATGCTGTGCTTAAGTTGGGAGATACCTACCAGCCACAGCTCATGATTTGTTGTATTTTGGGCATAAGAAATGATTAACTTATTTTTAAAGTGGGGCCAAACATTTCTGCTTGGGCACCCAACCCTTGGCAACAACAGACAGGTGACTGTCCTCACTTCCTGATCCCTCCAAACCCACACTATCTGGAGTCAATCAGTCAATCGGATCTAGCAGCCCTCCAGCATCTCCTACTTACACACCCAGTATACACAAAAATATACACTGATTTTTTTTTTCCTGAAAGTATTTAATTACCCAGTGTGACCAGCATAATTGCGTTTCTATTTTACTGATTTTATAGCATTTTCTGTTACGAGTTGCTTTTAATTACCTGTTTTTACCCATATAACAATCACAGTGAAACTGGGTTTAACCCCTGGTCTCAATGTTTGAATGGTCTTATTGGATATATAGTGATGTTATTGTATTCTGCATTGTTCTGGGTTTTTTGCTTATTCCCCTATTATTGCTTATTCCCCTAGAAGTGCATTTTGGGACAGCGATTGTAGTTCACGAAAACATATCCCTCCCTCCCCCCCTCAAAAAGGTTTTCTGGAGTCAGCATGCTCCATAATACAAATACTGAGGTGGTTTTCAGTTCTATCATTTAAGCAGCTTGGTTTAGCAAAGCTTTACAACTTGACAGTTTGGAGTAGAAAGGCATAAATACCCTTTGTCAATATGTGTATTTCTAAAATAAGATTTTTTTTTTTTGGGGGGGGTTAACGTACTTCTAAGGGGGTTTTACTGCACAGAAAATGTTATTCTGCAAGAAAATTTTAGTCTGCTTTATTTATGCTTAACGGTCCTGAGGACAAAATGTATTTAGGTATTTTTAGTTTTATGGTCTGTTTTGAAAGAGAATATACTAAATTATTTAACAATTCCATATTAGCTCTTAAACATCAAAACAAACAATTTCTCATATAATCTTAGGATAATTCAAGCAGATTCTCTGATCTACATAAAACTTGTGCTTTTACTTTCATTTCCTGGGCTACTCTATAAAGATCAGAATCTCTGGCAGATGTGCACTGGTAGCTTTAAAACTATACATATTTACTATAGCTTTTGATTTTTTTGATAATACAGACTCTATAGATGTTATATTACATTTTTGTAGTATTATGTGAAATTTTATAAAGCATCAAGGACATTTAGTAAGCTAAAACAATATATATTTTCTCTAGGTAAAATAAAAGCTTGCCCCACCCTCCCACAAAAATGCCTATACAGTGGAAGAGCACAAAACATTTGCATTCATAAATAGTCTGGCAGTTAGCACAAAGAGCGTTCAAATTTGGTTGGCAGTGAAATGGTTAAAGAGGAACAACATTTGCCACTTGAGGATGATTTGCTGTCCTTCTAGATTTTCCAGTCAAGCAGCTAAGAAAGGCTAATTAAGCAAGCTACAAGCAGGGCAGTGAAATTGAGGCTCTCAAAATAAATACGTGATTGGATTCCTAAATAGCCTATAGATCAGTCACAAAAGTGACCTGTTGCTAAAACAGCCACCCAAGCCTGGCATGACACATGATGCATTTCAAAAGTTAGTTTTACCTACCGTTGTAGGTCACCTGTTGCAGTGGTGACATTTTTCATTTCCCTTCCTAATATAGGAAGCCGGGAATATGAAAATTAGAAACATTAGAACACCACACAGGGGATACAAAATGTTATGCTATATAGGGAGTAAGAGGGACGACTCCTGTTTCTGATACAATCATTTTTGGCTTCTGTACAAAAGATAATTGTAATGAAATATGCGTTCTATCTATAGATATGAAGTTAGATAGGTAGAAAGAAACGTGTTTGTTATGCAGTCTGCAACATAACTTATGTTTATCCTTGCAATGGTAAGACATTTTAAGAGTAAGAATGTTCTCTCTTATTGGCCATGACTAACACACACTGCATGCTGTACCCAGTTACTGAACAATCAAAGGCAACAAATTTGGAAAAGTATATCACACTAATTCTACCTACTGACCTATGAACTGATAAGTTTGGATCATTCTATGGTAGAAGTACAGGCCTATGCAGGCCAGGTGAAGACTGGCATACACACAAACAGGTTTATCGATATTTATAATGGTTTTCTCTTTGACCCTATATCTGGTGTGAATGTTCAGTAAGAAGTCTCATATACAAACAAACAATTACACAGACCCATAGAGAATACAAAAACAAAACAGGACCGTGCAGCTCAATGTTCAATGCCCTTATTGAATCATTTGGTGAAATTTTCATTAATGGAGACTTTGTGTACCATAACTTTTTAAAGCATTTCATTTATACAGTAATCATACAAGTGGCATCACTCAATTATTTATTTTAAACGTTATACATGGCTTATGTGTTTTATAAGAAAAATGATGGTACACCTGTAAGAAACAAAGTTTTAAGATCGCATATATGTAAGTTATGTAAGTTAAAAACAGCCTTTATTTCCATATGTCTGTTCTGCTGCTCGTGTTCACTTACCTGCACAAATAGCTATACTTGTGGATAGGATGTAGTTGACACTTGCAATCAAAGCAGAGTCATAAAGCTGGGATGCGTGGCTCAGATACCTAATAACAGGTGTTACAAAGGAAAATACAATCGTTTATATTTGTCTGAGATTAAAATCTGTTTTAAGGTGGCCATAGACGTTAAAGATTTTTCTCTCCCAAACAACCAATTTTAGTGCGATCCGACAAATCGTGAGTTTAGTGGGCACCGAACGTCGCGCTTCTAGTGATATCGATGCGAATAAGATTCCAACAGAAAAACGATCGGTCAGGTTAAAAAATTTTCATTGTTCACAGTGAAATTTATCCATTGTCCAAATGTTTTCCAGGCCAACTACTGGCTTCAACTAGACAAAATCGCTTGAAATAGTCATTTTAGTTGATGGACAAATCATTCATTGAAACGATCATTTCAATATAAGCTTGGTCCTACAATAACAAAAAGATCTTTTAAAGGAGAACAGAACCCCCCCAACAAAAGTCCCATCCATAGTCATCAAATGAGCCTCCTCTCTGCTCCCTCCCAGCACAGTCTATTTCAATGAACAGGGTCTGTCATAGTAAAGCTGACTTATACAAGCAGAAATGGGCAGCGAAGCTAGCAGGGGGCATCTTTTGAATCCTCGCGTCCTTTTTTTTTACGAACAGTTGGGCGACAAGAAGCTTGCTGGCACACACACAGTTTAGGGTAATCCACCAGTATCTTTAACTGTGCATGTGCCAGCAAGCTCCGTGTCGCCTAACTGATCGGAAAAGAATGCGAAGATTCAAAAGATGCCCCCTGCTAGCTTTGCTGCACAGTTCTGCTTGCATAGGTCAGTTTTACTATGAGAGGCACTGTTCATTGAAAGACCCTGCAGAGAGGAAGCAGAGAGAGGGCTCATTTGATGACTGTGGATGGGCTTTTGTCGGGGGGGGGGGTTTAGTTCTCCTTTGAAAATCATAACGTCTATGGCCACCTTTAGCATTACATTCAATAGCCAATCTGCAGGTCTCTGTGCTCCAATTTGAGAACGTTGAAAAGAAGCATGCAAAAATAATGGCCAATTTCAATTTCAGTCCATAAATGAGTCCTATTACTTTGGCCTTGTGGAATCATTTTATTACTAAATGACAAACCTTTTCTCATTTTTGTTATTTGGCAGGCTGTTATAGGTTATCCTGCAATAGTTCCCTGAATTTAAAATACAGTACAGTCTTCCCTTTTATTCTAACAAAATTTAGTCCCTGTTTGAAAGTCAAAGGCCACAGTTAAAAGCAATCTGTGTGGCACAATTCTAAAACTGCCCACATCACAAAACACAACTACAGTAAATTATTGTGATGGTAGCATCATGCTGTGGGGCTCACATCTCATCATCAACTACTGGGCATTTTGTTATATGGACCATATACCCCATTTATTCAAACATTAGTTCAATAAATAAGGCTTCTGTAACATACTTTTAGCCTTTTTTTTTTTAAAATAAGGAAAATTACGTGTGTTATTTTCTTGCACTAAACAAAAACCAAAACTATAGTCACATTCGACTTCCTGACTTGAACAAACAAAACAGCAGTCTAAAAGCCCTCTGTGTAATAAGCTGCTCCTAATCTCATAGCCTAACAGGCTGCAGCAGGGGAAAGAGAGCGTTTTAGATGTACAAAGGGATTTTCAATGACCTGCTTATTTGTTTTGTGTATTTGACATCCCTGATTTTAACTAAAGTGAAAAAAATATAGGGTACCCGCGATCTGGCTCGGACTGGCAATCTGTGGGTTCTGGCAAATGCCAGAGGGGCTGCTGTATGGTTCCATAGAAAGTCCCCATATAGTGGGCTGGAAGGGGGCTGTTTGGGCCTCTGTGGACTTGGAATGGCAGGGCCTATTTTGACTCCCAGTCCAGGCCTGCCCGCGATCATCATACAGTTTTGCTGAGGATTATGCCAGAGAAACCTCACTGTTATTATTTATGCCACAATAGGTATAAACTTACGATGCTTGTGCAATCGCTGTAGCCACCATACACACGACCATGACGTAGAAGATAGGGTATCCTAACTGCATGGTACCTTGTATTGAAACAATGATCATACCAGCTACCGCCTTTACAGCCACCACTGTAGTTGAGCCTACAAATAAAAACAAATCTTTACATTGCAATAGAAATTCCTAAAAGCACAGAGAGACAAAATGTGTGTGATAGGTAGGGATGTAGCGAACTGCCGATTTGGTGTTCGCGAACGCCGTTCGCGAACACCGGCAAAAAATGCGAACGTTCGCAAACTTCGAACACCCGCTAAAATCGTTCGATTCGAACGATCGAAGGATTTTAATCGTTCGATCGAACGATTTTCATTCGGATCGAAGCATTCGATCGAATGCTTTTCATTCGATCGAATGCTTACAATCGTTCGAACGAATGGAAATCGTTCGATTTTTAGCGGTCGAAGGAATTCGAATGGTCGAATGGTCGAACGATTTGTATTCGAATCGAACGCGAACTCAAAATGCGAACGACGCGCGACGTTCGCGAACATTCGGCGGACGCGAACGGTCGAAGTTCGCGCGAACAGTTCGCTACATCCCTAGTGATAGGTAGAGAACCCACAGCTTTCACGTTTGCCTTTAAGAAAAAAATAAAGGAATTCGAATGGTCGAATGGTCGAACGATTTGTATTCGAATCGAACGCGAACTCAAAATGCGAACGACGCGCGACGTTCGCGAACATTCGGCGGACGCGAACGGTCGAAGTTCGCGCGAACAAGTTCGCCGGCGAACAGTTCGCTACATCCCTAGTGATAGGTAGAGAACCCACAGCTTTCACGTTTGCCTTTAAGAAAAAAATAAAGTTGACCAAGATTCTGTGCCAGTGAAGGATAAAATACAATTGTTTTTGGACACAGCATTTTGGATGTACTTTAAGAACTTTGAATGAAGGAAGAATACTACCCAAACAAAATAAATAGATGCAGTCTTAATTACTTGCATATTTTGGCACAGAAAGGTGGGACAAGAATATAATCTAGTCTCTGACACTTAGATGACCCTGACATGTTTAAATGGATGGAAAACAGCTACAGAACAGCACCACTGGGAAGTTTATAAATTGACTTTTAATATAGTCCCAGCTCTACTTAATAAACTCTAGAAGTGTGTAGTCTTGGAACACTGTATGACTTGCTTTGCTAAAAGTGCACCAGTACATCTTATATAATAGTTATGGTTTATCACTTCTGTCATGCATAGTGTTCTTTTTGCCAGTTTTGTTTGAAACTGCCACAACAATAAATGTAAAGCGAGGGGAAACTTAAAATCAGGAGATGTAAAATTGAGGTTTCACTGTATTTAAATCATTTAAATCAATGTTATAATGACAGAAATATTTTTGGAAACTATATGAATGTAAAGCAAAGAACATTGTACCCACCTAAGATTGCTACAAGTAGCAAGATAACAATCATGTAATTGGCATTCTTCTGTTTGTAGAAGTATAATAAGCTACAGAAAGCTAAAATCTCCACCAGCTGGAAAGACAGAAATTATAATTATACATAATATTGATTAAAAGGACCTCATACACACCAATTTGCCCCTGGGTGGTTACCCACAGCAACCAATTCATTTTTTTTTAAATGAAGAATAATACAAACAAATATCTGATTGGCTGTCATGTGTAAAAATACAAACAGTATGCTATCAATCCCAACAAGCACATAAATTATCTGTATGACGGAAGTAAAACTATGTTTTGTACCAGAACTATTTACTATTTACTTTAATAGTAATCCAGTATAAATTACTGCAAATTCTAAACTATATTGATTACTTTTAGTGCTGTTATCTGCTTCTTACCTCCCTATATTACTGTTCTGTGTTATAGCATGTTTCTAGAACCCTGTTTAGTGCTTATATTTTGTCCCTGTATGTATACTGTATTGTGCCTGCTCCACAACACATTTCCTATGGACCTAGTACAAAATACAATATGACTTTGTTTGACTTGTCTCAGCCCCAAGGGGCACTTAGAAGACCTGGGATATGATTATATCCATGCAGAACATGTGATTAACACCTGTGATGTGGATTAAGATCGCATAACATGCAAGTGAATGCAATTACCCAGTTACAGGAAACAATTATAGCACACTGATACTTCTCAGAAACTATCCATCTACATGAAAAACAATATTGGAAAATATTTAATTATGATCGAATCACTGTGTTTTTAACATCTGATAATTCTGTTCTGCTTTTGGGAAGAATTAAGAAAGATGACACTTACCGTGTAGACCAAAAAAGGCCAGCTAACTAAATGCTTGACGATAACGTCTCCGGTCATCCTCTCATGACTGTTTGGCCCAAATGTGACCAACAAGTAGATACCGATGATAGTTAAACCACAACCTACAAAGGACAAAATATAACGTCCTTTGGGAGGACAGAAAAAAAAGATACATACATTTGCATCAGAAGAGATATGTTAGTTACATGCAGCTGAAGTAGTGTTATGTAACATGATTATTAACCCTGTGGAAGGTGAGATTTTGATTTGAAACAGATCGGACTTCATTTTGTTAGTATGTGAAATGTTTTACAAAACAATGGTACATTGAATTAGCATATTCTAGATGTCAGTTAACAGTAACATACCAAACGCATAAATCAGTTTTGCCAGAATTTTATTTGGATGATGTTTTTCAGCTGGTCGCCCACTGTGGTTCTCTATATATTTTGTCAGAATTAACTTTTTTTTTTAAATTTTTTTTATTTATGTTACTGTTAAATGTTTTCCTTAATAATTCATGCTTGATTGTAATCAGTAAACCCATGCAGAGAAATTGTATTTGTGCCTCAGACAATGATTTTGACATTGTTCAGGTACAAGCAGAGTTATCCAACATTAGCTACCGTTTTGTTTAGTGTGTGTTTATTTAGCCATAGCATGAGTTCAAATTCATTTTTTCTGCAGCTCTAGACTACTTTTTTATGCAGAAGTATTTAAAATGTCTGCCCATATGTATAGAAATGCATTTGTTTATTATACATAATGTAAAAAAAACTGTGCTCATCACCTATGACCTTGGTTTTAATCCATATTTCCAGAAGTTATAATAGTATTATAAAGTGCTGCATAACTTATTGCTGCTATATAAATAAAGTTATCATTATATTCTTCACAATCATTTTTTATAGATTTAAAATAGCTGAAACTGCCACTAAAAACCACAACTACATCTAAGAAAATCAATTAAAAGGTTTTTGAAGACACAGTCTCAATTCCCTTTCCATTATATTATTGTATATTATATTACTGTGTGACAAATTTAGCAGTTAATTCATTTTAAATGATGTTGAATAAGTGCCTAAACAATGGCAATGCTAGATTCCAAAGATTTGCCAGACACAGATTATCCTACCTCTGCTTTTTCCTTTAATTCTTATTTAAACTGTGTTTATTCTTATTTAACTTGGTCACTAAGTGATGCATGGAATAGCCATGTCACTGGACAACTACTTGAAACCTCCCTTTTCCTTAGGGTAGAACTACACGGGAGATCTTGCTGGCTGTGTCCGGATTGATTGCATTGTACAAGATGGATGCAGTTGCGCATATCTAAAGTGCTGCATGACAAGGTTCTATGGATCAGATAAAGCCTGACCCACAAAAATCTCCCCTTTAGTTCTACCCTTAGTCGCTGATAAATCACGTAAAAGGAACATAAAGCGTAACAAAAATGACACAGCATGCATGAAATACTCACTAAAGAATTCCTTTGGTTTCCATTTCTCCTTAATAAATATAATACCTATGAGTGAGCTGGCTGTAGAGGAAAATAAGGAAGATTAATCTCCTTTTAAAACATTTCTAAATTTTTACAAATGCTTTTAACAATAAACTGTGTGCACCAATGTCTTCCAGTGGCAATCCTCCAAATATCAAAAGTCAATCTGAGGGAGAATAGCATTTTTGATACAGACAAGAGATATTTCTCACAAAGTATATGTTGTTGAGGTGCAGGGGTAGGCAACACTTCATTCAGAAGATAGGTGAATAAGATGCATCCATTCCCGCAATAATAATCATGCAACAAAATAGATAACCCCAACACCACCTGACTAATGAAATTTAAAGGAACAGTAACACCAAAAAAACTAGTGTTTTAATGGAATGGAAATATAATGTACTGTTGCCCTGACAGGTAAAACTGGTGTGGTTGCTTTATAAAGTCTACTACAGTGCTGATCAGTTATCTACAGTGTATCCTGTGCATAAATGGCTGCCCCACAGGTACACATCTTGTCTATATCAACTATAAAACACTATCAGTGTTTCTGAAGCAAACACTCCAGTTTAATAGAGCAGGACAACAGTAGATTATATGTCATTCCTTTAAAACACTCATTTTTAGATGTTGTTGTTCCTTTAAATGAGCACAGTACACCAGGAATATGAGTTAAAGAGGACTACCAAAACATTGCTCTAAGTAACAATATTCATGTTTGCTTTATTTTATATAATATAATAATCAATTGGCGTCTTCAGCACACATCTATATGATTTGCATGCAGCTTATCCACTTTATATGAATCTGAGTTTAAATAGCTCTGACAACCCTACATTATGCATGCTTACATTGCATGCTTACATTTAAATAGCTCTGACAACCCTACATTATGCATGCTTACATTATGCAGGCAAGTTTTGGTTATACAACCAAAACTTGCCTCCAAGCCTGGAATTGAAAAATAAGCAGCTGCTTTGAGGCCACTGGTAGCAACATCCAAGGGTTTGGAGAGCAACATGTTGCTCACAAGGTACTGGTTGGGGATCACTGGGCTAGACTATATTTCCAGAATTCCCTTTCTGGATAACGGAACTTTTGCTGATGACAAGGCTTAAACCTTGAAAAGTGTAAAAGAAAACCAACAACACACATAATAAAACTCACCTATGAGAGAGACTGCGCTAAGTGGCACAATAAGAGAGAGAGGTGCAAAGGCATAGGACGAAAACACCATAATCTCTCCAAGTATCATCAAAAATAGACCAAACCACCACGTCTTTGTCTTGAAGTAGGAACGAAGATCTTTCAAACCAGCCAGTCGAACATGGCTATATTTCTACATTGCAATAACAACAGTTAGTAGCACCAAAAAAAACCAAAACTTTTTGCAACACAAGGCTGTAATTTATAAGAACTGTACTGGAAAACATGTGTAGGTCTTCTCAGTGTCAAGCAAGTGTCAAGTGTTAAGCATTGCTGAAAACCAAGGCATTATTGCTCTTGAATACTCTCTCCTAAACTTTAGGATATTTTATATGTTGCTTCAATATGTCCACCCAAGCACCTGCTGTGAAAGGAAAAAGGCCTGTCTCACATCTGTAACATAATTGTGACTACTAAATAAACTTTTTTCTTTTTTTGTTTTTTGTGTTTTTAGAGTAAGTTTGCAGTTAACTTTTTCTTACCTGTAAGTTGAGTGCAATACTGATAACAAAATGTCCAAATATGGCAAGCAGCGTTCCAATGAGGTTTTCCTGTAAAATAAATAAATAAATAAATAAATAAATAAATAAGTGGCCCCATGAATGCCAAAATGAATTAGTGTAGGTTAAGGAAACACATTTATATCTTTAAAAGAAATCAAAACACCTAAACTTCAAGTGTTGGATATTGCCCCCCCAATACTTTTGTACTAAATGCTTTCTATAGATGTAGCAGGTGCTGAGGTCAGCATTTACATAGTTACATAGTTAAATTGGGTTGAAAAAAGACAAAGTCCATCAAGTTGAACCCCTCCAAATGAAAACCCAGCATCCATACACACACCCCTCCCTACTTTTAATTAAATTCTATATACACATACCTATACTAACTATAGAGTTTATTATCACAATAGCCTTTGATATTATGTCTGTCCAAGAAATCATCCAAGCCATTCTTAAAAGCATTAACTGAATCAGCCATCACAACATCACCCAGCAGTGCATTCCACAACCTCACTGTCCTGACTGTGAAGAACCCCCTACGTTGCTTCAAATGAAAGTTCTTTTCTTCTAGTCTAAAGGGGTGGCCTCTGGTACGGTGATCCACTTTATGGGTAAAAAGGTCCCCTGCTATTTGTCTATAATGTCCTCTAATGTACTTGTAAAGTGTAATCATGTCCCCTCTCAAGCACCTTTTTTCCAGAGAAAACAACCCCAACCTTGACAGTCTCCCCTCATAATTTAAGTCTTCCATCCCTCTAACCAGTTTAGTTGCACTTCTCTGCACTCTCTCCAGCTCATTTATTTCCCTCTTAAGGACTGGAGTTACCAGGGACCTATAAAGAGGCATAATTATGTTTTCATCCCTTGAGTTAATGCCCTTTTTTATGCAAGACAGAACTTTATTTGTTTAGTAGCCACAGAATGAAACTGCCCAGAATTAGACAACGTGTTATCTACAAAGACCCCTAGATCCTTCTCATTTAACCTTTTAAATGCCACAGATCGTAGAATCTACGTTCTGTGGCAAAGGTACTTGAAATGCCACAGAACGTAGATTCTACATTCTGCAGCATTTCCTGTTTCAGGAGCGGAGGAGCGGCTGTTAGAGCCGCTCGCTCCGTTCCTGCTCGATCCCCTGCCCCTAGGCAACGAGCAGAGCAGGGGATCGAGTGGCCCCTGGGGCGCGATCGCCCAGGGGCCCAAAAACAGCAGCAGGCACGTGTTACTTACGTGTCCTGCTGCTGCAGCCTGCACCGGATCGTCGATCTCCGCCCCCACAGCACACAGACAGGAACCACGAGGCAGATGTCTTCCAGGGGCTCTTCCTGATCGCCTGCAACAGTCTCCAGCGATTTTTTCAGGTTAGTGCAACAATTACACACACAAACACACCAACACACACTTATTACAGTAATACACACTTAGATTCACACTTACACACACTTACACATACATTTTTGGGGATTGGGGGGGTCACTTACACTCACTGCACTTACACACATGTGCACACGCACACACGCGCACATAACATGTAATTTACCATTTGTACACACGCACACGCACATACATGGCATTGTGGCCTTTTTTTTTTTTTCTTATCGCATCGTTTCTTTTTTTGGCTGAAAAAAATGTTTTATTGCCATTACGCATAGCGTATTCGCTAACCGTACTGTGCAATACCTTTTGTATGTTATTTCGGTGATTATATTGCAATTTTGGGTATTTTGGTGCATTTTTAGCCATTTTATTGAATTTTTAGCCATTTTATTGCATTTTCAGCTCTGCATATATTGTGTTCACTTTTTTCTAGCCGTATAACCTGTTTGGCCCATCTAAAATATTCAAACTGTGATTCTGACAGCTGATAACACTAGTCTGGAAAAAAAACATTGATTTTTGTGGTTTTATTGGATTTTTTTGCATTTCACCCTTTACTGCCTTATTTTGTTTTGCCTTGTAAATTTTATCTACTATATATCCATTTGGGGGTCTCTGTGCGCCACATAGTTTGGTATATCTATGCATTTTGGGCATCAAAGTGTTCAGTAGACCTCTGGCGTTCATATTTAGGATGTTTTATGCTGATACGTTACGAAATGTGGGGCATATAATGGGGTAAAATTCAAGCTTTCTGACAATTTTCAGAAATTTGATAAAAACCGTTATGTTCAGCATTGCTTTACAGTTTGGCAGTTTGCAGTAGAAACACTTATTTACCCATATTGGATTCGTCAGAATGTGTACTTTCTGAAAATATATGGTTTTCTGGGGTCTCTGTACTGTTAGGGGGGTCTAATGTCGCATAATACACACACCAGGTGCTTATATTGCAGCAGCCAGCGCGTCAGCTGTGAAAATGTATATACACTATTGTCATTTGGGGGTCTCTGTGCGCCACATAGTTTGGTATATCTATGCATATTGGGCATCAAAGTGTTCAGTAGACCTCTGGCGTTCATATTTAGGATGTTTTATGCTGATACGTTACGAAATGTGGGGCATATAATGGGGTAAAATTCAATCTTTCTGACAATTTTCAGAAATTTGATAAAAACCGTTATGTTCAGCATTGCTTTGCAGTTTGGCAGTTTGCAGTAGAAACACATATTTACCCATATTGGATTCGTCAGAATGTGTACTTTCTGAAAATATATGGTTTTCTGGGGTCTCTGTACTGTTAGGTGGTCTAATGTCGCATATTACACACACCAGGTGCTTATATTGCAGCAGCCAGCGCGTCAGCCGTGAAAATGTATATACACTATTGTCATTTGGTGGTCTCTGTGCGCCGCATAGTTTGGTATATCTATGCATATTGGGCATCAAAGTGTTCAGTAGACCTCTGGCGTTCATATTTAGGATGTTTTATGCTGAAACGTTACGAAATGTGGGGCATATAATGGGGTAAAATTCAATCTTTCTGACGATTTTCAAAAATTTGATAAAAACCGTTATGTTCAGCATTGCTTTGCAGTTTGGCAGTTTGCAGTAGAAACACACATTTACCCATATTGGATTCGTCAGAATGTGTACTTTCTGAAAATATATGGTTTTCTGGGGTCTCTGTACTGTTAGGGGGGTCTAATGTCGCATAATACACACACCAGGTGCTTATATTGCAGCAGCCAGCGCGTCAGCCGTGAAAATGTATATACACTATTGTCATTTGGGGGTCTCTGTGCGCCACATAGTTTGGTATATCTATGCATATTGGGCATCAAAGTGTTCAGTAGACCCCTGGCGTTCATATTTAGGATGTTTTATGCTGATAAGTTACGAAATGTGGGGCATATAATGGGGTAAAATTCAAGCTTTGTGACGATTTTCAGAAATTTGATAAAAACGGTTACGTTCAGCATTGATTTGCAGTCTGGCAGTTTGCAGTAAAAACACTTATTTACCCATATTGGATTCGTCAGAATGTGTACTTTCTGAAAATATATGGTTTTCTGGGGTCTCTGTACTTTTAGGGGGGTCTAATGTCGCATAATACACACACCAGGTGCTCATATTGCAGCAGCCAGCGCGTCAGCCGTGAAAATGTATATACACTATTGTCATTTGGGGGTCTCTGTGCGCCACATAGTTTAGTATATCTATGCAAATTGGGCATCAAAGTGTTCAGTAGACCCCTGGCGTTCATATTTAGGATGTTTTATGCTGATACGTTACGAAATGTGTGGCATATAATGGGGTAAAATTCAAGCTTTCTGACAATTTTCAGAAATTTGATAAAAACCGTTATGTTCAGCATTGCTTTGCAGTTTGGCAGTTTGCAGTAGAAACACTTATTTACCCATATTGGATTCGTCAGAATGTGTACTTTCTGAAAATATATGGTTTTCTGGGGTCTCTGTACTGTTAGGGGGGTCTAATGTCGCATAATACACACACCAGGTGCTTATATTGCAGCTGCCAGTGCGTCAGCCGTGAAAATGTATATACACTATTGTCATTTGGGGGTCTCTGTGCGCCACATAGTTTGGTATATCTATGCATACTGGGCATCAAAGTGTTCAGTAGACCCCTGGCGTTCATATTTGGGATGTTTTATGCTGATAAGTTACGAAATGTGGGGCATATAATGGGGTAAAATTCAAGCTTTGTGACGATTTTCAGAAATTTGATAAAAACCGTTACGTTCAGCATTGCTTTGCAGTTTGTCAGTTTGAAGTAGGAACACATATTTACCCATATTGGATTCGTCAGAATGTGTACTTTCTGAAAATATATGGTTTTCTGGGGTCTCTGTACTGTTAGGTGGTCTAATGTCGCATAATACACACACCGAGTGGTTATATTGCAGCAGCCAGCGCGTCAGCCGTGAAAATGTCTATACATATTGTCATTTGGGGGTCTCTGTGCGCCACATAGTTTGGTATATCTATGCATATTGGGCATCAAACTGTTTAGTAGACCCCTATGTTTATATTTAGGATGCTTTATGCTGGTAATGATACATGGACAATACGATGCTGGAAAGTTGAAGCTTTGAGGCAATTTCCAGATATTTCACCAAAATCGCCAAATTTGGCAAAGCCTTGCGACTCAGTAGTTTGGAGCAGAAAGGCATGGGTACCCATTTTAGATTCCGTAGAATGTGTACTTTCCAAAAATATATGGGTTTGGGGGGTAAACATATATTTCTGTGTTTTTACCCCGCAAAAATGCAGTCAATGTGTTGATTTTTCATTAGCTGAAGTTACCCACGGGACTGTTTGTATGCGCTAACTTCATTTTGGGGCCTCTAAATGCCAGATACTTTGGTAAACTTATGAACAATGGCCACCAAAATGTTCAGAGGAACCCTGGCAATCATATTTAGGGTGCTTTTTCTTAGTACGTAATGACACATGGGTGATATGGTGCTGGGAAGTTGAAGCTTTGAGGCAATTTTCAGATATTTCACCAAAACCGGCAACTTTGGGAAAGCCTTGCGACTCGGTAGTTTGGAGCAATAAGGCATGGGTACCCATTTTAGATTCTGTAGAATGTGTACTTTCCAAAAATGTATGGGTTTGGGGGGTAAACATATATTTCTGTGTTTTTACCCCACAAAAATGCAGTCAATGTGTTGATCTTTCATTAGTTGAAGTTACCCACAGGACTATTTGTATGCGCTAACTTCATTTTGGGGCCTCTAAATGCCAGATACTTTGGTAAACCTATGAACAATGGCCACCAAACTGTTCGGAGGAACCCTGGCAATCATATTTAGGGTGCTTTTTCTTGGTGCATAACGATACATGGGTGATATGGTGCTGAGAAGTTGAAGCTTTGAGGCAATTTTCAGATATTTCACCAAAACCGACAAATGTGGGAAAGCCTTGCGACTCAGTAGTTTGGAGCAGAAAGGCATGGGTACCCATTTTAGATTCTGTAGAATGTGTACTTTCCAAAAATGTATGGGTTTGGGGGGTAAACATATATTTCTGTGTTTTTACCCCACAAAAATGCAGTCAATGTGTTGATTTTTCATTAGCTGAAGTTACCCACGGGACTGTTTGTATGCGCTAACTTCATTTTGGGGCCTCTAAATGCCAGATACTTTGGTAAACTTATGAACAATGGCCACCAAAATGTTCAGAGGAACCCTGGCAATCATATTTAGGGTGCTTTTTCTTAGTACGTAATGACACATGGGTGATATGGTGCTGGGAAGTTGAAGCTTTGAGGCAATTTTCAGATATTTCACCAAAACCGACAACTTTGGGAAAGCCTTGCGACTCAGTAGTTTGGAGCAGAAAGGCATGGGTACCCATTTTAGATTCAGTAGAATGTGTACTTTCCAAAAATATATGGGTTTGGGGGGTAAACATATATTTCTGTGTTTTTACCCCACAAAAATGCAGTCAATGTGTTGATTTTTCATTAGATGAAGTTACCCACGGGACTGTTTGTATGCGCTAACTTCATTTTGGGGCCTCTAAATGCCAGATACTTTGGTAAACTTATGAACAATGGCCATCAAAATGTTCAGAGGAACCCTGGCAATCATATTTAGGGTGCTTTTTCTTAGTACGTAATGACACATGGGTGATATGGTGCTGGGAAGTTGAAGCTTTGAGGCAATTTTCAGATATTTCACCAAAACCGACAACTTTGGGAAAGCCTTGCGACTCAGTAGTTTGGAGCAGAAAGGCATGGGTACCCATTTTAGATTCAGTAGAATGTGTACTTTCCAAAAATATATGGGTTTGGGGGGTAAACATATATTTCTGTGTTTTTACCCCACAAAAATGCAGTCAATGTGTTGATTTTTCATTAGATGAAGTTACCCACAGGACTATTTGTATGCGCTAACTTCATTTTGAGGCCTCTAAATGCCAGATACTTTGGTAAACCTATGAACAATGGCCACCAAATTGTTTGGAGGAACCCTGGCAATCATATTTAGGGTGCTTTTTCTTGGTGCGTAACGATACATGGGTGATATGGTGCTGGGAAGTTGAAGCTTTGAGGCAATTTTCAGATATTTCACCAAAACCGACAATTTTGGGAAAGCCTTGCGACTCAGTAGTTTGGAGCAGAAAGGCATGGGTACCCATTTTAGATTCGGTAGAATGTGTACTTTCCAAAAATATATGGGTTTTGGGGGGTAAACATATATTTCTGTGTTTTTACCCCACAAAAATGCAGTCAATGTGTTGATCTTTCATTAGCTGAAGTTACCCACGGGACTGTTTGTATGCGCTAACTTCATTTTGGGGCCTCTAAATGCCAGATACTTTGGTAAACTTATGAACAATGACCACCAAAATGTTCAGAGGAACCCTGGCAATCATATTTAGGGTGCTTTTTCTTAGTACGTAATGATACATGGGCGATATGGTGCTGGGAAGTTGAAGGTTTGAGGCAATTTTCAGATATTTCACCAAAACCGACAATTTTGGGAAAGCCTTGCGACTCAGTAGTTTGGAGCAGAAAGGCATGGGTACCCATTTTAGATTCAGTAGAATGTGTACTTTCCAAAAATATATGGGTTTGGGGGGTAAACATATATTTCTGTGTTTTTACCCCACAAAAAATGCAGTCAATGTGTTGATTTCTCAGTAGCTGAAGTAAAGTCCTGATCAATTTGGATGTGCTAACTTCATATTGGTGTCTCTAAATGCCAGATACTTTGGTAAACCTATGCATAATGGGTATCAAACTGTTCAGTGGACCCCTGGCAATCATATTTCAGGTGCTTTTTCTTGGTACCTAATATAGTTTGGGATATGTGGAGCAGCAAAATAAAACCTTTGAAATGATTTTTCAGAATTTTGAATTTTTTTTTTGAAAAACCGCTATTTTCAGACAAGCTTTTATGTTTGGTAGTTGGGAGTAGAGAGACATAGTTACCCATTTTGTAATCGGCAGAATGTGTACTTTTCAAAAATGTATGGTTTTCTGGGGTAAACCTACGGTTTCAGGATTTTTTGCCTTGGAATCTAAAGCATGCCGTTTTCTGCCTTAGTGCTTTCAAAATTCGGTAATATACTGCCGGGAGTTTTTGCTGTACAGAAATCCTAAATCTCCCTAAAACTATACATATCTGGTATTGGCACGTTCGAGAGACATAAGGCTTTCCAAATCAGTTGGATTTTCATCCCTAAAATGAAATATTTTTCTGGTATAAATTGATATACGATGAAAAATGGTAATTTTTCATTTTTTTTTGGTATTTAGCACTATAAATTTTTTTGCACAGGTGGAAATACATGAAAACTCCGGCAGATTTAGAAAGCTCAGTTTCTACCGAAAAAAACAATGTATAGTTTTCCTAGGTAAACTATAGGTTTCCCCTCAGAAAATGCCCCTAAAGTGAGAGAGCACAAAATGTTTCAAAAACGGCTGGCATTTCGCGTAACCAAAATGTGAAATTCTGCTGGCACTTAAAGGGTTAAGGAAACTCCCCACATACTGCCATTTAGTGTAAAACTTGCATTTATATTATTTTTGCCAAAGTGCATAACCTTGCGTTTATCAACATTGAACCTCATTTTCCAGTTTGCTGCCCAGTTTTCCAGTTTAGACAAATCACTCTGCAAAGTGGCAGCATCCTGCATGGAACCTATAGTTCTGCACAATTTAGTATCATCTGCAAAAATAGAAACAGTACTTTCAATGCCCACCTCCAGGTCATTAATAAACAAGTTGAAAAGCAAGGGACCTAGTACAGAGCCCTGCGGTACTCCACTAACAACACTGGTCCAATTAGAAAATGTTCCATTTACCACCACTCTTTGTAGTCTATCTTTTAGCCCAGGGGTCAGCAACCTTTACTATCAAAAGAGCCATTTTGCCCCGCTCCCACTAAAGAAAAATAGTCTGGAGCCGCAAAACATAACACAGCTTATAAACTTTAACCTTTTTTTTAATTTTAACTGTTACAACAACAGAATACAACAAACAGAAGTGTATTGTGTATATGCAGGGCTACTTTGAAATAAATTAAACACTGAATAGCCCTATTAAATGCTAGTGTTCTCATCTGTTTAATGTGACATCTGTTTCTGAAGCTCCATTCTTATCGTCTCTCTCTTGTCTTGAGTGTGTGACCGCGGTAAGGACCATGATGAATCATCTTGCTGTGGCTCAGTCTTGCCGGTCAAAGCCTCAAGACCGAGCCGCAGCAAGCAGGATGAAGAGCCGCATGCGGCTCTAGAGCCGCAGGTTCCCTACCCCTGTTTTAGCCAGTTCTCTATCCAGGTACAAATACTATGTTCCAGGCCAACATTCCTTAATTTAACCAGTAACCTTTTGTGTGACACTGTATCAAATGCTTTAGCAAAGTCTAAGTAAATCACATCCACTGCCATCCCAGGTTCTTCACACCTAGGGCTTGCACAGGAACCATGTTGGTGCATTGAGCTTCAGTAAAGACATGCATGTATGAATGCCAGCATGATTATCACAAACCTCGGAATGATAAGCTTTATAAATTACATTTTTAAAATGTTTTACCATAGCAGTTAAGCAGGGGAGAGGGTTCCCAGCGGCCCTCCACCATTGTACCCTAAGCATGTGACTTTTCTGCCTTCACCTAGTTCCAGCCCTGCATATATGCATTAAAAAACTCAATACATGTAAGTCTGTCATGTCTGTACATACAAAAACACCTTTGAGAATGTTAGCAACGAAGATTCTCATTGTTTGCATCCTTTATGACCAATTTGAAACCTCATCAACTTCCTCGCAAAATTTGCGAACAAATAGCTTTTGCGAACATGTGCAGTGCATGTAATAAAATTTCACAAATTGCCAAGTGTTTTTTGCAACAAAAAATTTAATGAAACTC
The DNA here is from genome assembly GCF_017654675.1 of Xenopus laevis. NCBI lineage: Eukaryota > Metazoa > Chordata > Amphibia > Anura > Pipidae > Xenopus > Xenopus laevis. Next base: position 71,794,993 of record NC_054374.1, on the reverse strand, counting down.
CAGAGCTTTTGTTAACACTAACCTCTGCTTAGCGATAATGAGCAATGTAATATTTGCCAGCTTGGTTTTACATTGCCAGCAGCGCTAAAAATTTGTAAAAACACCATTAAACCACGCCTGCGATTTTCTTTACATTCCCCTCATGGAACCCAATCGATCAAACACAAGTATCTAAATGGCCTTTCTTATTAGCCCAATATACAACTTTACACTAGTCAGTAACTTTATGGGGACCATACGGGACATAAATGTTCAGTTAGTTTGCCCTTTTATCTGACCTGCGTGCTGATTTTATTATTTTTTGTTCACAGCCTAGGTGCCCAGTATTATTTTTACACCAACAGATCCTGATGTAAAGTCTAAAAATTAATTCCTTTAACGGGGTCCACTGTCTAAAAAGAAACCTATCGTCAATATACTTCCATTAAAAATTCTGTACCTTTTTCATAAAAATCATGATTTTCTGCGCTCCAGCTCCCCTCCTATCTATGCGCACGGACATCAGCCTGCATAAAATCCCCAACACGGCGGGCAGGCCCACAGCTGCTTTACTTCAAGATAAGAGATACTTCGGGTTCATTTATCTTTTCGTTCCTAAAGCTGACCTCCATGACAACTCTTCATGCTTTCCCTGACACTACGGAACTAAAGACTGTTGCTATCAATCTATTTGTCTACTGCCTGTAAGTAAAATAAAAAATATCTTAAAATATTTTCATTTTATTGGGTTACTGGTCCTTTAATAAGACATGTGATTTTGTTTTTTTTAAACCTGAAACTGATCTGCTTACCAAGAGCTAGTTTTGTAAAGGCCTCATATCTATGGTTCACCAGAAGCTGTGACAATTCCTATAAGCCACACTGAGAAACACCTGCTAGACGGAGGATCAAATTGTAAGGCAGTCTGTCAGACATTATGTAAAATTATTTTAACTGTCAGTTACATTTCTCATAATGACGCAGTAACTATTAGGATGGGTAATTTATGACTGGCTCCAGTAATGGTATTCATCTTTTAGGACTATACAGTGCATTTAAAAGCAAGGTATGTAACCAGACTGGTGTGTCACAATAAACATGATCATAGTTTCTTCAGATAATGCACAGTTGTTTAAAGGAACAGTAACAGCAAAAAATTCAAGTGTTTTAAAGTAATGAAAATATCATGTACTGTTGCCCTGTACTGGTAAAACCGATCTGTTTGCTTCAGAAACACTACTATAGTTCATATAAATAAGCTGCTGTTTAGCAATGGCGGAAATTGAAAAAGGCTATATGGCAGAGGTTAAAAAGTGAACAGCATTATGTTCTACAGAGCTTATCTGCTGTGTAACCTGAGCCTTTTCTCCTTTGAATGGCTGCCCCCATTGCTGTTTATATAAACAATAGTAGTGTCTCTGAAGCAAACACAGCAGTTTTCCCAGTGCAGGGCAATAGTACATTATATTTTATCACTTTAAGGGTTCGTCCACACAAGCAGATTCGGGGAGCGACAAATCTCCTCTTCTTCAGGGCGTCAATCTCCCCAAACTGCCTTCCCCCTACCCTCCGCCGGCTAAAATGAATATCGCCTGGGGGGGAGGCACACGCAGCACTTCGTTTTCCGAAGTCACTCGAAGTTTTCCCATGAACCAACTTCAGACGACTTCGGAAAACGAAGCACCGCGTGTGCCTTCCACCAGACGATTTTTATTTCAGCCGGCGGAGGGCAGGGGGATGGCAGTTCGGGGAGATTGTCGCCCCGAAGAAGAGGAGATTTAATCGCTCGGGCGACTAATCTCCCGAATCTGCTTGTGTGGCCAGACCCTTAAAGGGATACTGTCATGGGAAAAAAAAATTTTTTCAAAATGAATCAGTTAATAGTGCTGCTCCAGCAGAATTCTGCACTGAAATCCATTTCTCAAAAGAGCAAACAGATTTTTTTATATTCAATTTTGAAATCTGACACGGGGCTAGACATTTTGTCAATTTCCCAGCTGCCCCATGTCATGTGACTTGTGCCTGCACTTCAGGAGAGTAATGCTTTTTGGCAGGCTGCTGTTTCTCCTTCTCAATGTAACTGAAGGAGTCTCAGTGGGACATGGGTTTTTACGATTGAGTGTTGTTCTTAGATCTACCAGGCAGCTGTTATCTTGTGTTAGGGAGCTGTTATCTGGTTACCTTCCCATTGTTCTTTTGTTTGGCTGCTGGGGGGGAAAAGGGAGGGGGTGATATCACTCCAACTTGCAGTACAGCAGTAAGGAGTGATTGAAGTTTATCAGAGCACAAGTCACATGACATGGGGCAGCTGGGAAATTGACAAAATGTCTAGCCCCATGTCAGATTTCAAAATTGAATATAAAAAAATCTGTTTGCTCTTTTGAGAAATGGATTTCAGTGCAGAATTCTGCTGGAGCAGCACTATTAACTGATTCATTTTGAAAAATTTTTTTTTCCCATGACAGTATCCCTTTAAACACTTTTTTGATGTTACTGTGCCTTTAAGCTTTTGCTTATTATATATACCAATTGAGAATTAAACAACATCTCACTACCAAATCCAATTATTACCATAAAAAGGCTTACTTTTAGCACAAATTATTGAATTTAAAAAAATGTTATATCAAAAGAAGATGGAAAAAATTGTGCATATGAATAAGCAAACCATGCCAAAATCCCTCTGGGCCCAGCCTCGGGAGTGACACATCACCTAAAGGACATATTAGCCCTAGAAACAAGTGCTCAATAGAAAGCGGACGTTCTTGTTTTTCTTCTGACATAAAATAGTAATTTAGTTGGGTGTGTCTGTGTAATGAACCTTTTGGCTATTTTTGGGAGAGAATTATAATGTAAGAGCCCTTTTTAAAATTATAAATTAAATTCGTAGCTGTCCATCCTAGTCAGCAGTCGGAATGTAAAGTGGCCAGATACTTTTATGGTGGATGTTGGTTAATGCAGAAAGCATACAGTCCAAGGGTAGCTATATAAATTGTAAAGCTACTTGGCTCTGGCCAGTTTGCTAGTCAGTCACCTGAGTAGCAAAACTAATGGGGTTGATCAATCAAACATAGGAAGTTAAAAATCCTAACATTTTTCTCCCCAACCTGACTATCTGGAAAAACAAGGAAGGCAAACAATCTATCCCAATGCCACCGTAATAAAAGGCCTTTTATTAAAGAACACAAATGACATGCCTAATGCCACGTAAATTTGGAAACAAAATAATGAAACATATTAGATTTCCTCCACAGTTGTTCTTTCCTTATCTGGTTTAGCCAACAGGGGAAAATTACATCTGCAGAATAAAGGTGCCAGCGAGGTACAGCATGAAACTATTGCGGCTTACACAGATACTTTTTTTTTTAAATAAATACGTTTGTTTTTTACAAGCCATATTGAGGGCCTGGAATATATTTGTGTAAGCATGTTAATTACGAGCAACACTGGTTCATGTTTTATATATATTTTTTTTACAGTCCTCAAAGTAGCCTCAGCATAACATCAGCAAAATGGAAGCAGCAGTCACAAGGGACCTGGAAATGAGAAAAACTCCCTTGCACTCTATGTGCCACGTAGGGAACTTAACACACAAGTCCACTAAGTTTGGATACTGTCATGGGAAAACATGTTTTTTTCAAAACGCATCAGTTAATAGTGCTACTCTAGCAGACTTCTGCACTGAAATCCAATTCTTAAAAGAGCAAACAGATTTTTTTATATTCAGTTTTGAAATCTGACATGGGGCTAGACATATTGTCAGTTTCCCAGCTGCCCCAATCATGTGACTTGTGCCTGCACTTTAGGATAGAACTACTTTCTGGCAGACTGTTATTTCTCCTACTTAATGTAACTGAATCAGTCTCAGTGGGACTTGGCTTTTATTATTGAGTGTTGTTTTTAGATCTACCAGGGAGCGGTTATCTTGTGTTAGGGAGCTGCTATCTGGTTACCTTCCCATTGTTCTTTTGTTAGGCTGCTGGGGGGGTGACATCACTCCAACTTGCAGTGCAGCAGTAAAGAGTGACTGAAGTTTATCAGAGCACAAGTCACATGAATAGGGGCAGCTGGGAAACTGACAATATGTCTAGCCCCATGTCAGATTTCAAAATTAAATATAAAAAAAAATCTGTTTGCTCTTTTGAAAAATGGATTTCAGTGCAGAATTCTGCCGGAGCAGCACTATTAACTGATGCATTTTGGAAAAAAACATGTTTTCCCATGACAGTATCCCTTTAACAAATTCTTTTCTTTGAAAATATCCATGCTTGGAGCTGATCCAGTTGGTGCCATTCATAAAGACTTTATAAAGATTCTCCTTTCCCTATGATGAAGGCTCAAGTTTCTGAGACCTACTGTACTTCTAACTTGGTGAGAGACTGGAAGCGTCTGTATTTTTTGGAGAAAGAGTGAATTATCAAACAAGGCCTGTACATCACTCCTGATCACATGGAGTTAATACAGAATAATATTACAGAATGCTTACTTGTTTCAGTCTTTAACACTGTAAAATGAAGGTCAATGTCTGTGTGAAGCCACAGTTTTTCCAGACAGAAGCAGATGTAATTGGACAAACACTCCCCACAGTATACAGCAGAGCGCTGCAGCTCACATTCATGTGTATGGTTGCAAATCAGCTACAGCAATTTATTTTGACTTTCTTGTGACGTCAGACCCTGCCCAACCCCACATTCTGGTTTAAATCAGCAACTATAATTCCATATTATTTTTTTACCCTGAAACAGAGATGGATTCTACAAGAGGTTATTTTTTTCAGATGTGTTGCTCACAAAACTTCATTTTAATTGTGGACAACAAATCTCCCCATCAGCCATGGCCCGAACCCCTCCGTCTTATCTGATTAATGTTTAGTTACTGCCACAAATGTACCACATCTGTACTTCCATATTACTTTTTACCCTGAGACAGAGATGGATTCTGCAAGAGGTTATTTCTTTTCAGATTTGTTGCTCACAAAACTTCATTTTTATAGTGGACAACAAATCTCCCCGTCAGCCATGGCCCTAACACCTCCATCTTTTCTGATTAATGTTTAATTACTGCCACAAATATACCACAAATGTTGTCCACAAATGGCCACATACACAAATGAGTCCCCTTCTGTGACACATACATCATAAAATGTATTCATGACATTACATTCACCTATTGAAAACAATGGGATTGTACCATGTCTGAGCCTTAAAGATTAGCCACAACAGTGCAAGCTATAACAGTAGTTATTCTGTGGAATGCTTTACCATACCTGAGTAAACGGCTCTAGACACACTCTCTTTGTTTAGGATTGCAGCTGCCATATTCACTTGGTGTGACATCACTTCCTGCCTGAGTTTCCCTGCTCAGTCATAGGTCTGGGCTCAAATTACAGCATAGAGGGGAGGAGGGAGAGAAACAAACTGAGCATGCTCAAGCCCTGCCCTGGAGGTTTATGCTGAAAACAGGAAGTCTGATACAGAAGCCCATGTGTACACAATAGAAGGAAAGAAATGCTGAGTTTCTTTTGACAGAGGACTCAGAGCAACATTACTTTGAGGGTTTACTGGTGTATTTATATAGACCTTTCTGATAACTTAGTTTTAGTCTTTCCTTCTCCTTTAATTTAGGTCAGTGAGGAGACAATGTTGAAGTAACATTTACATACAACATTTGAAAAAATGGAAAGAGAGACAAAAAGATCTGCCGCATGTGTCGCAGCTACATTTTTGACCACATCCCCTAATTACCATGTCCATTTTTCCAAACGTGCCAGGTTATGAACACATTTCTCGAGTACTACAAAGTTTGCATATAGACAGCTATTAAAACGAACTAAAAATACAAACGACAATATTGGAACTATAGTCCACCTTATATAGACTTACCCTGTAAGAAACATGGTTATTGTTAGGAGCTGCTGTTGTAAAGATGACTTCCTGTAGCTGCTGTACTTCCATTTTTTTTACTTGTATCTATCCTACATCAACCCCAAGCATTCAAAGTAAGTTTTATTTCCAGCTGTGCCAGTTCAGAATTTCAATTATTTTTCTTATCTTCATGTTGTCTTCAGTAGTACATTCTAAAATAAATAAAATATAAATACATTTATGTTTATCAAACTATGTTTCAGTCTTCAATTGATAACTTCTGCAGCTTACTTACCAATTTAGCATCTTGTTTTAAAGGATCAGACCATAAAATACAGACAACAAATTACATGAATAAATGTATAAGTTGGTGATAAACGACAGTATATTATGTGCGCACCTTATAGATCTTACAGTAAACAATGTGCATAATAAGAATCATATGCAGTTAAATATCCATGATAGGAATGAACCATTAGACTCACAAATACAAATCTAAAGTAATGTTTAACTTGTGTGCTATTGTGTAAACATCTGTAAGGAAATAATTAATAATTCACTTAACATTCAGATGTGGGTACAACACCTGTATTTGTAGAAAATACGCTCAAAGTGAAATTATCACACCTTCAAACAAAAAAATATGTGGAATTACAGGGGAATAACAGTGGATTCAGCCATTATTATTCAGCCATTATTACACCCAAAATATAAAAGGTCTTAGGGCTCCATGAACTACAACCTGTTATGGGGTTGTTCACCTTTGAGATAACTTTTAGTATAATGTAGAGAGTGATATTCTGAGCAATTGGTTTTCATTTGTTATTATTGAAGGTGTTTGAGATATTTAGCTTTTATTCAGCATCTCTTCGATTTGCATTTTAAGCAGTCTGGTAACTAGGGTTAAATTACCCTAGCAGTCATGCACTGATTTGAATAAGAGACTGGAATATGAATAGGAGAGGGCTTGAACATAAAGATGAGCAATAACAAGTAGCAATAACAATACATTTGTAGCCTTACAGAGCATTTTCTGTGTAGATGATCTGAAAGCTGCAAAAAATCAGAAGAAAAAGGCAAATAACTATAAAATATATAAAAAATAATAAAATCCAATTTAAAACTTACTTAGAATTGGTCATTCTATAACATACTAAAGGTTACCTTAAAGTGGACCTGTCACCCAGATACAAAAATCTGTATAATAAAAGTCCTTTTCAAATTAAACATGAAATCCAATTTCTATTTTTTATTAAAGCATTCATAGCTGTTGTAAGCTCATTTAAAAATCTCAGCTGTCAATCAAATATTGCCTGCCCCTCCTCTATGCCCGTGGCATAGAGGCGGGCAGACAATTACTTTCACCTTCCATTCAGCACTTCCTAGATGTCACTGCTCTCCCCACATTCCCCCATTCTCTTTACCATTTAATTGTGTAGCCAGGGCATGGGAATGGACATTGGGTCCCCCATTCTTGTGCACAAACAAGATTCTGAGATAATGCAAGGCTTGCCTTAATAATAGTGTCCACAAAATAGCTGCTGCCTGCTTGCTATCATTTTGAATTCCCATACTGAAGGAAACAAGATTCAAATAAATTATATAGTGTAATTAAAGTTCATTTTGCTTGACTAATGTGATAAAATAGGATTTTTAATAATTTTTTGGGTGACAGGTCCCCTTTAAAGGTGAACCACCCCTTTTGGATCTCTTTTACATGTGTGTGTATGCACAGAGGTCACTGAAGAAGCTGTTACAGCATCGGTTTAAGACTCTCTTAGTCAGGATTATTGATCAATACTGGGCAAATTTGCCCATGTGCAGCAACCAAAGGCAACTGATCAAGTTGTTGCATTGTTGATCATTGTTCTACAGCTGGTTGAAAAAGGGACTCACTTATTGGTTGCTATGGATTAATGCCCATTGTTGATAATTTAGCCTAACTTTGCAGTAGGCAGAAGAAATAATGATAAGAGAGGAGACAAGCAAGAGTTCTGGACGAGCAAAGAGGCACGATTGTTTACCAAGGATTTAGGATGGAAGGCAACACAACTCAGAAGGATCAAACGTATAAGCATGGTCAGACAGACCGGGTCAGTACAGGCAGAGTTCACAGAATAGTCAGACAGGCAAGGATCAGGATTGGAGAGTGTTGAATAGTCAGGCAGGCAGGCAAGGGTCAAAACCAGCATACACAAGTAGAATTCACAAGGAATAAACACACAGGAATTAATCAAGTTAGACCAAGTTAGAAACTTGCATACGCATCACCTGCATCAGTGAGCAACCATTAGATCGCCAATGTTATGTAAAGCAAGGTGATGTTTGGACAAACACACATCTAACCAAAAGATACAAGTCTATACAAAGTATAGTAAAATATGAAATGGATAAAAGCGCTTAATATGCAGAGACCTTTGTGATATTTCATGATCAAAACCTCTTTATGATAAGCAGTGGTAAAGCGCGCTTCCTCTTTAGTTACTCCCTTGCTTTGGGTATTTATCAGCGAGGTGGCTTTTTGCCACATACACCTGAATGAAAATATACCTACAAACAGTTTTGAATTAATTATCATTCATACGCAGCCAATGATGTTTTTGGTTGGGGTGACCAGGAAGAAGAGAATTTGAGGCACAAATAGCGCACCGTAACAAGATTCATTAATGTCTGCATTTTTACTACATGCGCTCACTCTGCTTCCCTTAAAGTTAATGTTCTCAAGATTTGTATGCGAGCCATAGCAGCCGGAGCAACATTTGCTGCAAGTCTTATAACCCAGAACAGTATATTATACTGCAGCAACTAATACTTGCATAGTTGCTATGTATTGATTATGCAACCATAAGCAAACTCTACACTATTTACTTTCTGGGAACACACTAAATCCATATTTTTTTTCAAATGAATTCTGAATCCTCAACAAAAGATCAGACCAATTTCTATACTGTATTATATATATATATATATATATATATATATATATATATATATATATATATATATATATATATATATATATATATATAATTCAGTAAGCAGGACCCGCACTCGTTCAAATTCAGTGAAATAAAAGTGTCTTTATTCACAGGTTCATTTTCCAACGTTTCGGTCCTCAATGGGACCTTTTTCATCCTTGAAAAAGGTCCCAGTGAGGACCGAAACGTTGGAAAATGAACCTGTGAATAAAGACACTTTTATTTCACTGAATTTGAACGAGTGCGGGTCCTGCTTACTGAATTGTATTACACTTTGACCAACGCACCAACATCGATTGAAACAAATCCGGAAGGAGTGCATCTATATATATATATATATATATATATATATATATATATATATATATATATATATATATATATATACATACACTGTACTACAGTCCAAAGTAAAGGATACAGTGAGAGGCAGTGGGCACTGGCATCAAAAGCCGCCCAACCCTTATTCACTTTCCCCAAGCTTGACCCGGACCTGCTTACTCGCCTTTGCAACCCCTTCGATTTTCACCCGACCTATTCCCCTCGCCAGTTATAAGTGACATCATGCCAGTCGGCTTTTACCATAAGGACACTTCAATTTTTAGCTGTTTCCTCTAGATTGGCCACCTGTAGAGCCCCCTGCAGAGTATCAAGTACCCACCTGTACACTGGGCAAATGAAGAATAAACCGCCCGAGTCCTAATCATATTTCGGTTTTTCCGCGGGTACCTGACCTCCCGCTACAAAGTAACAATTATTCTAAAGCTGGATCACTATCTTACATGTAGGAAGTTAGGGTGTGCAAGATGGTAGAGGTATGACTATCAATAGCAGCAATTAATTTTGAAAGTGGCGGTGACAAATCGCTATGTGTGTTTGTTGAAAAATTGTAAAAATTGTATAGTATGTATGTATTTATGTATGTATTTATGTATGTATCTTTCCAAAGCTGCATTAGCAGTCTTTAAAAACACTACAGCAACAGCAAATTGGGAACACTGCTGGGCTTACAATTATATCAGTGATCATAATTATATACGTATGGAGCACACCTTCTGCTATCCATTGGCCTCGACTGCATTCTATTAGCCTATCCTCTGGTCTGTTCTTCTATGTTTGCACTTTCTACCATGGAAAAAAACATTTTTTTTTATCAAAAATGAATGTTGTTGGAACTGTTCCAGCAGAATTGTGTACAGATATCCGTTTTCCAAAATATTTTTTTATATCTAGTTTTTAATTCTGAAGTGAGGTTAGCCCGCTCTTAATTTCCCACGTGCCCTCAGCCACGCAACTTGTAGTCTTATACACTTCAATCACTTTTTACTTCTGAACTACAAGTTGGAGTGATGTCAATAGCCAATACCCAAAATTGGGTATTGTCAATACCAAATTCCCAGAGGGAATCAGCTACCTGAACTCTAAAGGTACCACTGCAATCAAGAGTCTCAGATTCTAAAAATTGGCTAAGGGCATATGGGGCAATTTATCTGCCACCGCCAACCGGCACAAAAAAGCGGCGGGACAAAACACAGATATAAGAGCCTTGGTTTATTTACACAGAGAGGTGACAAACGGACCTCAGTCCCAAAATGCTTGCTTGAGAATTTTACCAGCCAGTCAACTTCCAATGTACATCAGTAGAGCAGTTGCCATTTCATTACCATTAGGAGCAGTCACAGGTTTAACCTGCATACACCAGTGGCCATTTTCCAGGTACAATCAGAACAGAGTGTCTGCAGTGACAGGTAGGTTCCATTAATATGTCTAACTAAATAAAAGGGTCATGTTATAAAACAGTATTGGGGTGGTTACTTCTCTGTTAAACTCTCAGCTCCCTAATTTAACCTGTGTTAGCAGTGAAGGAACTATACGTTTTCTATGACTGGGGGGCTTCATATTTAGATGTCCAAGCTCTATATCCCCTTCAATTCTGTCCCCTCTTTCCTTCTGGGAGCTGCAGATCTGGATAAACCAAAACCCTTTAAGGTCCCCATAGACGCGACGATTCTTCTTGCCGAACGACCGATTTTAGGGAAGCCCGACCAATCCTTCGAAATTATCGTGCAGTTCGTGGTATTCGAACGATCGTACATCTTACGATTTTTCGGCCGACATCTGTCGGGAAATTGATCGGCCAGGTCAAAAAATCTTTGTCGGTCCCAGTGCAATCTCTCTATGTTTGCAGGGCCAAGCAGGCAGCTCCCCTTTGTTTTCCTGGTAAATTGGTCTTTTTAGTTGATGGTAGATTCGTACGATCGTTCTGAGAAGATCGTGGTCTCACGATCAGGATCTGATCTTTTAAAAATCTCAACATCTATGGCCAGCTTAAGTCTCACAGCTGAAGGCTGGAAAGGAGCCGGAAGTGAATAAGACATAAGGGGGCCACAACTTTGACATGGAAGTCTGTGACTTGCGCTAAGTAACGTTTCCCTATATAGATATACACACACTGGATCGCCCTTTTTCGCTGCGTTCTCTACAGTTTCACAACTCTGGAGCTGAGTTCCGTTTCCTCCTGTTCTCGCTGCTGTTCGGCACCGTAATTCATGAAGTATTTCATCCCGCAGGCGAGTCCAGTAAGGGAGGGGTGCAGTATGGGGGATCGGTGGCTACGACACGACAGCAATTTACATTGTGTTTAGTCAAACTCATCGATCCCCCCTCCCCTGCCAGAAAGCAAACACTGTCATGAAAGAACTACGATGCCGAGCAGGAGAGGTGATAAAAAGTACACAGCGAACTGCAAACGTCTTACTCGAGACTCAATCCCCCCGAATCATATAAATGCACAAAGAACGTAAACATCACTTCCTCACCTGCTGCTTCTCTCTACATCTCTCACCGCCTTTACCGTATTCATCATAAACAGAGTCACCTCACTTACGTGATTGGATAACGCAAGTGTCAATTACACGCCCTTTGAGAGCGCTCGGCATTTGATTGGTTCAAAGGCTAGCACCCGGCTCATTAGGTGACTAGTCCACCCTGACTGGAACGTAAACCAGGAAGTTGCTGTGCTGCTGTCTTGTGATTGTAACAGCTTAGTTACATGAGACTGACACGCATTCCTATTGTGTGTTAATGAGTATTAGTCAGTGATAAAGCTCTAGCTAATAGCTACTGGCATATATTGGTATATTCTATGATAGAATGAGTAATGGGACTGTGATATACTCGTTGGTAAAAAATAGTTCAAACATAATGCATCTTTAATCTTTATAAAAGCACTTAATTTGATCCTATGTTGAAGAAATGGACTGAATGGTATGAAATTTACTTCTGTATTAAAGCAAAGCTGCGTCCGTGCATGTGTGACTTGCCAGTCAGGTGTCTGCTGAGCGAATGGCTGTGCTGTACTAACAGGTGTAGCAAGATGGCAGAGGGAACTTCCGCTCCTTTTTCGTGATGCAAAATTTTGCGGTTAACGCAGCTAAACTTATTCTTTCTGTTTTGGGCGAACGGCAGTTACAATACATTCTGAAAATAGCTGAGGTTTACGGGCTGTGAAATAAGTGACAGGGTTTGGGTGTAGCAGCATGGCCGGATGTGGGCGTGCCATTAGGTTGCTAGGCAGCTGTGCTACGCAATGCAGACATGGAACCGGAGAATGTAGCTGTGGGAGGTTAGTTTCACATGCGAGCCCAAAACTTAGATTGAAATAACATATACCTTGTTGGTGAAATTTGTGCATATCTGTGGTTTTGCACCGACACACTAACTTTATATATGCATGTAACTTGAACAGTATGGTGTTAGAATACAAATGTCAACGTTACATATCCTGTAATTAAAGTTATCCCTTATTTAACATCGTAACCGTACTATATAATGCATTTCCATAATTTACATTTTCCTGAGCTTTACACCATTTCTGGTCCCCTAAAAAAATTAAAATTCGACTGGTTCTACTGTATATGGAAGTTGTGTATATATAGAGAGAGAATTCTTAATGAATCAGATGAAAATTGAGCATAGGACTGGCCAGATATGGGATGACTTTGACGTAGTTGGCCATCTTAAATATATTGCAATATATGGACAAACAATCCCTGTTTTGTTTAAAGGGTAAGGCATTTTTCAGTAGCAGTATGCACAAAATGTATTATATATATGTATTTTGTGGTCACAGCCTCATTGCACAACTTTCCCTTGTTTGATATAGATATATATATATATATATATATATATATATATATATATATATATATATATATATATATATAATTGTGGGTGGTTAACTGTAGAAGGCCACACCACAGACAGGCCCTGAAAACTAATATTGCTTCCTGAACCCTTCCCTTATATAATGTACTATTCTTTACCCACTGGAGCCTTTCCCTCACAACTGTAACCCTCTAGCTCTCCCTAGTGGCAAACCTAAAAATATCTATTAACCATCACTCAAAGGGGTTGTTCACCTTCAAACAACTAGTTATTTTCAGATAGATCACCAGAAATAACGACTTTTTCCATTTACTATTTTCTATGTGTCACGTTTTTTTAATATTGAAGTGTAAAATGTCTTTTTTACACCTTCTAAAGCAGCTCTGGGAGCGGGATCTCCGACCCCCTAAACTGCTCTACATTGATACATTTAGTTGATACATTTCTTATCTTTGTCCCTGCTGAGCAGAATCCCTGAGTTTCATTACAGGCAGCTGTTAGAATTGATACAATAGTTCCTAATACTCCAGAGATGCTGCAGAGAAATGTATCAACTAAATGTTGCAAAATTGTAACAGTTTAGAGTCTGCACCTGAATTACTGAGCTGCCAGACTCAAACATTCAACTTTAAACTTAGATTTTGGGAAAAAACTGTAAAAAATAAATAATGGAAAGTAATTGAAAAAAGTCTTTATTTCTGGGGAACAATCTGAAAACAACTGAACTGAAAAAAGTGTTTGGAAGGTGAACAACCCCTAACATTTATATTAAACCATCAACATTTTATATTACATCGGGACTGGTTGACATCTGCTGTAATATTTTATATAGTTCCTTATACTAAATAAATAAAGGAACTATGTTGAAACAAATGGTTTCCACAGTGAACATGGTTTGAAAATTGTATTTGTGGATGCACCATGTTGGCCAGTGCATGGTGCATCAGGATATGCTGAATTAAAAAAAAAAAAAGCTACAGCTCCTCTTCCCTTCTTGCTTTCCTGATTGCTCGGACTGTTTGTCCATATGATTAAAACAATTGAAAGCCAGCCCTAGTGTGTGTGGCCCTTCATGCTCTTTTCTCCCATGTGGTCTCTGGGCTAGTTGGTCATAAAGCCATAAAGCAAAGCTAATTAGCCCATGTATGCCTACCTTTAATCCCACTGAAAACTTTTTTCCCCATTGGCGATGCTATTAGGGGGAAATCATTTTGATGTAATATATGCTCTGGTTTTCTTTTCAGAATCTAGTTTTTGTGGTTATTAATGATATCTTTTAGCTGATTTGGGTAAATAGTCCATTTTTGTGGTTATAGCAAAATCTAGTGTTCAAGGAAAAAAGTGATCACGTTTTATCAACTTATTGGCTCTTTTCCCCTAGGTCAGTGGTCCCCAACCAGTAGCTCGTGAGCAACATGTTGCTCACAAACTCCTTGGATGTTGCTCCCAGTGGTCTCAAAGCAGGTGCTTATTTTTTAATCCCAGGCTTGGAGGCAAGTTTTGGGTGCATAAAAACAGATTTATGGCCAAACAAAGCCTCCTGTAGGCTACGAGTCCACATAGGGCTACTAAATATATCCTATTATATCCGATTATATCCTTGGAACTTTTTTCATGCTTGTGTTGCTCCCCAACTCTTTTTACATTTGAATCTGACTCATGGGTAAAAAAAAGTTGGGGATTCCAGCCCTAGGTAAATCTGCCTCCCTAAGGATGAGACTCCACAAGAGCTTTTCATCAGATTTTGTGAAACAGATTTTATCTTATCCTTCATGCATCACCACGTAATCTATTTCAATGAGAAAAAAGGTCTTTCCTACACCATTTGTTTTTATCTTGTTGGATGAAGATGCAGCGTTCACTTCTGACAGTCGTGTCAGATGAAATATTTTACATGTAGTTTATTTATCAGATTATTCTATCAGACCGATTATATTTTGACTCATGCAACTACATCTGACTTGATGTATGTGTTTTGTCCATCTGACACCATCCGACAAAAGCACTTGTGGAATTTAGCCCTATTAGGGGGAAATTATTTTTATGTGATAGATACTCTTCTTTTCAGAATATAATTTTTGTTGTAATAATGACATCTATTGGTTGATTTTGCTTAACAGATAATTTTTACTGTTATAGGGACATCTAGTGCTCAAGGAAAAAAGTGATCATGTTGTATCACTTTCTTGGCACTTTTGAAAATTTGTAAATCTGCCTCCCTTTAATTAAAAAAAAAAAGTAAATATTGCATACAAACGTTTACAGTCAAAACAAATATATCAAAAACAATGGAGAATTCAGTGTAATCATTAAATAAATAATAAAACCAAAGCAATAAAAACATGTCACTGAGGCTGTGGGCAAAATTCCAGTTCCACTAGTCTCTGTGCAGTGAGCATACCTTCCAACTGCCCCATTTTCAGCGGGACAGTCCCGATTTTGACAGCTCAACCCACAGTCCTGCATTTGTACTGAAAAGTCCCTGCACTGCACAGCCAGAAAAAGATACAAAGTGTATAACTTAATTGGCTTTTGGCAGAAAGCCCAGAACAGCCACCAGGTGCAACTAAGATACTTTTGTAACAATTTTGAGATAAGCAAATAAGTAATTGTAACAATTTAGATAAGCAGGTCTCTTGGGAGAAGTTAGACTCACTGCTTCAAGGACAAAGGCCAAATTGTGTAAAATGAACATGGTAATTAGGGTGTGTAGTCACAAAAACAGGCGTGGTCAAAACATTTCACCACCCCACACACGACAACTTTTTTTGTCCCTCTTTTTATTTCCAAAATGTTGGGAGGTATGAGTGAGTGCTTATGAGCACAGACTGACAATGAATAGCAGTGCAGAATGGAATCAACCCAAACTAAAAATGAAAACATTGTTACACAGTGTAATTAGCATTCATGCAGATCACAATGGGGTAGAAGTGAAAAATGATTGTGCAAAACATAGTCCAAATAGTTCAGCACTCTATTTAAAAAAAAACTACATGACCCAGGTGCTACCCACTATTGCTGCATACAAAAATCCAAAAAGAACAAAGGTGCACAGTGGGAACCTTTGAAGAAACTTTTTAAAACCTCATAACTTTTATTCAACACAAAAAAGGCCAATGTGTTCCTAAGACGTTTCTCAAGACCATTGTGGTGTTGAGAGAGGTCTTAGCAACAGAGCGAAACACTGGCCTTTATGTAATGTGTTGAATAAAAGTTATGAGGATTTAAAAAATGTCTTCAAAGGTTCCCACTGTGCACCTTTGTTCTTTTCGGATGGTTATTTCCCTCTAAAACAAGTTAAATATAGCTTATCTTATCTACTTACAGAGTGTTTCTCTCTGTGCTGTCGGTGCGCTGTGATTGGAGAGGAGGTCTCCTTTAGTAGTAGAGATAAGCTATATTTAACTTGTTTTAAATTGAAATAACCTTCTCTGGCCAGCGTAATTCAATTACAGAGTTGTCAGCTAGAATGAGAGTTTTAAATCAGGCAGCTGCTGGTGAAGGGCTCCATTTGGGGGGGGCACGCCCCCTGGTTCCGATGACTATGATTTGATGTGCCCTTTATTGCACGCATATTTTAAATGGAAATCTGAGGGCATTTAATGAATCATCAGAGAAGATGACAGCAAGGAATAAATTGGAAGTGTGGGGCAAGAACAAAGTTGTTGCATACTTTGACAGAAATATTTAAAGGAAAATGGACGAAAGACATGGGGACTAAATAAGGAAAAGGAAAAAAGAGAAACTGAAAAAGGAGATAAACATAAAAACTAGAAGAGGAGAGATCAAAATGGGAAAGGAACCTAGAAAATACAAAGGGTGACTTACAAAGGAAACTGCAGCTGAAAAACAGAACAGTGTGTTAAGAAGAAATAAAAGGAGATGAAGGAAGAATATAAAGTAATATAGAAAGGGAGAGAACCACAACTGATTAGTATAACTACTATGTACTGGTGTGAGAGATATTTTAAAATGTGTGTGTTTTTAATATTTTTCTATTATGATTCAATAAAGGCATGTTTATATTATTTCATCCCATGTTGAGGTGTAGCTCCTTATACTGTATAAAGGGGTTTCATTTTCTTTATTATTATTATTATTATTGTTTGTTCAGTTTTGCAATTTTGTCCCATATATATTTGTAGTGCTATTGAAAATTCTCTTGAGGGCAGTATTTAGCTAGAAGTAACATTGTGAAAGCATGACTTTTTTTCAACTGAAATTACAAATAAAGAAGTTTGTTCCCTTTGAATGGCGTAGTACAATGTGGTTAAAGTTCTGTACCACTTCTGAATTTCAAAATACCATATCTATTTGAATGAGCTCTTAATACATCTGCTAGGAAAGGGAGCCCCCCCTATAATATATATTGGATCTAACTATCAATGATTATCTGACACCCAACTGCTGCATGAAGAGAGAATGAAGAGAAACAGATGATTAGAGAGGAATAGTGAACATAAACATGATTATTTCAGAAACAATGCAGAATATTTAATTGATTGTATTTAGAAAGTTTCTTAATTCAGTATGGTGAAGCTTATATAAAAATTTTCACGATAGTTCCCCTTTAAGTACCAATCCTAGTAATACCCAGTTTATCTGTGTTTCCTTGCTCATGGTCATGGACATTTGCAACTTTGCTGCTGTCAATCAATGGGCATAGCAAAAGCAAACCGGGACCCTGCCAGTAAAACTTTCCGAGGGCACGGCAGGCACAGTTGCTCTGGCCTGCAACCCATCCCCTGTTTTCAATCCCCCGCCGCAAGCTTTTACAGGTGCGAGTGCGTCCGTTAAAGAAGAATGAAAAGAGTGGCCGGGAGGGGAATTTGAATTTGAATACTATAGAGTAAGTAGACCCTGCTGTCCTGGCCCCCTTTTTCCCCAGGCCCCTTGTGACTGGGTAAAAACGGGGTCTGCTTCCTCTATAGTTACGGCACTGCTGTCAATTCTGTTCTTACATGACTGTATTGTTTCATGTCTTAAGTTATTCTCTTTAAAATGTTTTGAGTATGCCCACTCTATACAATATCTGTCAAATACCATATTTAGTGAACTTTTATTTAACTGTGTTTATTTATGGCTTCAGGATACCTGCGACTGTTACATCTATACCTACAAAATACCAGACAGTGTTTATTCCAACTAGGGATGCACGACCCCCGAATCCTTTGCAAAAGATTCGGCCGAATACCGAACCGAATCTGAACCCTAATTTGCATAGCAAATTAGTGGTGGGAAGGGGAAAATATTTTTTACTTCCTTCTTTTGTGACAAAAAGTCACACAATTTCCCTCCCCGCCCCTAATTTGCATATGCAAATTAGGATTCGGATTCGGTTCGGCCAAGCAGAAGGATTCGGCCGAATCCGAATCCTGCTGAAAAAGGCAGAATCCTGGCCGAATCCTGGATTCAGTGCATTCCTAATTCCAACCTCAGAAAAAAATGTTTTTAACTCAAGATCCATATGATTCTTTTGCAGTCTCACCCAGGTATTGTATTACCTTTTCATTTTTCATTGACTTCAGTTTTGGTAAAGCTCAATACCACCATCCTTTGCATTAAAGGGGACCCGTCACCCAAACAAAATTATTCCAAATCATATTTTATCATGTTAGTCAAGCAAAATGAACTTTAATTGCACTGTATAAATTATCTGAATATTGTTTCCATCAGTCTGGGAACTCATAATTATAGTAACCAGGAAGGAGCCATTTTGTGGACACTGTTATTAAAGGAGAAGGAAACCCCCAGGGCGCTAAACCCCTCCCCCCTCCCCTGTGCTGCCCCCCCTCCCTCCTCCCCCCTGGCCTACCTGTCCCCCTGGGCAAATGCCCCTAACTTTTTACTCACCCCTCTGCGCAGGTCCTGTCCACGGAGTACGCAGTCGCCATCTTCTCCCACGCGCGTCTTCTTCCTGCTCTGATCGGCGTTTTCTGGCGCATGCGCAGTAGGAACAGGTACCGGTACGGCTCTACTGCGCATGCGCCGAATGTCACGAAGTGAAATCGGAAAACTTCGTGACATTCGGCGCATGCGCAGTAGAGCCGTACCGGTACCTGTTCCTACTGCGCATGCGCCAGAAAACGCCGATCAGAGCAGGAAGAAGACGCGCGTGGGAGAAGATGGCGACTGCGTACTCCGTGGACAGGACCTGCGCAGAGGGGTGAGTAAAAAGTTAGGGGCATTTGCCCAGGGGGACAGGTAGGCCAGGGGGGAGGAGGGAGGGGGGGCAGCACAGGGGAGGGGGGGAGGGGTTTAGCGCCCTGGGGGTTTCCTTCTCCTTTAAGGAAAGCCTTGTATCATCTCAGAATCTTGTTTGTGCACCAGGAGACAGGGACCCAATGTCCATCCTCATGCACTGGTTACACAATTAAATCGTTAAGAGAGCTGGGGGAATGTGGGGAGAGCAGTGACATCTAGGAAGTGCTGAATGGAAAATGAAAGTAATTGTTTGCCCCGCCTCTATGCCTAGGCATAGAGGCGGGGTAGGCAATATTTGATTGACAGCTGATATTTTTAAATGAGTTTACAACAGCTATGAATGCTTTAATAAAAAAAAGAAATTGGCTTTCATGTTTAATTTAAAAAGGACTTTTATTATACAGATTTTTATGTTCGGGTGACGGGTCCACTTTAATAGTATAATCAGTATAACCACATGGGTCCCTTGAAAATAAAGAATGAAATCATCCATCTCTATTTTAAAAATGTGTTTATAGTCTGTCCTGTTTTGTTTTGTGAAAAAAATTAAAATAAATGGTTATTTCTTGTGGTATTTCATTTCTTCAATTTTATGTTGGCACTTTTTTAGTTGCGGCGAATATTTGCTGCAGTTTCACAAAAAAACAATCGCAGACTGCGATTTTGCTGCAAATCCAGTGACTTTTTTGTCTTGCAACATTTTGTCCAAATGCATTGGCCCATTTTGGCTTTTCATATTCCCTGTGACATTACACCAGCATCACAGCAAGCTTGTTAGGAGGATTATACATTTATTTGAGAACTATGGAACAAGAAAGGAAGGTAATCTGATAATGGATAAAGGCTTCTTAGACAACTGTGTGCTAAGTCAAAAACATCTGATTTGAACTCTGGTTCGGATTAAGAATACTCATTTAGTCTGCACCTTAAAAAAAATAATACATTTGCTGTTTCTATGAAATCACTTATTTTGCTTTTAAACGTTATATAAAAACACTTTCTGTTTGATTTTGCATCAAGAATATGTATTTAAATTAACTTTTCATTAAAATAGACTTTGTAGACAATTGTTTAGAAAACAAGTAAGTGGTCTAAATACACCAAAGTTGATAGCAAATAGGACTTTGTGATTTATTTCCCAAGCTTCTATGAAGGTATTATGGCCTTAAAATTCAAGCATGCATATGATCCATCTTAAACCGGCCTCTTTACAGATAAACCTTGCCCCTTTTTTAGGTCCACAACAAAAAGCAACTACATTTTAAGTAAATATGACTTTATTTCTTCCATTTGTATTTCATCCATGCACTGTAGTTTACACTTTATGTCAGACTGTCAATGCCTCAGGCAATGATGCAGAACTTGTGAAATTATCAAAGCTGGAGGCAAAGTACTGTATGTGAGCTTGATAATCTGCCGGAGCCAATAAATGTATGTGGGATTGACGATGTTTGAGGCTGTTCTTCACTGCTTGTGAGCTTATTATATGATGGCAATTTTTCTTTAATAAATATTTGTTTTTTAAGAGTGTGCTTTCTGTTTTGATTTTCTGCACTGCTTGAGGGACTGAAATATTGTAGTTACAGAGAAATTGTTTTGAGAATGAGATGTAATTGAGAATGAGATGCACTGACATTTGTTTCTGTTTGATAGTACTGAAATGTGCATGCAGCTTTCTACATAACTTGCTTATTAGTTGTATGAATGAGGTCATGTTTAAGTGTTAGCCCCTTTGCAGAGGGCTCCTACCCTAGCCCCATAGCTGCCTGAGTAGACTGATTTCCAGTGTGATACTGACAATCTTGAGGTCTATAGAGCTGCTAAAAGATACAAGCGCTATGTAAGCAGGAATAAGCAACTCATCAAAATACTGGGTGTACATATGCACAGTTATTGTAGGGTGACATGAACATATCCATTAAGCAAAATATAGGTCCAAGGTTTTGTTCATCTTGGCTTTAAATGGCAGCTAGTTCATAATAGGTTACCCTGCTTTAGCATCAGAAATGTCCAGGTGAGAAAACAAGGACTGTCTCTTCACACTAAGGCTAATGTCACAGGCAGCTTTATTGCTCGGGACCCCTACGCCCCCTAGCAGGTATGTAGTAGCAGATTTCAGCCCAAATATGCTCAATATCCATTACAAACAATCTTTTATATTAAGAAGAATGTTTATTTGGGTGTTCTTTATGCATTCAGACACACTATAACCAAATGCAACAAAACTTCTCAGGAAGCATCCCCTCATTAGATTATACCATTCCAAAGTATGGGAGGCTTACTCCGCAGGGCATGTACATGTACTTAGGGAGTTTCAAAGGTACTGAGCTTCAATCCGCCATTTGCCACAAAATCAAGTGTCTCATCTGACCAATCAGATTGTGTCACTCTGTATTTATTTTGGAAAACTACTTAGCAGAACACTGTGGCAAATGGCAAAACATTTACCTTGTTATGTTCAAGGGCACATGGCTTGAATCTATCTCTTTACACTAAATCATATACCTGTCCATCTGACTAATCATATTGCCCCATTTTGAAGTATCAAAGAAAGATCTACTAAGAAAGAACACAAAGGATACTTTGCAATTAAAGGTGCAAAATTTTAGTCTGACACCTGTTTGCCATAGAAACACATACCTGACCACTGAGAGTATGCCATTGCACAGTATGAGAGAACTACTTAGCTAGCAGATTGTTGTGACAAAGGACAAAATATGTACCACGCTTTTCAAACTTCTTCGCTTCTAGCCAACCTTTTAAATCCTATAACATAAGTATAAGGTCAAATTATGCACACATAATTTAATGTTAGCATTAATAATGTTTTGACACAATAGTTCAGAGAAATATTTCCCTGTTTTTGTTTGCATCTGTGTACTATTTTTTCCTCTTTCAATATTGCATTTGCCTCTTTAAATACTGTTATGTCTATATGCCCCTGATCGGTACAGGCAGTATTCTATGTGGCTACATCCATTATTGGTCACAACATTTTTGTTTATGTTCCATCATGAGATGGATATATAATATTTATACTTTCACATCTGATTGGTGCCCCATGTGCACAAAAGAAAATTACCCCATCATATTGAGGACTTTTGCTACTTTCTTACTGTAAATGTGAGCAAAAAAAATAAAAACAGAATCACAAGCAAGTTAATACTTTTTTTTGCTTTTAAGTCTACTATAAATCTTAGGATTTTAATTTCTTATATTTATTAACATTTTAAGGTTTGAAATCTTAAGATATAGCGCTTTTATTTTACATCTGATGGATTTAATTTATTAACCAAAATATTGCCAAAATTCCAGTCACCTTTGTCCAAAGATGAGGATGTGCATAGAGAAGAGCAGCGAGTCTTTTTTTGCAGTGGTGCATATTGAAAAGCCTTAAAGGGATACAGGCACCAGAAAATAAACTTTTTTTTTACATCTATCATAACATTGCCATAACATTTTGCCATAAAATCATTGGCCTGCTGCTTTTACATTACCTATATGATCCCCCGTGTTCCAGTATGAGGGGGCTTCCATATTTGTGCAGCAGTAGTCTGTTAGCATTAGAAACTTTAAATGACAGCCTGAGAAAGGACAGTCAAGTTTAGGAACTTCAAGTAACAACATGACCTATAGGTAACTTTTAATATATAGCACTTTAATTCTGGAACTATGTTTCCTGTAGACAGATACCACAGAAATTGGTGGTTTGTTTCTCAAGATTATTTTATATTTTCCATTACCAGCTTTTGCCCCTAAGCAATATAGTAAACATGATTTGGTATTGAACTATTTAAATTACACTAGGTGTAGCCAGTAAATAGGACAGAACCCAGAATCCAGGGTGCTGACACCGTCCCCCCTTGCGAAAAAAACAGAGAGCATGGACTAACCCCTGAACCTGGTATTATTGAGTACCTGGTATTATTGCTTCAATATTAGTGCAACCTGCCTTAGATAAAATAAACAGGTGTATTCTCTTTCAGACTACACATACCATAGTGCTTCCTTCTTGATGTCATGCTTCAAAGTTTCATTAAAAGCTTAAGCTGTCAGTGTGTAAAATGTAAGGCGAGATTTATTTTTGATCTCCCTCTCATCCCTCCCTGTTTTGTGCAGAACAACCCTGGAGGACATCTGAGTCAGTAAGGGTGAGGAAATTGCAATCATTTGCTCTGCCCACACACACACAAAGTCTTTCTTAACAGATTGTGTGCATAAGTATTAATTTTATGGCTTGTTGCTTCTGCCTCCTACACTTCTGTTTATGTTGTGGGATTTTAAATAGCATGCTGCTTTAACTGTAACATCTACTAGAATGTGTATGTATTTAATAGAGAAATAAGTAACGCAAAATTATAGGCTTATATACATGGTGTTTTCATTTGCTTTAGGGGAAACCTGTTTTATGACAATAAAAGCAGCAGAAGGAGAATTGTGGTTGTGAACTAGTGTGGGTTGGCTCTAGGAAATTTTAATAAAGTTAAACAAAAGGAAGACGAACATGCAAGCCCGCCTGGCCACTTCAGAAAAACTATAACCACAGGCTACTAATAATGGATGCACCCTGCTACAGACCATATCCGTGTGCCATAAAAAGACTTTTTGCATATTGAAATATAAGTGTAATTACCAGCATTTTAGCTTCTGCAAGTAGTTATAAGGTGTGGGATAATCAGTATGTCCTTAAGTGTGTAAAATATAATGCCAAGAGCTTACATTTTAAATGCAGGAATCCATCATCATTCAGTGGAAAATGGGATTTATTAGCAGGGCAAATGTACTTGCATTCAGACCGGTTTTCACATTGCATTCATACACAGTATTCCATACACATACACTTTTCAGGTAGACTCACCAACAGAACATTACCACTAGCGAAAATACAACACCAGTTGCCATAGACACATGCCTTTTCAAGACCTTGCACCACCTTCCGGTTTTAGCAGCCAGTGTACGCTCTTTGCCCCTCTGCCCTACTCCAGGTAGGAATTTCCTTGTCCTTCTGGCTTAGCCATGGCCTCTAGGTCTTTACCTCCTCATTGGGGTCTGGGCTAACAATGCCAGCTATCTAAATTAAGTACCTAGTACTTCTTACTAGGAGACTACATGATCCTGTCCAGCTGATGCTCAGGAGACGAACCCCCCCTGGGTATGTCCTCCCCTTTAATACACTGTATACTCTATGCTGGGGTTTGCATTACAACTAAGCTTACTTTACCATAACACATTTAAACACATTACACCTACAGGTATTCCCATTATTTTTTTTGTTTTAATCACACACTTATAACATTAATACATTTACTCCACATCACTCTCACACATACAGTTTACGATTACATTTTCAGAAATTACTACCCCCTTACATGTGTTTGGGCTTTTTTGAAACTCCTGAATTCTGTGCATTGCCTCTTGATTTAGGTATTTAGGGGATGGGACATCACAAATCTCTAAGAGGTTCTTTAGATGTATTCTCAACTCCTTTTGTAGGGCTACATCTTATACCAAGGTTCTAAGGTGTAGTAATCAGCAATATTAATGAGCGAATCTGAACCGTTTTGCTTTGCAAAAAATTTGCAAAATGGTGAAAGTTAGTTGATAAAATTCGTGCAACAACATTGTTTTGAAATGCGACAAATTGCGAGAGTCTATGGGCATCATTTTCTCTGCGAAACTTGACGAAAAATTTTGCTTATCACTTGTCAGCAATCAAATTGATACATAATCATGTATACAGGTAAGTTATACTATAGGCAATTGTCTGTGTTTGAGTAGGTGTTTTTTTATTGATTGTAAGAGGGTTTCATATTTAAATTAGTTACAACCAATTTAAAGGCAAGTACAGGTTTTTTTCTAATGCTGTCCTGCATTGTATGTAATGTGTATGTGTCACAGGTTTGTCCCATATTGCTTACCATTTCTGTGCTGCCTGTTGTTTAAGGTAATTTATAAATTGATCCCAGTTTGTTGTTTTATGTTCTATATGATGATATTTAGTTTGCATTTTTAAAAGAAATTAGTACATTAGAGTTTTTTTTCCCGCACTGCAATTTTTTAGGAAAATGTATTAATAAATATGGGGAAGTAACCTGTGCAGGCATCATTTGCTTACTGTCATCCAAATAATACTGTATCTACACATGCTGCTTTTGTCTCAAAAACAAAAAGAGAACTTTTTAAGCCAAATTCTGTGAAATGACCTTCTCTGTGTAAGTTTTGGCTAAAAAGGGGATTTGTTTTATTTGAATGCTGCAGCTATTTTTAACCTAAATATTCACACATCTATTATTTAATGCACTTTTTGGTTCTATTGTATAATTACCTATAGCTAGATTTTTTAAAAAAACATGTAATTTTTTTACCATTGTGCCATTTTTTTAAACCATTAACCCAAAACACAATGTACTTTATTTATTATTACTTTGTGAGGCTGATAAGTTAAATTGCAGTACTCTCAGCCTGTGATCAGATATTAAAATGTATCCTCCTCCTTGTTCAACATGAGTTTACTAAATAGTGCTTTGCCTAGCGTTTTAATCATCAAAAATCTATGGTCTGAGTTATTTCCTTAGCTAAACAGGGCAAACTGGGAAATTGAAGCTACTACATGTTTTGTCCTTGTGCCTTCTGCACAATGGACTTGTGCTTGTCTGTGCACTGGTAATCTAATTTTTTTACCTTGCAAGGATCAAGCTTTCAGTTTCCCTATTTAGTTTAATAAATAAAACCATAGGTTTTTCATGATTAAAACAAAAGGCAAACAGTATGTTCATCAGAAGTCCTAACCATTGATCTCATGTTGAAAAAAGGAGGTTTACACTTTTAAAGACTAGAGTAGGTATAGGACCTGTTATCCAGAATGCTCGGGACCTGGGGTTTTCCGGATAACGGATCTTTCCGTAATTTGGGTCTTCATGCCTTAAGTCTACTAGAAATTCATTTAAACATTAAATAAACCCAATAGGCTAGTTTTGCTTCCAATAAGGATTAATTATATCTTAGTTGGAATCATGTACAACTTAATGTTTTCTTATTACAGAGAAAAAGGAAATAATTTTAAAAAAATTGGATTATTTGGATAAAATGGAGTTAGCAATTCCGTAATTCGGAGCTTTCTGGATATCGGGTTTCCGGATAAGGGATCCTATACCTGTACTATTGTCTAGGTATAGCTGTAGTCATTGGAACAGTCAATGATTAAAGTTCAGTTTTTGTTTGATCCTATGCTTATAGTGACCACGTGCAAACTATTTGTGAATTGTACACATTAGTATAATACACAACTAATTCCATTGTTACAGCTATTTCTGATGATGCACTTATTGTAGAACTGCATTAGCACCTTTGTACCTTCAAGTTAGATGCACTCAGTCCATCAATTCCCCATGAAATACTGTTTTCGTAGTAACTAATTATAAACAGTGTAATCTACATGTATAGAGACATTTAGTGAAGTGTCCATGTAAACTAATTTAAATATACGAATTATCCTATAATCTGGTTAATCACTTGAGGCTCAGGCAATATTTTCCATTCTTTAAGGATTTTTTTTTTTGCTTTAAGGATGCTTTAAGGACTTTTTTTGTAAGTGAACTGAAAGTCACCAGTTGCCATGCACAAGTGCAAATTGCCATTTTTCTTGTCCATAATGTAGCATTTACCTCATAATTCTAGCCTAATTTTAGTCGTGCTTTAAATTGCTTATTTGTGTCCAATGCATCAAAATAGACTCAATTGCTTTTTGACATAAAGTAAGTGCAAGCCACGTCCCGCATTTTCAGTGGCAGTTGAATCAATTCCAGAATGAACATTAGAAATGCCACTTGCATCCAGTTCACTGAGCACAAGTCTAGTTGCCTCCTGACATAAACTGCTATGTGAACCCAAGACCTACCGCCAGGTAGAGTACACATACTATTGCATTCATGGCCCATGTTAGGAATCATGGAGCAGGGAGTATAATTTATTTTTGAAACCCCTGCCTCTTGTACCTCTTCCCCGGTTTTTCGGTAATCTGTCTGTTGCTGGGATTAATCCATGTACAGTATATACTGCTATTGCTTGAATATTCTGTCCAATTTTTGTTCTAAATTATTTTACTATTTCCTGCTTTAGGCCATTATACAATAAATGATTCACTTGTGAAAGAATCTACTAAAGTTCTAGTTTCATGCTTTAAATCAAAGACATCTTGTGATTCATTGAATATGACCTCGGATAACACTGGGCATGCAAGCTATGATCCATACAAATCTTCAGAGTCAGAAAAAAGCACATCTTTAGGTAAGTGATTATTATAAGCTGGACCAAGAAAAATGTTGCATTTATGTGCATATTTGTCTGATAACAGATATGATTTTAAACTAGCACTGCCACCTGCCCAGTTTTCAGAAGGGCTGATTACCTAAAAAGCAAATTCGGACAGGGTTCTGAAGTTAATGGTATTTTAACCCCTCACATTATAGACCTGCCCCTGATGTCACTCACCCTGCTCCTGACATCACTCCCTGTCTGGAGTTCCCCACTACAAGTTGGCAACTCTATTTTAAACTATTTAAACATTTTCATATTACATATTTTTTGTACAGATTTGTATTTCTGCACATGTTATTCATTTATAAATGTTTTTACTGCATTCATTTTATGTGATTTAGACATTTAGATGTTTCATGTTAATTTACTGGAGTGTGTGATTATCTCCTTTGTCTAATCTTTCCCAAATGGAAAAGAAAAACAATTTTATTTATGTATAGAGAAACATATGAATAGAAAGGTAATTAGGTATTCCTAGAACTAATAGAATCCTGTTGTTACAGAGTTCCCAAATCGTGGGTGCAGGAGGCTGGAGCATTGGTGGGGCTTTAGGAATTCTCCCCAAATCTCACCCATTTTATGTTTATGTGAGATACGTGCAGGTTATTCTTATTTCTTCTTGCTCGGTCTTTGCTCTACATGGCCCATGACATTTCACCTTCTAAGATTTCACAACAATGAGTACCGTTCAGGGGTGTTTGCTCTAAAAACCAGGACCCTTTGAGAATAGTTTTTCAACCTAGCTAGATTTTCACTGCTTTAGCCAGTAAATCACCAGCTAAGACCAAGGCTGGTATTACAAATATACTTGTATAATGGACAGCACCACTCACGATTCTCTTTTTCTTTAAAAAGCCTTTATTCAGCCATGGGCTCTGACCCCAAACAATTCGGCAACGTTTCAGACCGCCATCGGTCTTTTGTCAAGCCACCTTGGTAACACCTGTGCACAATCATTTATACAATACATCACAGTGCCCCCTGCTGGTGTATTAAAACATTTACAAGCACCTAAAAAATTGTGTCACATATGCAGTCTGCAACATTGTCTCAATGTCATTACATTTAAATTACACGTGGATACGTTCTATCTACCTTAGTGCAATATCCTTTTCGATAGTGTCCATAAGTTTTCTCGTGAAAAAATTACACTGTAAAAATACAAAAAATACATATAAATAAAACATTCTCCATCGATATACAGATTAAAAATTTACTCCTTTAAAACTAAATTAAAGATAAATCATGCTTAAATCATATTCCCTGTTGAGGCCATGGGGAGCTAAAGTTTCCAATTTTCTGATCCATCTAGCTTCTTTTATAAGTAATAGTTTTACTTGATCTCCACCTCTCCGTAATTTAGGTACACTATCTATTATTTGATATTTTAATTGTTGTACGCCATGGCCTGCAACAAGGAAATGACTTGCAACTGCTTGATCACTCTTTTTTGTTGCTTGATCACTCTTTTTTGTGTTGATAGCGGACTTGTGTTCTCTTATGCGTTCTTTTGCGCTTTGTGTAGTTTGTCCAACGTAAGCTAGCCCACATGGGCATTTTATCACGTATACCACAAAGGTACTTTCACATGTATAAAAACCATTTATTTTAATAGCTGTGCCTCTCCTCGGATGATATAGGCACAGCTATTAAAATAAATGGTTTTTATACATGTGAAAGTACCTTTGTGGTATACGTGATAAAATTTAACTTCCAATCTGGAGAGCTGCAGAAAATAAGGCTGCATTTATAAAATAGGGTCACGGAGAAAAGTGCAAAAAACTGATTGTGCAAAGCTTTTCAGGTGCAAACTTGCACCTTGCAATTTTGTCATAGAATTGAATACTCTACAAAAGGTATACTCTTTGTCCTGTAAAAGGAGTTTGAGTAGGGGATGAAGCCTTCAGAACCAACAGGCTTGCCAAAATCAATTTAAATATTATCCCACAATATATAATTTATATTTAGTCAGTTTTGTGTATATGTGGTCTTATACAGTGCAAAATGAACACATTGATCTTTACAATTGTTTAGATTTAATACCCCAAATTAACTAACTAAATGAAGTTAATTACTTTTAAAAGAGAATACTTTTTACTATAACCTGCTACACAAATACAATATAATTACAGCTATCATATAAATTGTGCTTAGAAAGCATGAGTGATTGGTCTTCTCTTTCTTAGGATAAAGATTCTCAGAATTGTCGCCGCTAGCATTCCGTATAATTGTGTACACCTGTCAGATCTCCTCGAGAAGGAGCTTGGTGATAATCCTTTTATACATATTTCTTTCCTTTCTTGTATTTTAACACCATACTATAAACAAAAAGACATTCCAAGCCAAAAATGTTGATATTATTATAGGCAATAGTCACAAAGTTAGAAGATTATAAAATGCTTCTGTCTGCTGCAAGTGCTGTGTTTTAAAATGTATAACACTGAAATTTTAATAAAAATGTTTAGAATACTCTATGAAAAAAACTGGTGGTTATCTCTTCAAGACTCAGATGTCTAACACGTCAACGAACTTTATTATTTGCTCTTGCACCTCTTAATGCCCACGGTTGGATTGGTCAGTGGGACACTGGAGAAAAAACCCAGTGGGACCCCATCCTTGTGGGCCCTGCTGACACAGGCCTGCGCCTTTGTGCATTCCTCCACCATCCAATTGCTACTGCAAGTAGAGGTTCTCCCTTCTCAA
Organism: Xenopus laevis; assembly: GCF_017654675.1. NCBI lineage: Eukaryota > Metazoa > Chordata > Amphibia > Anura > Pipidae > Xenopus > Xenopus laevis. The sequence goes on along the minus strand of NC_054374.1, from coordinate 71,764,785 downwards.
CACACAGAAGGGGGGGTGGCGAGTGTAGGGTGGCTCTGAGTTTTCCCACTGGTGTCGGAGGATCGGGGCAGCCCTGAGGTGACCCAATGGCCCAGTCCAACACTGTTAGTATTCTTGAACTTGTACCCTTCTTATATATATATATATATATATATATATATATATATATATATATATATATATATATATATATATATGGTAAAAAAAAAGAAATATGCCCCCATTTGGATATCTCTTTTTTTTAAAAAACCAAAAAAAAACAGAAATATTTGTGTGACCTTTATTCTTGTAATCTTCTATTCTTCATTCAGTTAATGCTGCAGTTGAATGCTATGACTATGCTGTCAGTCTAACTAAGCTAAACTGAATACTTTTTGGCATAAAGCTCTGGACAGCTGATTTCTATTACCTGTATGACTCACCTGAACTTATTAATAATACTGCTGTCACCTCCTTAGTGAAGGGAAACAATTTAGTTAAGGTTTGCACCGATACCTGGCAAAATATCAGTCATGCTGCCAGCAAATTCTGTGGCTCACCAACACCCTTTACTCCATTTATTATAATACAGACTCTCACATATAAAAATATAACTAATATACAGAATAGTAAATATAATGTACTGTATAAAGATATTTGAGGTCACAGGGTACAGGTCCTGTAACTCTGATGTGACTTTGAATATCTTTTTTTAAATTTCTGTAGGGGATGCATTATTTATTATTATCATACCGCTAAAATGTTTAGTGTTTGTCTTCAGGGAAGTCTCTCCGTTCTCTATGTTTAAAAGAGCCCCCTCCCATCCTCTCGCTTCCTCCTGTTAGTTTCACCTTTGCTGTTTGCAGCCAGATTGTTCTCCCTCGTGCTTGTCCATTTCACCTCCATTCCTGTGCATCCATCTGTCAGTGGACTAGTACTGGGTTCCAAATAATGTCCTTTTGTTAAAAAACGGTGCATTCACAATTTATAAGAATATCATTGATAGTCTGGAACATAGGGGAAATTACCATACTAGTGTACAAATACATTATCTGTAGTTTTAGGTCAATTTCTTTCCTCACCTGAGCTAGCTCAACAAGTTGTAGGCCAATTGCAGATGTGGCCTGTGCTAAATCTCATAGTGGGCAGCAAAATGTTCAATGTTCATTCCTACTACACAATTGCCTAGGCATTGTGTAGTAGCCTGAAGTTGCCTTGACAGTTGAATAGAGACCCGTGTCTAACCCCAAGAATACAATTCTGCCTGCATTCAGCAGCACTGTGTTTATGAGGGGTGTATGTGAGTAGGTGCATGGGCTAACCCACATGTCCCCTATCCATCCCCTAACTTGTTTTGCGTCATTCAGGCACACAAGTAAGGGAACAGCAGCAGACACAGGCTGCAAGGGGGCCCTGTTATTGCCACCTCTCCTATGAAAGTTTTTTTCAACTTTAATCAGAGCTAGCAGCTGGCATGCAGAACTCTGATGTTCCCTAAACAACTGCAATTAGGGTTACTAAATGATTGTTTCCAACTGTACATGGAATTCTAAATGACAAGCATTAAAGGAACAGTAACACCAAAAAATTAAAGTGTTCTAAATTAATTAAAATATAACGTACTGTTTCCCTGCACAATTGAACCAGCTAGCAGGCAAGGGTCTTCCAGTCTAGCACCTGGAACCTGCACAGGTGGATACAAGAGGGTAGAGCACTCCTAATTATTGCTATTGACTGTTTCCATGCACTGGTACAACTGGTGTATTGGCTTCAAAAACACCACACTATAGTTATATAAATAAGCTGATGTGTAGCCCTGGGAAAGCCATTCAAGCATAGGTTATGTAGTGGATAACAGATGTACTCTGCAGAATACTACTATTTTACTACAGCTTATCTTTTATCTGCTGGGTATCCTGTGTCATTTCTCCTTTTTCATCTTGAATGGCTGCCCCCATCGATACACAGCAGCTTGTTTATATAAACTATTGCAGTCTTTCTAAAGTAAACACATACCTTTTACCAATTCACAGCAACAATACATTATATTTTATTTACTTGGAAAGACTAATTGTTTAAATTGTTTTTAAATCCCTTAAAGATTCACAGTGAATTCAACAATCTGTGCTGAGCAAGGCATCTTCTTGGATGGAACTTAAAGGGGTTATTCACCTTTGCATTAGCTTTTAGTATGATGTAGAGAGTTATTTTTTATTATTTGTAGTTTTTGAGTTATTTTGCTTTTTATTCAGCAGCTCTGTCCAACATTCCATAGCTGATCTTGGTGATAATTATGGGTTTAGCAATCACCACAATTGGCAGCCTTTTGTCAGGGCCCCTAGCACTTACTAGGTCTCGATGGAAGCTTAACCCCAGATGTAATACAAGGTAATAACCATGTGGTATGAAAATGCTACCTGCTAATTGGCTGCTATAGGTGACTAGACTTGTAGCAACCAATTGACAGGCTTGCACCTAGTGTTATGTCACCCCCTTAAAGGAACAGTTCAGTGTAAAAATAAAAATTGAGTAAATAGATAGGCTGTGCTAAATAAAACATGTCTCTAATATATATATATAAATGCAATTCATAAAGGCTGGAATGATTGGATGTATAACATATTAGCCAGAACACGACTTCCTGCTTTTCAGCTCTCTAACTCGGAGTTAGTCAGTGACTTTAAGGGTGGCCACATGGGACAAAACTGTTCAGTGAGTTTGCAGTTGATCCTTAGCATGCAGTTCACATTCAAAAGCAAATAGTTATGGCCCTTGTGCCTCCCCCTCAAGTCACTGATTGGTTACTGCCTGGATTTAGAATTCAAATAATGGAGATGGAAAGTATTCATTGTATCTAAAACATATCATACTGCATATATCTACTTTATATTATATATTCCTGAAAATCAATAAAAAATTATTGAAACCAAAAATTTTGCACAGGTGCAGTAATCCATAGTAACCAATAAGATGTTTGCTTTTAAAAAAAGTGACTATAGTGACCGGGCGCTATAGGTGATTAGACCAGTTGCAAACTTTAACCTTTTATTACATAAATATGGTAAAGACCTGATTATATTCTATAAATATTAAAGGAATTGTTCAGTGTAAAAATAAAAACTGGGTAAATAGATAGGTTGTGAAAAATTAAAAATGTTTCTCATATATTTTGTTAGGCAAAAATGTAATGTATAAAGGCTGGAGTAACTGGATGTGTAACATATTAGCCAGAACCCTACTTCCTGCTTTGCAGCTCTCTTGGCTTCCACTGATTTTAAAGTGCCTGTCTCAGTTGATGTGACTGCTTCCATAGGTATCATCCTATGCCCTGTAACACATTTTGCCCCACCACATTCTCCTGTCATTCATTAATTTATCAAGGTAAAATGCACAGAGGTCATAAGTTACACTGTAATTTGAGTTCATGTTATGAAACATTTTTCAGTCCCATAGTCACAGAATGCTTTGGTGTAGTGAGCTCTGGACAGGAAAAAAACATGGAGCTGGCAAAAAGTCCAGGGCCTTAACTAGGGATACACACTGTAGGGTGCAACAGTATGGGGGGGGCTCTAGGCAATTACCTCTTCTATCTGCCTACCGCTAGCTGGGCTAGTCACCTTAGGTACGCACCTCCATCCCCACGCAAGGTAAAGAGTGCAGGACAAGCAAGCAGTAAGCCATGGTTTAGCCTAACTTCCAATCTAGCCTGGGATGGCACCACAGGGTGCCTCATATCCCTGCCTGTCATGAGGGAGACTGGGGTTCATTTTCCAGACAGGAGGCTGGACTTTTGCTCCAGGAATGGTTGCTGGCAGGCTCCCTTGGCACCTCTTTTAGGAATGCACCACTGCACCACTGCTTCAACAGCTTAGGAGAAGTGTTTGAAGAAGGGCACTCTTCTGGCACATGGGATGCCCTTCCAAGAAAAGGGATTTCCTGCTTCTGCAGTACCCGCTATCTTCCTAAAGTTGCACATGGCATAATTAAAATTTCAAAGAAAATGACATTGGAAGACCTTTTTTTAATCATGGCTCCTAGATGCCTGCATTCACTTTTTAAGTTACTCCACCTACCATAATTTTTGTCAATAATAACAAAGGTAGTTGCTCCATGCCCAGCCCATGCCCCAAGCACTCTGGAACTGTTCCAAATCTGCATACATATGGCAGACTCTGCAATGTCAGACCATCAGTTCTGTTGCCACTCATTTTCCAGTTAACATTAAGCAGGAAAATAAGAAATAGAATAAAAATACAAAACAAATGTTGACCCCTCCCAAAAAAAAGGACACATTCAGGCAAATAAAAAATGGGTAAACGTCTTCCTACTCCAAACTACCAGGTTGCAATACGTTCCCAAAATCTGGAGATTAGAGACCTCAAAATGAAGTTAGTACATACAAATTGTCCTAGAAGTTACTTCAGCTACTGAATAATCATCACATTTACTGCATTTTTTGCAGGGTAAATATGCAAAAAAATATGTTTTTGGAAAGTACACATTCAGATGAATCCAATGTCGCAATGCATTCCTAAAAGTGTCAGTTTTGATGAAATACCTGAAAATTGCCTTGAAGCTTCCATTTTCTAGCATCTTATCTTCCACATAGCATTAGGAACCAAAAGAAAACATCCTAAATATCACGTGCTACTGAACAGTTTGAAGCCGAATATGCTTACAGTTAGGTCCATAAATCTTTAGACAGATACAACTTTTTTCTAATTTTGGTTCTGTACATTACCACAATGAATTTTAAATGAAACAACTCAGATGCAGTTGAACTGCAGCCTTTTAGCTTTAATTCAGTGGGTTGAACAAAAATATTGCATAAAAATGTGAGGAACCAAAGCCTTTTTTTAACAATATCACTTCGTTTCAGGGGCTCAAAAGCAATTGGACACAGGGCCGGAACTAGGGGTAGGCAGAGTAGGCGCCCGTCTAGGGTGCAATCATGATGGGGGGCGCTCTTTTAAGGGGATTTTGTTTTCTTTTAACCCTGGTTTGCTTGGCCTTTAATAGTTTTTCAATTTTACAAACCACCTATTCCAACCCCCCTTTTTGGCTCCTGCTTGAACAAGCACATATTTGGAGGCAATATTGTGGATTTTGCTGACACAAGTACAGATTGGGGGCCATATGAGGTCTTGGCTGCTGCTGGCACAGGTACAAATGGGGGTAATATGATAGGTGCTGGAACAGGTACACATGTTTGGGGCATTATGATGGATTTTTGGCTCCTGCTGGCACAGGTACAAATTAGGGACAATATGATGGATTTTTTGGCTGCCGCTGGCATAATTACCGACTGGGGGTAACGCTATGATGGACGTTTTGTCTTATGCTGGCACAGGTACAGATCTGGGGGCAATCTGAGGCATTGACTGCCGTTGGCACAGGTACAAATGGGGGCAACATAATGGCTACTGGCACAGGTACAGGGGGCAATATGAATGGTATGGTGGGAAATGGTAATGTAGGACCGGGTGGGGGGGCACTGATTGAAGCCCTTGCCTAGGGTGCCAAAATACCTTGGCCCGGCCCTGATTGGACAATTGACTCAAATGCTATTTCATGGGCAGGTGTGGGGCAATTCCTTCTTTATGTCATTATCAATGAAGCAGATAAAAGCCCTGGAGTTGATTTGAGGGGGGTGCTTGTATGTGGAAGATTTTGCTGTGAACAGACATGTCGTCAAAGGAGCTCTCCATGCAGGTGAAACAAGCCATCCTTACGCTGCAAAAACAGAAAAAACCCATCCAAGTAATTGCTACAATATTAGGAGTGGCAAAATCTACAGTTTGGTACATCCTGAGAAAGAAGGAAATCACTGGTGAACTCAGCATCGCAAAAACACCTGGATGTCCACAGAAGCCAACAGTGGTAGATGATCACAAAATCATTTCCATGGTGAAGAGAAACCCCTTCACAAACAAGAGAAACCCCTTGCCAAACAAATGAACAACACTCTCCAGGAGGTAGGCGTATCGATATCCAAGTGTACCATAAAGAGTAGACTGCATGAAAGTAAATACAAAGGGTGCAATGCAAGGTGCAAACCACTCATAAGCATCAAGAATAGAAAGACTAGATTGGATTTTGCTAAAAAAATCTAAAAAACATTCTTTGGACAGATGAAACCAAGATCAACCTCTACCAGAATGACAGCAAGAAAAAAGAATGGAGTCGTGGAATAGCTCATGATCCAAAGCATACCACATCTGTAAAAAAACATGGTGGAGGCAGTGTGATGGCTTGGGCGTACATGGCTGCCAGTGGCACTGGGACACTAGTGTTTATCCATGATGTGACACAGGACAGAAGCAGCCGAATGAATTCTGAGGTGTTCAGAGACACTGTCTGCTCAAATATAGCTAAATGCAGTCATGTTGATTGGGAAGCATTTCACAAAACAGATGGACAATGACCCAAAACATACAGCCAAAGCAACCCAGGAGTTTATTAAAGCAAAGAAGTGGAATATTCTTGAATGGCCAAGTCAGTCATCTGACATGAATCAGCCCATCATATAATATAATAACTTTGAATGATATGCCTTTATTTAATGGAAATTCAATTTCAGGCAGGGCATAAAATGGTACCCCCCTGTGAATGTAATCACTAACCTTGGGCCCCTGGCCCCAGTCTCTTTATTTCCAGATCCCTCCCAGATTATTCTATATGAGAGTGCCGCACCACCATTCTTACTTTTTTGGGGTCCTAAATTAGAGATTAAATTCACTAGGGGGTGCCTAAAAAATTGGATCCACCCGTTATCCTTTTGTTGCCCTATAAGAGATTGTCTACCTTTACATTTCAGATTTACATAATTTATATTTTTAGAATGCTCCACCTGTTTAATTAGCACACAGTAAACATCCACAGTAAGGTGGGTCTGTGACCTATTTAAAATACTGTAGAAGGGATTGAAAGCTTTTAATACAGTAATTAGGATGCCTTTTAGTTTATTCATGGTAACAATATCAGCTAGCTCACTTTACAAAGTATTGTAAAGCATTCACACCCAATATTCATGTTTAATTTTCTTTTAAAAGAATAGCTTTCTGAAGAGCAGTCATTTCATTTTAATAAAGATTTCTTTGTATAACGTTAAAGACATTTGTCCTTCAGGTCTTTTATTTGCACTGGTTTAAAGTGAATTATGCCAAGTATGCCTCTAAGGTCACATGTTTATCAACGGATTAGAACTCTATCTCAGTCTTGACTAAAAAGCTTTTTACTTACAGGTTGAGTCTTCTGAGATTTCTAAGGGTCAGGGCACACAGGCAGACAAATCTCCTCTTTTTCAGGGCGACTAATCTCCCTGAACTGCCTCCCCTGCCTTCCTGTTGACTAAAATGTAAATCGCCGGCGGGATGGCACTCGGCGCGATAAATTTTCCAAGTCGCCCGAACTTTCCTGTGAGGCAGGGGAGGCAGTTCGGGGAGATTAGTCGCCCTGAAGAAGAGGAGATTTGTCGCTGGGCGACTAATCTCCCTAAATCTGCCTGTGTGCCCTGACCCTAAGAGGTTTTAGAAAGGCAAGCAGTGATTATAGCAGGACCCCAAAAAGTGCTGGAATTCCAAGGGCAAAGTTCTTATGTGTAAATAGATCACTGCAACAAAAACAACTTTTTTGTTGATGATATCCTTATTATAAGCTCAGTAGTTCCAACGACTGCAAATTGATATGTTGCATTACAATATTTCTTTGAATTGCCCTTTATTTATTTCCTCTGTCTGCTGTGTGGCATAATTTGTTTTAACTCACATCTCCAACAGTGTCACATGTTACATGGAGAGATGGAAGAAAGTTCTTTCTTTACTCACATTAAAATGCTCCGCTTAATAATTTTGTAAGATACAGATTTTTTGCCACAGCTTTACACCACCACCCTCTATGAGAGGGTTCCAACATTGCCTCTTCCAAAAGTATGCATTCCCCAGAGCCTTGCATTTTTATTGTTATATTGTTGCTGTCAGGAACAAACTCTGCCTTTTATATACTAAGTAGTAACACAGATATCTTTACAGGTTTTTTAATACATATCCACTTGTAGGGAGTGTTTTATAGTAACTTTCACTTACCAGAGGGCAGATTTATCAAGAGTCAAATTTCGAGTTCATGGGAGTTATTTAGAACTCCCATGAACTCGAAATTCGACCAATTGCAATTTATTAAAAAAAAAAAAAATAGAATTTGGCAAACTCTGGTGAATACGATTGACCTGAAAATTCAAATTGAATTTGATTAGAGTTTTTTCCCCCAAAAAAACCTTGAATGTCAGGAAGGCTGCAAACCACTCTGAATTGATCCCAGGACGTCTTCCACAGGCTAAAACAGCTAGGGATGCACCGAATCCAGGATTCAGTTCGGGATTCGGCCAGGATTCAGGATTTTTCAGATGGATTCGGATTCTTCTGCCAGGCTGAACCAAATCCGAATCCTAATTGCATATGTAAATTAGGGGTGGGGAGGGAAATCACGTGATGTTTTTTCACAAAACTTTTTCCCCTTCCCACCCCTAATTTGCATATGCAAATTAGGGTTCAGATTCGGTTCAGTATTTGGCCGAATCTTTTGCAAAGGGTTCGGGTGTTCGGCCGAATCCAAAAAAGTGGATTCGATGCATCCCTAAAAACAGCAATTCGACAGGTTTAAGGTGGTGAATAAAGTGGTGTATGATAAATCTCGAAAATCGATTAAAGAACCCTACTACAGAAACCCAAAATTGTATCTGTCAGCTCAGAATGCTATCCCCTCCTGTGATCTGTAGATAAAACTTTCTGTCCTGACAAATCAGATATCATACGCATGGTTATTCATAACATTGTAAGTTAACACAGTGAACAACTTCACATTTTATATGGCTTATATCAATGTAGAAAATGTACTTATTGCTTTGATTTCTGCCTTCACAACTTCTAAACAATATCTAATCAATGGTGGTTAGATATTGTTTCATTTTCCTGTCTACAAGGATGCCCATCTGGATGGAATAGAGTTGCTTCTGCTTTTCATACTCTGAGATCTGTTCATATTTCTGATAAACATTTTAACAGTGGCAACAGAAGTTTCTAATTGGACAGACTGCTTGATCACTTAGTATTGCAGAACAGTCTTCCGAAGCTGTCAAGGCACATTGATTCAACAACTGTCAGACAGAAAGATAAAAATGCTCTGATGTCAAAATCATTTAAATACCAATATTGCATAGATAAAAGATTAATATATTGATATAGTAAATAATTATGTTTTATTCCTATTATCAACTTTTATCTATTGCAGGTGCTTATTATCCCCAGATTCCAGGAAGATACTCTCTCCTCTATAACAGCAATAGAAAATGGGTTCCTGCATAAAGATAAGCGTGGTTTACAAAGTCATACAAAAGTCATAGATTTCTGAAGGACTTCCTAATTCTGCACTCAGGCATTAACATGGATGAATTTGACAGAAAAAAAAAATTTGATTCAAGAATTTTCAGCTAGATTGTTCATTCGCTTTAATGACAAATGCATATTGTTAGTTTTATGGTTATTTCACACAGTGTTTCATACAGTTAACATCTGTAAAAAAAAACTTATATGATGGAATCTTTTTCAGTGCCTCCAAAATGCAGGGTGCAGCCATTCAAAAAAATACAGGTGTGGGAGTTGCTTTTTATTTTGAAATAATATACAATTTCATAAAATCTGCTTGAATACTATATTACTACTATTATTAACAAGTTCAGGTATGGTACATTGTTATCCAGAATGCGTGGGACCACGAGTTTTCCGGGTCTTTTTGTAATTGGATTTCCAGACTTTAAGGGGCACATTTACTTAGCTCGAGTGAAGGATTAGAATAAAAAATACTTCGAATTTCGAAGTATTTTTTTGGCTACTTCGACCATCGAATTGGCTACTTCGACTACGAATCGAACGATTCGAACTAAAAATCTTTCGACTATTCGATAGTCGAAGTATTTAAGTCTTCGCCACCTACTTCGCCACCTAAAACCTACCGAGCACCAATGTTGGCCTATGGGGAAGGTCCTGATAGGCTTTCCTACCAATTTGGGATCTAAGGAAAATCGTTAGATCGATGGATTAAAATCCTTCCTATCGTTCGATTCGAAGTATTTAATCGTTCCATCGAACGATTTTTCCTTTGATCGTTCGATCGCAGGAATTGCCGTAAATCCTTCGACTTCGATATTTTATAACCCTCGATACTTCGACGGTCGAATATCGAGGGTTAATTAACCCTCGATATTCGACCCATAGTAAATGTGCCCTTAGGTCTACTAAAAAAAAAATTGTAAACATTAAGGTAAAGTCATTTATCAAAGTATAGTATAACTTGAACAGTAAATTCGAATTTTCGAGTGTCAAAATTCACACATTCAAATTTTAATCCTGCCTATTTGAATGTGAGATACTGTATATCACACCTCGACCCTGGAAACAATGACAGAGGTCCGTTGAGTCATTTGGAGATATCAATAGCCTTCCTGACATTCAAGTTTTTTTTTTTTGCAAAAAACAACTCGATTCGTATGAATCTAATACGATTCAAATTTTCGAGTCTGAACCATTTGATCGAATATTACATACCACTATAATCCATTACAAGAGCTACAGACCTAAAAGTGGAAAGGTGGTGAGAGGCAAAAGAAGTTTTGATGTGCATTTATATAGTGACAAGGGTTAATAGTGTATCGCAAATGGATTGAATGGAGCATTAGGCTTGAGTAGTAGATCAATAGCAGAAATGTGAGTTTGATTAATAGAGTAATGGTAAGTTTTCAGGGATAGTTAAAGGGATTCTGTCATGATTTTGGTTTACTTTTTATTTCTAAATTACATTGCAAATAATTCACTCTACCATTTACATTTTTATTCTTGAACCAACAAATACATTTTATTAGCTGATATAGTGGTGTGGAGACAGCTCAGTGCATTGTACCTAATTTTCAGCTTTAAGAAGGAGCCAATACTTCAGGAACTAACTGCTTTGAGGCAGCTATTATTTCTCCCCTTCTCATTGTACTGTACTTCAGTATGACCCAAGGCGTGCACGGTTTTTCCTGCTTGGGTGCTATTCTCATGTTTACCACTAGCTAGGGAGCATTTTTAGCAATACAAACAAATCCTTCAGCAGAGATGTCAGGTAGCTGCTATCTGGTTAGCTGCTCATTGTTCTGTTGTTAGGCTGCTGGGGGGAGGGAGCAGGTGATATCACTCCAACTTGCAGTGTAGCAGAGTAAAGAGTTACTGAAGTTTATCAGCACACAAGTTCCATGGTTAGGGGCACCTGGGAAATATAAATCATGTCTAACCCTATGTCAAATTTTAAAATTAAATATAAACAAATCTGTATGCTATCTAGTATAGGTAAATCTAAAAACAACTGGACTTGTTGTGTAATCAATGAAGACGTTTCACTACTCATCCGAGCAGCTTCTTCAGTTCAACTGACTGGTGTGGGAAGTTTTCGTCATATAAACTCTTCCACTAATCCAATCACAATGGCACATTGTAACTCTTCTGTGTAGTTACTGTGATAGGATTATCCAGTGCGTCATGCAACTCCTAGATACAGGTGTTACTTGTGAGAGTTGCATGAATGGATGTGTGAAGTGTTCTGAAACCGCCCGGGGTACAGATGTTAGAACAGCATTGTATGTAGCAGACAGGTGTTGTCGAAGGCCCCCGCCTCTGTTCAGGGATGGTTTCTCCACCTTGACATGAATCGCTTCTTTCACGCCTCGTTCAAACCAGCGGTCTTCTTTATCCAATATTTGGACCTTGTTATCTTCAAAGGAGTGTCCCTTGTCTTTTAAGTGTAGAAAGACAGCTGAGTTTTGACCTATAGAGTTCGCCCTCCTATGCTAAGCCATTTGCTTGGTGAGCAGTTGTTTAGTGCTCACTTCCACACCACTATATCAGCTAATAAAATGTATTTGTTGGTTCAAGAATAAAAATGTAAATGGTAGAGTGAATTATTTGCAATGTAATTTAGAAATAAAAAGTAAACCAAAATCATGACAGAATCCCTTTAACTATCCCTGAAAACTTAACATTACTCTATTAATCCAACTCACATTTCTGCTAATGATCTACTACTCAAGCCTAGTGCTCCATTCAATCCATTTGCGATACACTATTAACCCTTGTCACTATATAAATGCACAACATCAAAACTTCTTTTGCCTCTCACCACCTTTCCACTTTTAGGTCTATAGCTCTTGTAATGGATTATAGTGGTATGTAATATTCGATCAAATGGTTCAGACTCGAAAATTTGAATCGTATTCAATTCATACGAATCGAGTTGTTTCCCCCCCCCCAAAAAACTTGAATGTCAGGAAGGCTATTAATATCTACAAATGACTCAACAGACCTCTGCCATTGTTTCCAGGGTCGAGGTGTGATATACAGTATCTCACATTCGGATAGGCAGGATTAAAATTTGAATGTGTGAATTTTGACACTCGAAAATTTGAATTTACTGTTCAAGGTCTACTTTGGGGAGACAAAACAACTGCTCAGCATAGGAGGGCGAACTCTATAGGGCAAAACTCAGCTGTTTTTCTACACTTAAAAGACAAGGGACACTCCTTTGAAGATAGCAAGGTCCAAATATTGGATAAAGAAGACCGATGGTTTGAACGAGGCGTGAAAGAGGCGATTCATGTCAAGGTGGAGAAACCATCCCTGAACAGAGGCGGGGGCCTTCGACACCACCTGTCTGCTACATACAATGCTGTTCTAACAGCTGTACCCCGGTGGTTTCAGAACACTTCACATATCCATTCATGCAACTCTCACAAGTAACACCTGTATTTAGGAGTTGCATGACGCACTGGATAATCCTATCACAGTAACTACACAGAATCAACACCTCTGTGAAATTCTTCAGATGTCACCTCTTTGAAGAGTTACAATGTGTCATTGTGATTGGATTAGTGGAAGAGTTTATATGCCGAAAACTTCCCACACCAGTCAGTTGAACTGAAGAAGCTGCTCGGATGAGTAGTGAAACGTCTTCATTGATTACACAGCAAGTCCAGTTGTTTTTAGATTAACCTATACTAGATATACCATGACCTGGATGAATGAAAATCTTTATAGTCAAATCTGTATGCTCTTTTAAAAAATGGATTTCAGTGCAAAATTGCAACACCGGTGCAGTAGAGTAGTTTTAGCTGTACGAGAACTATTGAGACTAGCAGTAACATACAGTAAATAACAGGCGCCCGTCCCAGGTGCAGGTCATGCAGCCAGGCACCCCCCTCCAGAAGTGATATTCTCTGTGGGTACGAAGGTGCACAAACCACCGACGGACCTGGTGCACCCCTGCTCCCCGGTAGTTCCGCCACTGGAGACTAGGTGGCTTTTGCCAAGGCTGACAGGGGTAAGGAAAGTTTTTTTATTTTCAAGTTGATTTGTTTATGTTTTAGTAGGAAGTAAAAGGTTCTAGCTGGAAAAGAAAGATTTAGTAGATGGGAATAGGCTCACCGAACAGAGAAAAGTAGGGACAGAGAAGGGGTCAGCGAGAGAGTATCAGGGGCGCTCCACCAATGAGGCGAGTTGAGACACTCGCCTCAGGCGGCAGCGCCCCCCTGGTTACCAGGGGCGGCAAAAATGCCGCTCCTGGTAACTAAGAGCCGAATTTCCGGTTTTCAACCCGGAAATTTGGCTCTTCTAGTGCAGAAAGCGCAATTGCGCTCTCTGCACTAGTGTCGTGCAGCGCCCCGACCCCCTCCTGCGCAGAAAATGTGAGCGCCATGAGGAGGGGTCGGGGCAGCAAAGGAAGGCCTCAGGCGGCATAAAGGCGCGGATCGGCGCTGGAGAGTATGTGTTGCTCTCCAACTCTTTTTACATTGGAATGTGGCTCACGGGTTAAAAAAGGTTGAGGACCCTTGCACTATATTATAGGATGGACAGGACCTTTTAGAATATTTCTAGCATCATTAAATATACCAAAGCAAAACAAATAACATTGCTGTAATAAACTCCTGTGGGTGCTCATGAGTCTAAGATAAACCGTATATATTTCTTCATTAGTCTGCCACTCTGGTAGTTTCCAAGGAAATACTTCATTTTGGTTATTTTTGCCTTATCAGTCTATTTTTCCACATTGTTTACTTTACAGACCATTGAAAAGCATTTACCTTTTCAATCTTAAACCACTCCAGTATTACTTTGACATTGTGTTTGGGATCATTGTCCTGCTGAAAGATGAGCTTTTGACCAAGCTTCAGTTTTTTTTTAGCAGACTGAAAAGTTGTTCTCTTGTTCTTATATTTGCAATGTCCCTTCTTTATTTGTTTTTATTTGTTTAAACAAGATGCATAGCTCCAGCTGAAGAAAAGCAGCCCTGTATTAATGGCTACCATAAACATACTACATTTTATGTATGGGGCAACCAAAATGTGCTTGTATAACAGTGGCCAGTATAGTAGGGTGGCATTAAAGGAGAACTAAACCCTAAATGAATATGGCTACTGAACTTATTGAACCATTATAAAGGTTCAGCATCTCTATAGCACCAATCAGGCCAGGATTTGTGAAGAGGCCACCAAGGCCGGGCCTAGGGTGGCAGGATTTTAGGGGGCGGCATGCTGCCCAACCACATTGGGGATGTGCATGAGATACAATCGTTTTTTTTTTTAAATTTCCTGAGCGCCAATCCCAATTGCTTTGGTGAAAACAATGAATGATGATGAAGGATGAAAATTTGAGCAAATAAAAGGGAGGGGACGGGGGCGACAAACAACATAGCGCCTTCTATGTAAATCCGGCCCTGGCAGCAATGATTCATTACTTCAACGTTGTCACTGGAGTTTACCATCTTAGGTTTTGTTAGGTGTGTCTGTGACACTCACATGCTCAGTAGGCTCTGAGCAGCTGTTCAGAAGCTAAGCTTAGGGGTCGTCGCAAATCATCAAACAGCAAAATGAGGTTTGCCTGTCATAAAGGTGATGCTACAGGGCTGATTATTAAATCTGATGCTAATTGAGGTTTCTGAGCTGCCATGTACCAATAATGTAAATTATTTATTAATCAACCTTATATTGTGACATTTCTATTCTATATATACACTATATTGTGTGTCAGTCCCTAAGCTCAGTAAGTGACAGCAGCACAGAGCATGTGCAGTAAATTAGCAGAAAAGAAGATAGGAAGTTACTGGGGGCATCTTTGGAGGCCCAAATCTTTCCTGCTAAAGGGCTGTGATTGTCTTGGGCTGGTACAGAAGCCCAAAACATAATGTGCAACATTTCTACCTACTTCTTTAGTTAAGCTGTAGTTTGCCAAAATGTTTGGGAGCAACCCAGCTGGAAAAGGATTGTTGTCAAATTGGAGCATGACTGGTTCAGGCCAAAGTTCAAAGCAATATATGTGACTGTAATTTAACAGTGCAACCCTTAAAAACATAGTATTTAATGTATGTATAAAACATTAGTGTAAGCATCACCTAGACCTGTGCATTACAGTAATTTTTCTCATCAAATTTGGATATACAAAGTATAGTTGCCATACCTAAAGGATATTTAAAGTGTTTGAGATTAATAAGAGAAAACACATTTTCTTCTCTATAGTTTTATTCCTAATGGTTTGTCTTTAAGATAAAACTCAATACTCTGCCCTAGCTCTGAAGCTCACAATGCTAGATCAATTTATTTGATTATTGCATATTTACAACCAGAAAATAACAAATGGTAAAAATTATTCTCTTATAGTAATGGCCAAAATTTTCCCTGACCCCCCTTTTGAAAGGTAGAAAGAGTCAGAAGGCCAAATAATGAAAAAACTAAAATAAAAAAATAATGAAGACCAATTGAAAAGTTACTGAGCATTGGCCATTCTATAACATACCAAAAGTTACTGACCGCTGCCACTCCTTTGGATCCATATATGAGTTATTTTTAATATTTCATATAACAATATTTAGTGTTTCCCTGTAAGGAACCTAGTGCTTTCCTTGCTGATCTCCTTCCCCTCGTGGTCCTGCTATTGTACACAAACTTGTTTTTTTCACATGACATTTTCTGCTCAAAAAATTTTAAAAACTAAAAATATCCAAGGCAGGTGCCATGTTAAGAATTCAGGATTCTGTTTACTACTATAAAAGAAAACCAAGAAATCTTTATGCTAAGTATTATTTACATTTTTATCCATAAATAAATAACTATTAATATAGATTAAAATAGCGTTAAAGGAGAAGGAAAGGCTGAGTTTACTTGAGGTGCCAAAAGTTAGGCACCCCCAAGTGATTGTATTTACTTGACTTTACTAGACTACCCGAATCCCGGGCCGGTGCTCCTATCAGCAGAAAATTGCATTGCTACAGGACTCTTCCAGCGAACACCACAGAGTGATCAGCTTGCTTCTTCCTTCTTCGCACGGGTACGCATGCGCAGTATCACGACAAGCCAAACTTTAACAAAGAAGTAGGCTATTTTGTTCTACCGTGCATGTGTCTGGCGCGAAATTTGAAGAAAGAAAAAGAAGGAAGCTGCTCCGTGGTGCTCGCGGGTGCAGTTTTCTGCTGATAGGAGCACCGGCCCGGGGTTTCAGGTAAGTATATGCAATATGCAATCACTTAGGGGCCGATTCACTAACTTCGTGTGAAGGATTCGAAGTAAAAAAACTTCGAATTTCGAAGTGTTTTTTGGGCTACTTCGACCATCGAATGGGCTACTACGACCTTCGACTACGACTACGACTTCGAATCGAACTATTCGAACTAAAAATCGTTCGACCATTCGACCATTTGACCATTCAATAGTCAAAGTACTGTCTCTTTAAGAAAAAACTTCGACCCCCTAGTTCGCCATCTAAAAGCTACCGAACTCAATGTTAGCCTATGGGGAAGGTCCCCATAGGCTTGGCTAACTTTTTTTTATCGAAGGATATTCCTTCGATCGTTGGATTAAAATCCTTCGATTCGAAGGATTTTATCGTTCAATAGAAGGAATAATCCTTAGATCGTTCGATCGCACTATTTGCGCTAAAATCCTTCGACTTCGATATTCGAAGTCGAAGGATTTTAATTCCCAGTCGAATATCGAGGGTTAATTAACCCTTGATATTCGACCCTTTGTGAATCGGCCCCTTATTGTCCCTAACTTTTGGCACTTCCAAGTAAACTCAGCCTTTCCTTCTCCTTTAATAGCTACATCGAGCTATTTTGTATAAAATATTTTTGAATTTTTTTGAATGAAAATGAAGAAATAAAAGAGGCTGATAACTTAATGTACAGTAGTTGCTGAAGATCTTTCATGTAGACCATTTATTGTTGCAATTATTACTGAACCAGTATGCATTTCTAGATGATAGATGTCCTTTGCAAGATTTGAAGTTACCAATGATGCCGTCCTAGTTAAATATTTGAGCAAATCTGTATCATTGGTATTCTAGTGCCAGGGAAATTAGCATCAAAGTATTTGCATGTAACTGATCATAAAATTGCTATAGCAGTAGATTGCTGCCCATCTTTGATAATCTTCTGGCATACAGTGCAAAATACCAATCCGTGTGTTATTCATGCATGGTGCTCTACGTTATAAGTAGCCCTTATGTTTGGAAAACTCAAGGTCCCCATCATCTAAATAATTTAAAATAAAGTTCCGACTGCAACTGAACACACTAATTACTGTTTGTGAAGAAACAGTAATACTGTATACAAAATTATGATTATATTCAGAACTGTCCCAGTAAAAAAAGTGTGTAAAAACATATCAGAAAAATAGTAAGGGGAAAGGTTGAAAAGGGACAGTCCATTTATTTTGCTTTAGCTTTTTGTGCAGAATTGTTACTTACTCCTGAGAGTATATTTACTCACTGAGACTATAACAACATTGACAGGACAGAACAATCTTGGAAGGTCATGCTGCTTTCTCCATATTCCATTTACCAAAATAAATTTGCTGACATCACTGCTACATCCAAATTACACACACGAGCACTGGCAGCAATTGTTATTAACCAGGTGTCATATAATAAAAGGCACAAAGTTTGCCTGGTCTTTTCACCCATAGTAACCAATCATATATTTGTTCCAAACATCTCTACATTAGTAAATGCTACCTTCTGTTTGGTTGCTGTGGGTGACTTAACTAGTAGCAACCCTTGCATCTAGATTATCCCATTAAGCTTGACACTGACCATGTTAATTAGGGCAAGTAGCAATCTTTCCAATGATTATGGCATCATCTCTGTTTTCATCTCAGTTAAGTTGTTTTATGGCTGTGGAACAAGCATTTAACATGACTTTAATGCAGTTTAACAGCACTTTGTAAGTGTATATAGGGTTAGAACAATGGAAGCAAACATCTAATTGGCTGCCATGTGTTACCACCCAGGTGCAAATTTTCCCAGTGTTTATAAATGATCCACAGCATCTCTAGACTGCCACTATCTTCCCAAGAAGCATGAGCTACAAGATTTGAGTTTTTTCATGTTATAGTTAGGGTTTTTGAGGTATACCTTGACTGTTCACAGCAGAATAAAAATACTGCAAGCTCAAAGATAGAATGTAATTGTTATGGAGTTGTAGTAGACCTGATATATTGGTTGGGACACAATCACATTACTAATGGTGCATTTGTTTTTTGGGATGGCAAAATATTGAGAAACGTGTCATTCTGTGTCTAGTAGCTGACTGTGTATTATAGATATAGAGGCTGCATTTAGACAATGACATTCCTGAACAGTTGATACTACACCATTGGACAAGAAATATGTGCATTTCATTGTTATGTAAGTAAATTACAGAGATGCCTGTGTAATGCCCGAAGGCGCAGTTGAAGTAAGGACCAAAGAGGAAGCAACAAATCAGGTTCGCAGTACAGAAAAGGGTTTATCAAAGAATGGTCGTCAAACAGGCAGGATGGTCAAGACAGGCAGCACAGATTCAAAGTCGATAACAGGCAAAGGTTCAAAACACGGAAGATCAAGACAGAATATATCGCACCCAGGAACTATATGAAATAGACCTATAATTGGGCAAGGTCAGGAAGGAAATGAGGGTCTTTATAGTCCAGTCTATTGGCGCCAAAATTGACGCGCTTGCGTCAGACGCAGACGCCAGCGTCCCCACGCTGACGCCTTGACGCCGGCGCCCGATTCTGACGCCGGCGTCCGTTCCGTCGCCGGCGACCAATCACAGGGCGAGAAGGAGATGATGCAGGAGGATTGCGACCAGCCGGAACCATGTGCAGGGAAGAGGAATCGCCATTTTGGACGCCATCTTGGAGCAGGTCAGAAGATTCCATTACAGTACCCCCTTCCTTAGGGGGGGCCTCAGGACCACCGGGACCAGGACGAGAAGGAAACTGCCTATGAAACCTGCGAACAAGGATGGGGGCATGGACATCAGATTTTTTCACCCAAGAGCATTCCTCGGGACCGAAACCCTTCCATTCGACAAGATACTGGAGAGCGCCCCTGGAAAAACGAGAGTCCAGAATCCTGCTGACTTCAAATTCTAGATGGTCATCGATAACAACAGGAGCTGTGGAAGAAGAAGAGGAGGAAGACACTGCAGGTTTAAGGAGAGACACATGAAAAGCATTAGGGATCCGCATCTCGGGAGGAAGAAGAAGACGAACTGCCACAGGGTTGATGACCTCGATGATGGGAAAGGGACCGATGAATTTGGGGCCAAGCTTGGGAGTGGGAATCTTGAGGCGAATATTCCGTGTAGACAACCAGACCTTGTCACCAGGAGCATAGGGTGGAGCGGCAATTCTTTTCCTGTCGGCAAACTTCTTCTGGGAGGACGAACTTTTTTCCAAATTAGCAGTGGTGGCCTGCCAGATGGCCAGCATATGAGCGGCTTGATCATTAGCAGCAGGAACGTTTGTGAGTAAGAGATCTTGAGGGAATGCCAATGGGTTCCGGCCATAAACACAGAAGAAAGGAGATTTCTGGGAAGAAGAATGAAAAGAATTGTTATGAGCAAACTCCGCCCAGGGAAGAAGGTCCGACCAGTCGTCTTGACACAAGGATACATGGCAACGAAGAAATTGCTCCAAGGCCTGGTTAACACGTTCAGCGGAACCATTGGACTGAGGATGATAAGAAGAAGAAAATTGAAGAGAAATATTTAAAGCTTTACACAGTGACCTCCAAAACTTAGACACAAATTGGGGGCCACGATCGGACACAATTTCTGCAGGAAAGCCATGGAGGCGAAAAATATGTTTAATAAATAGTTCAGAAAGTTCTGGAGCGGAAGGCAGTTTGCGGAGAGGAGTGAAATGAGCCATCTTACTGAATCTGTCGATAACAACCCAAATGACAGTGTGGCCGGAGGAAATGGGCAAATCTACAATAAAGTCCATGGCGAGATGAGTCCAGGGTCGAGATGGGATGGGTAGTGGAAGAAGAAAACCCTTGGGAGGAGAATGTCCGGATTTAGACACAGCACACGTGGAACATGAGGAGACAAAATCTTTAACGTCCTTTCTTAAGGTTGGCCACCATACTAGACGAGACAAAAGCTCGGTCGTCTTCTGAATTCCAGGATGTCCAGCCTGTTTGGAACAATGAGACTGAGACAAAATAGTAAGACGAAATTCAGGAGGGACAAAAGCAACACCAAGAGGAGTTTCCGCAGGAGCAGAATCTTGAGCGGACAACAATTGGGAGGCACAGGAAGGGAACAAGGCAGCAATAATCTTGATAGAGGGTACAATAGGTTCAGGTTCCTTGGACACAGAATCTTCGGGAATAAAGCTTCTGGATAAGGCATCGGCCTTCCTGTTTCTGGAGCCAGGACGAAAAGTAATGACAAAATTAAAACGGGAAAAGAAAAGTGCCCACCTGGCTTGTCGGGGATTCAGACGTTTGAGGGTTTGGATGAACTCAAGATTTTTATGGTCGGTAAAAATCGTCACAGGAACCGAAGAACCCTCCAGTAAGTGTCTCCATTCCTCCAAGGCTAATTTGATGGCGAGTAGTTCCCGATTCCCCACATCATAGTTCTGTTCAGGGGCAGAAAATTTTTTAGAAAAGAACGCACAAGGATGAAGTTTACCGTCAGAGATGGATCTCTGTGATAAGACTGCACCAGCTCCGACATCAGAGGCGTCAACTTCCATGAAGAAGGGTTGTAGGGGATCCGGGTGCCGAAGAATTGGAGCGGAAGAAAAGGCCTCTTTGAGGGACTTGAAGGATTCCAGGGCTTGGGGAGACCAGTGTTGAGGTTTGCCCCCCTTACGAATCAGGGCCAGAATTGGAGAGAGTCTGGAAGAAAAATTTTTTATAAACTGTCTGTAATAATTGGCAAAGCCAACAAACCTCTGAATGGCTTTGACACTGGTAGGAAGAGGCCAGTCCAGGATTGCAGACACTTTGGCAGGATCCATCTTGAAACCTAGAGGAGAAATAATATAGCCAAGGAAGGAAATGGAAGAGACTTCAAAGGTGCATTTCTCCAATTTAGCAAAGAGACTGTTCTTCCTTAGTCTAGAGAGGACCTCACGTACATGGGCACGATGTTCCGAAAGGTCTTTAGAAAAAACAAGAATGTCATCTAGATAAACGACCACACATAGACCCAACAAATCCCGAAAAATATCATTAACGAACTCCTGGAAGACCGCAGGAGCATTACAGAGACCAAAGGGCATGACCAAATACTCGTAATGTCCATCACGGGTATTAAAGGCGGTCTTCCACTCGTCCCCTTCACGGATCCGGATAAGATTGTATGCCCCCCGAAGATCCAGCTTTGTAAAGATATTGGCACCCCTAAGCTGATCGAACAGTTCAGAAATAAGAGGAAGAGGGTACCTGTTTTTAACTGTGATCTTGTTGAGTCCTCTGTAGTCGATGCAGGGCCGCAAACTACCATCCTTTTTCTCAACAAAGAAGAAACCTGCTCCAGCAGGGGAGGTGGAAGGACGGATGAATCCTCTCTGGAGATTCTCCTGGATGTATAACTTCATAGCAGAAGTTTCCGAAGGGGAGAGTGGGTAGGTGCGGCCCCTGGGGGGCATAGAGCCGGATAGAAGTTCCACAGGGCAATCGTAAGGCCGATGGGGAGGAAGAGTCTCAGCGGAACACTTGTTAAATACATCGGAAAATGCTTGGTACACAGAGGGAATAGAGGAATTAGAGGACACAGAAGAAACTTTGACAACCGGAACAGTGGGTAGGCAGTTTTGTAAACAAAAAGGACTCCATCTGGAAACTTGCAATGAGGACCAGTCAATGACTGGATTATGTACACATAACCATGGCAGTCCCAGGACAACCGGAGTGGAAGGGCAATCAATGAGGAGGAAGGATAGTCTCTCCAAATGCATGGTGCCCACCTTGAAGGAAAGTTCCTGAGTAGAATGCGAGATGAAGGCAGACGACAGGGGACGATCATCAATCGCCAGGACACGAAGAGGAACAGCCAAGGGTTGAAGAGGGATGGAATGGCGTCCTGCAAAGGTTCGGTCCATGAAGTTTCCTGCAGCACCGGAATCTAGAAAGGCTTGTGAAGAAAACTTTAGAGAGCCAAGCTGGATCTGCACCGGAAGAAGGAAACGTAGAGCAGAGGAATGGGGAGAATGACAAATCCCACCCAGGTAAGTCTCCCCATGCTTACCTAGGCTTTGGCGTTTCCCGGCTTCACTGGACACTCCTGGGCAAAGTGGGTTTTACCCCCACAGTAAAGGCATAGACCGGCCGCCCTTCTCCGGAGTTTCTCCTGTTCGGACAGACGAGCCCGCCCAATCTGCATGGGTTCTTCAGCCGGCAAGGAGGAAGAAGCAGAATCCATAGGAGCAGGAGGAAGCACTGGGGGAACAGGATTGAAAAGCAGGGGTCTCTGGAAGCGGGGGGCCAAAGTAGGTTGGAACCGGGGGTACCTTTTTGTACGCTCTCGGTCGAGTTCGAGCTGGAACTCCCTCTGCCGGGTATCCACCTTCACCGCCAAGGCCACCAGATCCTCCCACCGAGAAGGAATTTCCCGGGAAACGAGGTCATTCTTAATGCGTATAGCCAAGCCGTTGTAAAAGGCCGCGTGGTAACCATCGTTATTCCAGGAGGTCTCTGCCACCAGAGTACGAAATTCAATGGCATACTCGGGGACTGAGCGAGTGCCTTGTTGAAGCTGGAACAGTCAAGCCGAGGCTGCAGTAGTACGGCCTGGAGCATCAAACACCGTCCGGAGTTCTTGGAGAAAAGCCCCGGCGTTGTCGATCAGCGGGTCTCTCTTCTCCCAAAGGGGTGACGCCCATTCCAGAGCCTTCCCCTGCAGACGGGAGATGACATAACCAACCTTGGCTTGCTCGGAGACGAACTGGCCTGGCTGCAGAGTGAATTGAATTTCACATTGGTTAATAAAACCTCGACAAGCTTTTGGGTCTCCGCTGAAAAGAGGTGGAGCGGGAACACGAGGTTCAGACACCTGGAGAGGAGCAGGAATGGCAGGAACAGGCACAGCCGCAGGAGCCGCAGGAGACATGGCAGTCAATTTCTCCAGGATAACATCAATAGCCTGGCCAATTTGAGACTGCTGGGCTTCATAGGATTTCATGCGAGAAGCCAACCCCCGAATGGCCCCTCCGACATCGAGGGGTACTTGGGCCTCCTCCGAGGGGTCCATGGCCCAATTATACTGTAATGCCCGAAGGCGCAGTTGAAGTAAGGACCAAAGAGGAAGCAACAAATCAGGTTCGCAGTACAGAAAAGGGTTTATCAAAGAATGGTCGTCAAACAGGCAGGATGGTCAAGACAGGCAGCACAGATTCAAAGTCGATAACAGGCAAAGGTTCAAAACACGGAAGATCAAGACAGAATATATCGCACCCAGGAACTATATGAAATAGACCTATAATTGGGCAAGGTCAGGAAGGAAATGAGGGTCTTTATAGTCCAGTCTATTGGCGCCAAAATTGACGCGCTTGCGTCAGACGCAGACGCCAGCGTCCCCACGCTGACGCCTTGACGCCGGCGCCCGATTCTGACGCCGGCGTCCGTTCCGTCGCCGGCGACCAATCACAGGGCGAGAAGGAGATGATGCAGGAGGATTGCGACCAGCCGGAACCATGTGCAGGGAAGAGGAATCGCCATTTTGGACGCCATCTTGGAGCAGGTCAGAAGATTCCATTACAGCCTGCTGGAAATCTAGTTTGTATAAGATTATGGTATGTAGGGCCCTATAGGGATACAGGCCCTATAGAGTTAATCTTTTCACCATTTCCATGGGTTATTGGGTAGAATCCCTGTTACAAAATAACCTTTACAGTGATAGGCTGAGAGATTTGATGACACTTCTCTGACACACTCCTATATAGTGTGTGCAGGGAGTGGCCTCTTCCTCTTTTGCCTCTGGATGTGATTCCAGCTGGATGTGCTCAGGGGGACTGAGTGCAATAGGCCCAGAAGAAGGCATGTGTCCAAGTAGGGGACCAGGAAACCCCGTGAATGAGGAACAGATATACTAGGGCAGACTTGTCATAGTCTCTCTAGGAGACAAAGGCAGATAGGATAGAGAGAAAGAGCAGCTGAGCACCAACAAGGATTTGCAGAAAGGGAGTTGCTTCCCAGAGGCTCTGTGAGTTGCCTCCAGTCAGGGACCTCAGTGAGGAGGGACTGTAGGGTAGAAGCTGCTTTCCTGACAACTTCCAGGAGGGAAAGGTTGTACTGCATTTGCCTGTGTACTCTATGTGTGAGCCTGCCTTTGTTCTGTGTGAACTCTCAATATGCTGTTTTCCTCAACTCCTGCGTGAGTACTGAAACTTGTGGTCATTTGCCCTTTTTGGCATAATAAACCGTTCCTGATTGTTAAGAACCTCCTGGCGCCCAAGTTGTTTTTGTGTGCACAGTAGCCTGGGGGGATGTAGTTGCACTACACCATAGAGGGAACACTTCCACTTAGCGAAGGCCCTGCCCTGGGTGTAAGTCACGTGTAACCCATGCTCTAGTGTTCTAGCTGGTGAATTAACCCAGAGTGGCCCAAATAGGTGTTACAGGTATATGTTAAATAAACACTTGTTTGTTAGGGATGTAGCGAACTGCCGTTTTGGTGTTCGCGAACGCCGTTCGCGAAAACCGGAAAAAATTCGAACAGTTCGCGAACAGTTCGCGAACTTCGAACACCCGCAAAATCGTTCGATTCGAACGATCGAAGGATTTTAATCGTTCGATCGAAGGATTTTCGTTCGAATCGAACGATCGAAGCCATTCGATCGAATGCTTTTCATTCGATCGAATGCTTACAATCGTTCGAACGAATGGAAATCGTTCGATTTTAGCGATCGAATGGTCGAATGGTCGAACGATTTTTATTCGAATCGAACGCGAACTCAAATTGGCGAACGTCGCGCGACGTTCGCGAACATTCGGCGGACGCGAACAGTCGAAGTTCGCGCGAACTAGTTCGCCGGCGAACAGTTCGCTACATCCCTATTGTTTGTACTTTCCTGACTTGTGAAATCGTTTAACAGCAGTCTGTTTATTATTGTAAGATCGGGACTCTGTTGCTTTTTGTTTGTATTGAGAGTTATAGGGGCATGCCTTCTTGCCTAGGTTTCCCTAGAGAAAGATCTAAGTACAGGCCTGGACTGGCTATTGGATCTTTCAGTCATATTCCCAGTGGGCCACTCCATTTATGGGCTGGGGAAGTGTAGCCACCGCATGAGAGCCAGAGCCAAAGCCGAATGAGAGCCGAAGCCAAATGAGAGCCGGAGCCGGTGCCAGCTCACATACTCACAATATGACAACCTAAAATAAGATGAGTAGAGAATCTTATCAGCATTCACAGATGCTAGTTATGCTTATAGAAACTGGCATGCTGGCATGGCAGAGTGCTTTTCTGTAGACTGTCACTTAAGAAGCATTCTTGGGGGCTCCCAGGGCTTGAGTAAATATTTAAAGTGAAGTACTTGATCATGTGCTAAGAGTGTACAATTTTGACTTTAACAGGACCAAATCTTTTCTGGTAGATAAGGTATTTTGCCTTTAACTTGGCACAACAGAACAAGCTAATTTATTATAATAAGTTCCTTTAAAGGGGACCCGTCACTAAAAAAAATTATTCAAAATCCTATTTTATCACATTAGTCAAGCAAAATGAACTTTAATTACACTATATAAATTATTTGAATCTTGTTTCCTTCAGTCTTGGAATTCAAAATGATAGCAAGCAGGCAGCAGCCATTTTGTGGACACTGTTATTAAGGCAAACCTTGCATCATCTCAGAATCTTGTTTGTGCACCAGAATGGGGGACACAATGTCCATCCCCATGCCCTGCCTACACAATTAAATGATGAAGAGAATGGGGGACTGTGTGGAGAGCAGTGACATCTAGGAAGTGCTGAATGGAAAGTGAAAGTAATTGTCTGCCCCGCCTCTATGCCCATGGCATAGAGGAGGGGCAGACAATACTTGATTGACAGCTGAAATTCTTAAATGAGCTTACAACAGCTATGAATGCTTTAATAAAAAAATGAAATTGGATTTCATGTTTAATTTGAAAAGGACTTTTATTATACAGATTTTTGTGTCTGGGTGACAGGTCCACTTTAAGTGACCAAGATCGAGAAAAGGACATATTAAACATCTAATTCTAACCGGGTTGAACTCTGGAAGGCAGGCCCGGACTGGCAATCTGTGGGTTGTTGCTATAAAGTCCCATAGAAAGTCAGTATTTAGTGTAGCTGTTTGGGCCTCTGTGTGGGCTGATTGGGCCTCTGTGTACCTGAAATGCCAGAGCCTATTTTAATTCTAAGTCCGGACCTGCTGGAAGGGAAGAAAATATTCTGCACACCAGTCTGGAGCAAAGAGATGTGAAAAGAATATGAAATGCTTAGGCTAGAACAATAAGCAATTTTACAAAGAGCTCCAATACAACAAAACTTAACTGGGAGCAAATGGGCAATGTTTGATGTATTTGGTGGAAAGTCAGAGGGACAGATTTACTAAAGAGCGAAGTGGCTAACACTAGCGTCAATTTGCTAGCGTTACCGCCCCCAGGGACTTTGACGATTTACCTTTTTCGCCAGACTTGCCTTCGCCAGCTCACACCAGGCGAAGTGCATAGATCTTCCTTATTCTTCTGTTACTCGCATCATATTTTTAGTGGAAAAAGTTTCTAAGTCCCAAAAAATGCTGGCGTCTTTTCATTTTTTCAGAGTGATAGCCTGCAAAAGTCCTTAAATTTTTTTTTGGGTAACCAAAACATATGGAACATTAACTATACAGTGGGCTCATGTGTAAGGCAACTTTATTTTCTTTATTAAGGTTCCCTGGACTTGTGTAATGTAATGTATTTGCTGCAACGTATACGTCCATTCAACTGTAAATTTACTGCCGTATGCTAATTATCCTGAGGGAAGACCTCTAACGAAGTTGCGCTAGGCAGAATTGAACGCTAGCGCATCTTCGGTTTGATTTGTATGAATTGCCAAAGTAACGCTGGCGAAAATTCATCAGCGTTCGTCGCCCTGGATGCAACTTCGCGTTTTAGTAAATTAGCGTTGTCTGAGTGAATTGTCACCTGGCAAAGTTTTGTGATGGCTGTGAAGCCATCACTGGCAAATTTTCGCCGCTTAGTAAATTTACCCCAGAGTTTCTTAGCTGAAACACAGGATGAGAACAATGGCATTTATCGGCAGCAGATTTATCTAAGGCAGCATAAAAAGTCACAGGATTAATAACCATAAATGAAGGGTAGCTGGATGGAGACCATAGACACAGCAATAGTGAGTCCATGGGCTTCCAGCTAATTATTATTTTAGAAAATTTAAAGGTGGAGTAAAGGTGAAATCACTGGGTGAAATAACTTTTGGCACCCCCTCCAGTGCTTGTATTCACATACCTAATACTCCGGCCAGTGTTCCTGTTAGCAGAGAACTGCCCTGGTCTGGGATTCACACAGAGCACTACTTTTCTTCTACTTCATCTTTATTTTTACTACCGTGGGGCCCATGCATGCAGAGAGTAAAGTGAAAAGGCAGGCTTTTTTTGTTACAGTTTGAATTTTCACTTTACTGCACATGCACACCCGTGCAAAATAAAAAAGAAGTGGAAGAACAGGATCAATGTATGGTACTCACCCTAAGGGGTGGCTAACTATTGGCAGCCTCAACCTTTCCTTCTCCATTAATCTAGAAAAGCAACTCAACCCATTGGTCTTGGTTTTGCAAGATTAAACAATGATTAAATAGCTTCAGTGACTTTCTCTCAGGAAGGCTGCAGGTTGTATGCAAAGCAGAATGCCAACTTGACTCCCAACAATTTACAGAAGGGCCTCCAAAATGAAGTGTTCTACACTGCAATAATGGTTGTCATGTCACAAAACCTGGTAAGACAATAGAAATGATTCCCCTTAGCCATGAATACACCCTCCGACAAGTACAAGGTCCTGCAGTTGTGATGCAAGAGAAAATTGTAATGTAAAACCCAACACTGCTGACTAAAAGAGGCTGCTTGTGTTCTTCTAGTTGTGCATAGACTTAAATTACAGAATAGGAACATAATCTGATACAGATAAAATGTGGATTGGAAGTATTTCATTTAGAATAATTTCTTCATTGTTCCATGAAAAGACAATTAATCCAAGCAGGGACCTGTTCTCTAGAGGAAGAAGAAGCTACACACCACAAATAAAAAGGGAACAAAACATTAAAACCAATAAATTGAAATTGAATACATGAGAAATTCCAGGGTTACATTGTCTCTTTTAGTACATAAATAGATACCACAAGGTTTTAATATAAACTGGGGAATTCGGAAGAATTCCCAGCAGTTAAGAATTGTGGTCTTTGTTAATTCTCATTACTACCTATTTTTGCATAGTTTTATGTTAAAAGTATTATAGGTTGAAATGTAGCAGTACGCAAATATTGCTCTTTTATGCTTTTCTATTCAAGCTTGATCATTATGACATTTGTTCATTTTGAAATGTGTCCTTTGTTATCATTTTAAAAAGGCACGATCATTGTCTTAGGTAGGGGAAAACATCTAACTTTAGATAATTTGTCTGTATCAGCCTCCAATCAGTAAGTGTACAGCTGAAGTCTGTGTGGGTGTGCTTTTTAAACATTGTCTAGAGAACCATAACACTCCACAATTACACTTCCACGCTGTCTTTAACAATATCTGTTCGCTGGCCAGCCCAGGGCACTGTTTTTGCTTCATCAGTTTCTCTTAAGGGGAAATTTAATAAAATTCTCAAAGAGAACAAATTTACGTATGCATTAATATTTGCATGTTGCAATGTAATATTCTTCATTAGGATTTTATTGCATTGCGTATCTTAATTGCGCATTGCAAACCTTTAACACCTGCTTAAAGGTGGTGTAAACTTTTGTAGAAAATGTAACAACTTTTTCATTAAGAAATTTTATTGCATACACTATCCCAAGCTATAAAATTCACATCGCTATCCTACTGTCATGTGCAGGCAGTGTCGGACTGGCCCGACACAGCCGAACACAAGTGCAATAAAGGCAGCTTGTGTATTATTTGTATTTATAATGATTGGTTGTATAAGAGAATAACAAATCTGTCATGTTCAGAAAATGTTATTTTTTCATACATTTAGAGGCAGATTTATTAAGGTTCAAAGGGTAAATTGGAAATTTAGAATTTTTATTTGTTTCAAAATTCACAAATTAGAATTTAAAAGCACCAACTTGAATGTAAATTCAATTCGACCATGAAATCAGTTCTAACTAGAATTTTCGCCACCTAAAACCTGAAAAATTCATTTATAAGTCAATGGCAGAGGTCTGTTGACCTATTTGAAGATGTTAATGGCTTTCCTGACATTTTAATTCTTTTTCGGGGGAAAATTCAATTTGAGTTTCAGTCGAATTCGATTTGAATATGAAACAAATTTTCTTGTCGTTCCCGTTTCATATTTTACTGTTCACATTTTTCATAAATAACCTTCCATTCGAGTTGTGAGTACATTCAAATTTATTAGAGTAAAAAAAAATTCACATCAATTCGAAATTCGACCTTTAATAAATCTGCCCCTTAATCTATAGCTATTTATCCTTTGACACACTAAGGGGCAGAAAAAAACTGGAATGTCAGGAAGGCTATTAACATCTTCCAATGGGTCACTGGACCTCTCCTATTGACTTCTACATGAACTCGGCAAGTTTTAAGTGGCGAATAGTCTAATTCGAATTGTTCCCAGGGTCCAGTATGTAAAATTTTGAATTCGAGTTTGCTTTATTCCCGACTTGAATTAAGTTTTGTCCAAAAATCCAACTCGAAAATTTAAATTTGAATTTCCAATTCGGACCTTAATAAATCTGCCCCTAAGACAAACTATTAGAAGAGTACCATGACAATAATGATCGATCTGATTTGTTTTCTAACTAATATTCCGCTTTACAAAATGATGGCCGGCTTACATTATAGTAATTTTCAAGGTATATAACTGTTGTCTTCTTTTAAGTTGTTAATGAAAGAAGCCTTTGCAAACCATACAATTCTATCTTTTTAGAAATTCTAAATCATACAGGTGCTTTAGTCATTTTCTTGGGTCATGCTTTCAAACAAGTTGCAATAAAACCACATTCCTGGCTTTAAAAGAAACTCTAAATATGTCAAAAGCCAGCAGAAGCCTCTAATGTCAATCTACTCCCTGAGGGGACTTTGGAGACATCAAGAGATTTCCTAAAGGCAGGGTTAATCACGTACAAAGAGACCCTCCGGAGTTATAGGTCCTTGGGCGCTGAGTGAACTAATGCAACAACATTGTAAAAGCCTCATGAAGATTGAATACAAGTTTTTCTGGTTCTTCCTTATAGTCAAAATTAAATTTTTTCCTAGGGGCTTATTATGACTTACCAGCGGAAATCAAAAGTAATGTGTACATTTCGGCTTTCCTTGGTAAAGATGATGAAACTGTAACACATGGAGATTTGGGGGCAGGGCCGGATTTACATAGTGGGCTACCCTACGCCCACTGCCATTCGTCACCCCTTTCCCTGCCAGGCGGACAGTAGCAATGGGGATTGGCACACGGGAAATTTAAAAAAGATTACTGTATATCACCAGCGCATCCCCAGTGTTTTTGAACCAATGTGGGTGTGGTTGGGCAGCATGCCGCCCCCCTAAAATCCTGCCGCCCTAGGCCCGGGCCTAGGTGGCCTTTCCACAAATTCGGGCCTGTTTGGGGGTAAATGTACTATGCTGTAAAAATTCGCCAGCAATGGTTTGCACCCATCACAACACTTTGCCAGGCGAAAATTTCATAGGACAACGCTAATTTACTAAAATGCAAAGTTTCGTCCTGGCCGAGCAAATCAAAGCGAAGATGCACTATCGTTCAATTCCGCCTATCGCAAATTCGAAATTTAAAGTTGAATGGACCTCTTTATGTTACATATTGCATCCAATACATTACATGGACAATGATAACTAGACATGTCCAGGGAGCGTTAATAAAGTCAATAAAGTTATTTTAATGCTCCACACATGAGCCCACTGTAAAATAATGTTCCATATTTTAGAAAATGTATAGGGGAAACCGGTTACAAAAAAAATAAATTTCAGGACTTTTGCAGCCTATCAACCTGAAAGAAAGGAAAAGACACCAGCGTTTTTTGAACTTAGAAGTTATTCCACTCAGAAATATGACTCCAGTGCACTTCATCTGGTCTGAGCTGGTGAAGGCAATTCTGGCGAAAGAGGTAACGTTCAGTAAAATCCGCATTTTGCGGAGTAACGTCCATTCGCCAGAGTAAAAAGTCGTCTGGCAATAGAGTGTGAATCACTGCTAGTGTCTCTCTCTTTCGCTAGCAAAGTAATGCCTGGGCCCGTTAGTAAATCGGCAAAGTACCTGCGGGCAGTAACGCTAGCGAATTGAAATCAGCGTTTGCCACTTCAGCCTTTAGTAAATCTGCCCCATAGACTTGATATCAAATAATGCATAGAAAATTCTACTACTGTAGGCTAGATGTATCATCATATCATATAATAGACATCCTCACTTCTAAAGCTAGCATGGACAAATTCATTTTCTACTGCAGGTGACTATTTCTATTCTTCTTTTTGACAAACAACAGAAGCTCAATAATGCCTTATGGCTTACAGGTATAGGATCTTTTTCCCAGAATTCTTTGGACCTGTTTTTTATCTGGATATGGGATCTTTCCATATGTTGGATCTTCATATCTCAGGAGGGTTATTTATCAAAGGTCGAATTTTAGAGTAATGTGAATTTTTTTAAACTCAAATAAATTAAATTTTATTCACAATTTGAATGGCTTGTTATTTATGAAAAAATTAGAACGTCTAAAATCTGATCAAATAGTCCCGAGCCAAAAACTCAAATCTCGACTTTTGCATGTCAAATTATTTTTGTAAATTTTTTGTTGATGCACACATTTTTTTTGACGCATGACATATTTTTCTCACATTGGAGTCTATGGGGCGTCATTTTCAAAGAGAAACTTGGCAAAAATTTGTCTCATCACTACTACTATTAACATCTTGAAATAGTTCAAGGGACCTCTGCCATTGACTTCTACATGAACAGAGTTTAGGTGGAGAATAGTTGAATTAGAACTGTTTCCAGGGTTGAGGTATGATAAATCTCACATTCGAATTCAAATTTGAGTTGGTGGTTTTAAATTCGAATTTGTGAGTTTTGACCAAAAAAACCATTCATTACCATTCGAACCTTAGTAAATCTGCCCCTAGGTCTACTAAAAATTATTTAAACATAATTTAACCCAATAGGGTTATTTTGATTAGTTATATCTTAATTGGGATTAAATACAAAGTACTGTTTTAATGGAAATATTTTTTAAAAAAATGTTAATGATATGGTTAAAATGCAGTCTATGGGAGATGGTTTTCCCATATTTTTGGCGCCTTAATCTGAATTTAGCATTTACTACACTTTTGCTTGGAGATACCTGTGGATTAGCTGAGCCAAAGTAAACAGCTGTTATAAATTTTATACCATATAAATATATGAAATGTAAACCTGCAAGGTTTGCAATCATGTTATTGTTTCCAACAGATTCATCAGCATAGTATTACAATATAACTTCCCATATCCAAATGATAACAGCAGAACTCCTCTTTCTTCTTTTATGTACATTGCTGTAAAACTACTCAACAAATGTAACACTGCTGCAAGACCTTTACCTAGGTCCTAGATTTTAATCTAGAGCATTGTGTTCCCCCGTTGATTGCTAGCATAATTAAAGGAAAATTATACCCCCAAAATGAACACTTAAGCAACAGATAGTTCATATCATATTAAGTGGCATATTAAAGAATCTTACCAAACTGGAATATATATTTAAGTAAATATTGCCCTTTTACATCTCTTGCTTCGAGCCACCATTTCGTGATGGTCTGTGTGCTGTCTCAGAGATCACCTGACCAGAAATACTTCAACTCTAACTGTAACAGGAAGAAGTGTGGAAGCAAAAGACACAACTCTGTCTGTTAATTGGCTCATGTGACCTAACATGTATGGTTTGTTGGTATGTTTGTGAGTACAGTGAATCCTACGATCCCAGGGGGCGGCCCTTATTTTTTAAAATGGCAATTTTCTATTTATGATTACCCAATGGCACATACTACTAGAAAAGTATTTGATTATGAAAATGGTTTATTTACATGAAGCAGGATTTTACATATGAGCTGTTTTATGCAATATCTTTTTATAAAGACCTACATTGTTTGGGGGGTATAGTGTTCCTTTAAAAGAAACAAGAATACAATTCGAAATGAAAACTGAATTGTATTTTTTTTGTTCGTTTATTTCAATGAGGCTGTATAAAAAAAAAAAGCATGAAACAGGAGGGTGATTTAGCTGTTTGATGACAGTTTCTTGAGATCTACTGATCACCAGCTAAAGGTAGATACCAATCTACCTTTTAGACACCCCTGCCTTAGAATATCAACTTTCTTTAGTGCTTTCGATACACCCCCCATTGACTTCTATAGAATCTCAGAAGGTTTTAGGTGACAACATTACAATTAGATTTTTTTGCTATTGTTTCATGCAATAAATGGAAGTAAAAAAACAAAAAAAATAAAAAGCAAACTACAATATATGCAAGATAGTGAGTTTTTTGTTACTGTGAATTTCTTGAATAACTAAAGAACCACAATTTCGAATTTTGATAAATTTGCCCTCTAGCTGTAAAAAAGTACATACAAATACCATACCCATGAGCCCCATGTTAGAACCCATTATTTAAGTTTAAGAGATCTATATTTACCATTGGCAACAATAGGATAGGTTGCTCTTAAATGAGAAGTAAACCTTAAAAATGAACATGACTACAAATGCTGAATTTTATATACTGAACTTACTGCACTGCACCTACCATTTTGGATTTTGTTAGGCGTTTATTCAATTTTGAAATCTGACATGGGGCTAGACATATTGTCAATTTCCCAGCTGCCCCAAGTCATGTGACTTGTGCTCTGATAAACTTAAATCACTCTTTACTTCTGTACTGCAAGTTGGAGTGATATCACCCCCTCCCTTCCCCCCCCAGCAGCCAAACAAAAGAACAATGGGAAGGTAACCAGATAACAGCTCCCTAACACAAGATAACAGCTGCCTGGTAGATCAAAGAACAACACTCAATAGTAAAATCCCATGTCTCACTGAGACACATTCAGTTACATTGAGAAGGAAAAACAGCAGCCTGCCAGAAAGCATTTCTCTCCTAAAGTGCAGGCACAAGTCACATGACCAGGGGCAGCTGGGAAATGGACAAAATGTCTAGCCCCATGTCAGATTTAAAAATTGAATATAAAAAAATCTGTTTGCTCTTTTGAGAAATGGATTTCAATGCAGAATTCTGCTGGAGTAGCACTATTAACTGATGCGTTTTGAAAAAAACATGTTTTCTGATGACAGGATCCCTTTAAGGAACATCTACTTTCATGTTGCTGTTAAGCAATAAAAGGAGCATTAACATATTTTCTTCTGCAATTTCTTTGTGTATGTTCCATGCATTTTTCACTTTAACCTTAGGTTTAAGAAACCAATAGGTATTAAGTTGTTTGGCTATGGTGCCAATTCTCATATAGGAGTCAGGATATCTTGTGACAATAATAATACAATGTCTGGATTGAGGAACCAGTCTATGTTTTGTGTGCCTTTTAGTGCTGTCTTTTCTAAAATATTTGTGAAACTCCATAAAGATTTGCAAAACATTGCCAAAATGTATTGGAGTTAAAGTGGGAGGGCTGGAGAGGGCTCCTTTCTGATGATGTGGAAGGCAAGATATATTCTGGTGCAAAAAATTGTGATATTCTAGAGCAAATCCTCAAAAAAAATTGTCGCTGCTGAAATGATGAATTTCACTACAAAGCAGTTCACACATCCCTATTCATTAATTAACAACATAAAGTAGCTATACGGCATTAATGTAAACCTCCCTAGATTTTCTCAGCTTTTGTCCTGCTGGTAATGTAGGAAGATTTGTTTAGTATTTCTACAAAAGTAAAAATTTTAAACATATTTGAATATTCTTTGAAATTAATCAGATATGCCTTCTACTCACCACTAACATTTTCTGTTTTTTTTATTTTTCTCCCCAAAGAACTCAAAGTACAACAGAATGACATTCTCTGCATACTTATTATACATAACCAAGCCCCCGTGACCCTTATGACAAAAAGTTTCCTACATTTTATATTCTCAGGGTTGTTTCTAATACTGAATGTTATGATTCACATTTTGTTTTGCAGAGCCTGGGTTACGGAGAGGACTAGTAGTGGAGAGGAGAAAGTTTGCCTATATATATCTATATCTATCTATCTATAACGGCACTCTCAGGCTTTGTATAGCAAAAAACAAAAATGGTTCTTTATTAGGCTCAAAGTTTTGAGCCCGCACAGGGCTCTTCGTCAGGAGAATGTAACAAACCACATTCTCCTGCTGAAGAGCCCTGTGTGGGCTCAAAACGTTGAG
Organism: Xenopus laevis; assembly: GCF_017654675.1. Lineage (NCBI taxonomy): Eukaryota > Metazoa > Chordata > Amphibia > Anura > Pipidae > Xenopus > Xenopus laevis. The sequence continues at coordinate 71,728,891 of NC_054374.1, read as the reverse complement.
CCTAATAATTTAAGAACCACTTTTGTTTTTTGCTATACAAAGCCTGAGAGTGCCATTACTTTTCATATATCTATAACCAATCTTACTGTTAACGTTGTGCACCATTGCGTCATATATATATATATATATATAATCATCTTGATTTAAGGCCAAGGAATACTTTTTGTTCTTTTATTCTCTAGGGCAGGGGTACCTAAACTTTTTTTACCCGTGAGTCACATGCAGATGTAAAGAAAAGTTGGAGAGCAAAACAAGCATGAAAAAAAAATTCTTTTGGTGCAAAAGAAGTGCTGTTATTGCCCATTTGGTATCCCCTATGTAGACTGGCAGGGGACCCTATGTGGACTGGCAGGGGCCCACCAGAAAACCTTAGAACGTGGGCCCACTTTCCAAACTATTATTCCTCCTCTCCTCACTCAACCTCTTTATTGTCCTAGTCTTTTATCTCTATATACTATACTCAATGCTTCCATGATTAAGCCTATTAAAGAAATAGGGAATGGCCATAAAATAGGCCAAATGATTAGACTCAAGAGGGCCCACTGACACCTGGGCCCACCAAGAGTTTTCCTGGTATACCGGTGGGCCAGTCCGACACAACCAGTGTTACCTGTTTGGTATCAGGTGCATCCAGGTGTATGGCCCCAACACTGCCAAGGGCCCAAAAATAGTATCCACAAACAAAAACCCCAATGGCACATTCGATGCTGTTAAACCAGTTGTGAGTTGTTTATTAGCTCATAATAATGGCAACGTTTCGAGCCTATACAAGACCCTTTGTCAAGCCTGGTAGCCTACAACTTGATAAAAATCTGATTTATTATATTGAATATTTAATTATGTTGGTTTTCTTTAACATATGGCTTGGATATGTAATATGTAGCACTGTTGATGAATTTCTTCTTTGCCATGGCGTTTGTCAGTGGCCCACCTATACTCCCAAACCAAATTCATGTGTATATATATATATATATATATATATATATATATATATATATATATATATATATATATATATATATATATATATATATATATATATACTGTATATATATTGCGTTTTAGACCTTAGGGATATAAAGTATTTGTAGTACTTAACAACATCCACTTACCTATGATTTCTTGCTCATCTCATTAAGTTGTTTTTCCTGCTTTCCAATGCTACTTTATACAACCCTGCAAGATCATTCCTGCATAATTATATATCTAAGTCATTAAAGTTGTACAGACAAAAATACACCCAAAATTTAAGGTGTTGAGGTCCCACACGTGCAGTTTACTTTTTTCATTCCCAGATTTTATGTTTTCCTGGACGTTATGCCATTTTGACCTATATTGGGGTTCTACTGTACTTACATACCTAACTTAAAACCATGGTTAAAATACATAGTACTTTTCAAAATAAAAAAAATAAAAGGATTTCGTCTGCATCCATTCTGTCAGTTGTGCATTACACAATCCTGAAGTTAGTACTCCAGATCATATCACAGATGTACCATAAAAAGCCAAATACAGTTCTTAAACCATACAAATACCCAAATAAAAATTACATTTTCAAAACATTTTTTAATTCAGGCACTGTATAACTCAAGAAGTATGCTCTAACTCGCAACTTACTTCCTCATTGTGAAAATGAGAGAGTAGTGTGCGATAAAGTGGGGTTTGAATTAACTTTTAGAAAATGAAAAAAATACATTCAATATAAAGCTATTAGAGTGGGATAAAAGTACATTTTAAACACTCTGAACTACTGCACAGTACCTTTAAGTCCACATTTGAATATTTAATTTAGATCTATAACACTTTTTATCTGTTTAATGTTCTACAGGAACTGGTATGTATTCACTTACTAAATGCAAAATTCTTGGCTATCACTCACAGTGACCACCCTTTATCAGAATGATCCACTATTGGTACAACATAAAACTGCAAATTAATTGTCCTCCCATACTGAGCATGGAAATACTATCAGGGTACATCTTTACAATTTATGCTAAATTAATGGGGCAAATTCACTAACAGGTGAAAATTCGCCAGCGATGACTTCGCGCACATCGCAACACTTCACCAGGCGTAAATTCACCTGGAAAACGCTAATTCACAAAGTTGCGCACAGGGTACCAAAAGCTGATGAAATGACGCTAGCAAAATTACGCTCAGCAGTTTGAAGTTACGCTACCGTTGGCTAATTAGCATACGGGGTGCAGTTAAAGTACAATGGCCGTATATGCTGCAGCAAATACATTACACTACACAAGGCCAGGGAACTTTAATGAAATTATATAAAATTATATAAATTATATAAAGTTGTTATAATGCCCTACACATGTGCTCACAATATAGTTTATGTGCCATATGTTAGCAAATGTAGGGGGGAAGGAGGATACCCCAAAATTTTTTTCAGTCTATCACCTTTTAAATAGGAAAAAACACCAGCGTTTGAGGAACTCCTATCTACTCTATTGCACTTCGTCTGGTTTGAGGTGGCGAAGGCAAGTCTGGCGATAGAGGTAAGGGTCAGTAAAATCAAAAACTTAGTGAATCTATGGCCTACTGAATTTCTTACATTCTTGTTTTGAAATGCTCTTTAAAATTCTTTTAGAACAGTTTTCAAGTCAAGGGAACATTTGTATAGTTTTAATACAATAGTTTTCAAATTGTTTTACTTAGGTCTACTCAGTTACAATAAGGAGTTAGGAAATGGCATTCCAGGGGAAAATGAGATGAAAGGTGTGGTATATTGCATTAGAAAAGTACATGCCATAAAACAGGCTTTAACTTTAAAACAAATGGCATTCTATGGCAGGTTCCACACTGTTTTTTATATTAGATATTTCCAGCTTTATAATCACCTTGTGAATTTCTTTATAAAGGGGTGGTTTACTTTTCAGTTAACTTTCAGGGACAGATTTACTGAATCCTGAACCGAATCCTGGATTCGGTGTATCCCAAATTTAAAGGTGAACAATTCCTTTAATGATGATTTGAGATAAGGTACTTACTTGATCCTTAATTCAAATATACAATTTGGTGAAATTATGGAAGGTGCACAGAAAAGAGTGCTAGGTCTTAAATTAAAATAAGGAAATGTATCTTAAAGCATTGTTCAAGTGAAAAGGAATGTCTCCCATATCATAGAGACCTTTAAATGTATTTTACCCATAAGCAGTATACTATGAACCAATGTGCATCTAGAAATCAATATCAGAGTGCTGTTATGCTCAGTAAAGTTAAATGCTCTAGAAATGCTGGCTAATGCAGAGGACATAAATGCCTTTACAGAGGAATGGCCCATAAAATATATGTAGAATTACAGGTATGAGATCTGTTATCCAGAATGCTCGGGACCTGGGGTTTTCCAGGTTAACAGATCTTTCTGTAATTTGGATCTTTATACCTTAAATCTACTAGAAAATCATGTAGACTAAATGTAGAGATTAAATAAATGTAGAGATTAAATAAATGCAATAGTTTGGTTTTACTTCCGGTTAGAATGAATTATATCTTAGTTTGGCTCAAGAACAAGGTACTATTTTATTATTACAGAGAAAAGGGAAATCAAGGCCTTTCCATAATTTGGAGCATTCTGGATAACGGGTTTCCAGATAACCGATCCCATACCTCTATATGTAGAAACATATGTCAGAGGGATATTAGAAAAAGGTGCAGTGCAGTTCATATTATCAGTGGCGTGTTAATAAGGAATTCTGCATTATAAAACAAAATAAAACATCATACACTATGGTATTATTTGCCCTTTATTATAAACAGGTATATATAAAAAATTTGAGCAAAAAAATACATAGTCCAGGAAATGTGAAAAGGCAAGTTCTTGAAATGACAAAAATGCATTGCTGCTTAATAGAACACATAAAAAACAATACTTTCTTACATACATTATATATTTATATATATATACATATATTTACACTGAGAAATGTATAAAACTGTAACATATTACATTAAAGGGTATTTCAGGCAAAAATGGCAGCTTAAAGGGTTTTTTAAAATATCCACATATGCCGTTTTCTTTGTTGTTGGAATCAAAGTCTTTGTAATTAACAATGAAAAACCAGACATAATCGTGTAACAGCCGATATAATGACAGAGCAGCAAAAGAAAAATCAGCCTATGGTATACTCTATGGTAATCTCACATTAATATCTCTGGTATAAGAGAATCCGCAATTGTAACATTTAAAAATGTTCTGAAATGGCTCTTCTGGGATGGCTGTGTAGAGTTCAACTAACGTCAGAAACCAGTATCGTTATATCTTACCCACCAGCGCTAGTAATAGATTTGTTTCTAATATGGCTGGAATCTATCCACAACAAGGTTATTTATCATATTGTACTTTAGGCTGGAGATGTCCTAGAACTGTATTGTAACTGTAACTGAGTCGCAGTCTTAAAGGGGTTTTAGGCAATTCACTTTGAGAATGAATGATCTAATAACTGTTCCATTCTTCAGAGAGGGAAAGTGGAGACAATTCATTGCCCGTTTAAAATAACCGCAGTAAGTACAAAAACAGTATTAAACAATATACTTCTCTAGCAATATTGGTAAAAATATTGTGATGGACAGAGAAAAGAAGTAGCCAATTATTTTCTTCAATATAAAGTAAAGCAAGAGCATCCATTTACAAGCAGCAGGTGTTGCAGAACCTGCAACTGTAACATTTGTTTTGGCAATATTGTGCATATGTCTTCAGAAATCCTACGGGGGATTACGGATCTCAAATATTTGTCAGTCAGTAGTGTACAAAACGTATTTAAGTTTTCAGCAATGATCTGCGACTCCTGTCCTGCCTTTGCCAAGCTGCATCAGCTCTTGTGCTCTTCTGATTCCAGGAAGTGCAAGCACCCAGCATGGTTCTGAGGTCTGTAAAACTCAGGTCTTGTGCCTTTGTGTTTGAGTCTTTTTTAAGTCTGTTAAAGGCCCACTATTAGGCTTTATAATTCTTTAAGTGTGACTTGGATTTTCCCATCTACATCTGTCAGGTCCAAAAGAAAAGCCACATGGTTGCTGTAATGCTGGATGATGTTATTGTCCATGTTTACTAGGATGCTAAGGAAAGCAAGAAATATATCATCAATATGATGTCAAATTTTCAATGACAAACAAAATATTCATAGAATCAGTTCATTCCACCATTTTTCTCTCCGTTAAATAGATACTATTATCCTTTTAACTGTTATCTAGAATATCAGTTGTAATTTGATCATTACAACGGTAATACTGTAATACTGTAAATGTCAAGACAACAAAACTTTACTAACCATTATACATTAGTTTCAGGCACAAGCTTTTCTTTTTCTTTTTTAAATAATAGACTCTTTTTAACAAATGCATTATTTAGATGTTGATTTTAAGAGAACTATATGTGGTCTTTAAATGGATTATGAGATGTGTGACTTGTCTGGTATAGCAGATTGTGTAATAGCAACAGTCATTCTTCAGTTCCACCTCATGGGGAGGGAGATCTTTGGACAAGTGCCAATAACAACACGGCATTGGCTCTTCATATACAAAGCCAGTGGGGCTTGTAAGAGACTGTATCTTTCTATCTGACAATCCCTTTGACCTGTTTCCTTGAATGTTACTTAACAATTTATGCCATAAGCCTTTATATTTTCTGAAAATGTCATGCTAGCCATTTTCTCCACCAGTGTATTTCCACCAACTGCATGCCATTTACGTAAATAGGTAAATTTTTGATTAGGTTTAGGTGATAGAGGAATGTCTTCAGATGACTGTACCAAAAAGAAATCAACTAAAGGGGTCCAGGTTTGGCAGCACGGTTATAAAGGGTCTTGCCTACTGTATCTAATACTGTATCTCCCCACTCTACCTGATCTACATCTGATGCTCTACAGGGAACCCACTATGTGTAAGCCCTGGGCTATTGCCCTTATTTGTACTCTTATAGCTGAATCCAAGTTACTCAAAAAGAAGCAAAGTACCTGGGACACATAAAAAGTTTAGCTTTAAAAAAGTAACTGTATGTGACTGTAATAATCTTAAATTAGATTATTGGCCCTCTTTAACTGCAGATCTTTAATGTTCGAGATAAGGACCATAACTTTTGAAATAAATGTGTTCCCATAGTTATCTCATCTGCTTGGAATTCAGGTATGTACTGATTAACCTTATTAAAGGCTTTAATTGTACGCTTGTTAAGGGTTATAGCAGATAATATGTCCAAGCCTCATGACAAAAGATTAGCAAGAAATATCTCCAATGCAAAATCTCAATTATTGGTTCATATGAAAACTTTTTGTCCCACGTTCCCATTTTACAAAACTAAAAACTAGAAAAAATCTTTTAGTCATGTAGATTTGTGTGTTTCTTGTTGCTTGAAAAGTCAAGGCTTCCATTTTAAGAAAGGAATTTGTCTCTGAAGATAATGTAACTTTGTCTACACTCACCCCCGTTTGCATTTCTTGTAGACTCTGAAGATCCTTTCTTCTGGCAGTTCATATTTTTCTGAGATCTGTGGAGGACATACAAATATGTCAGTTTAAAGAAAATTCGAGTTAAACCCTTTAAAGACAATGGTACAGGATGTCTACAGTTTCTAATGAATGGCAGCAAAACTCCCATTATCATCTCACAATATTAAGCAATTTTTATTCTGTTTGTATTATACAATAATCAAATAGGACCATATATATATATATATATATATATATATATATATATATATATATATATATATATATATATATATATATATATATATATATATATATATATATATATACATATATATATATATATATATATATATATATATATATATATATATATATATATATATATATATATATGAAGTTGCAAAATTAATCAATAACACATTATATTTTATAATCTATTCAAACCTCTCTGTCTCATATACAGGAGAAATAATTAAAATAATCAAGATAATCAAGAAGACTAATGAAGAAACTAGAAACAGTAACTGGTTCCAGTGTACCGAACACTATATAAAGTCTCTAAAATAATAATAAAAAAAAGTACATGGGCAAGATTACTTACTGCATTTCTTAAACCCTTAAGATCGGGTGTTTTTAACATCAGTGCATCAAATACTTCTTCTGTTTCTCTCCGTACATATAACAGTACTGCAGACAAATGAAAAAAGCAACGTTATAGTAGGATTTACAATGCTAGAGAACACTTCTTAAATTCTTCACTAAAATGCAACTACGCATATTTAAATCTGAAATGATTCATTTAAACAAGCTGTCCATAAAATAGTTCTAACTATTACTAAGTTGTGGTGCATAATGATGACCAGATAGAGACATATTATGTACTTATATTACATATACTGATACATCTTTCTGCTAAGGATTATGCCAAAATGGTAATAGCACCTTTATACCCTTGTTAGTCTATAAATAAGCTTTAGATATATATTGAAGAGAAAAGAATGGAGGCAGTGGCATTTGGTGGAATTTGAGTTTAGGATGTGTACCTCTTTGGGAGTCTTCGCTTGTCTGTTGCTTTGATGGTGGTGCTTCCAAACCTTCAGGGAATGACTGAGAACTTCTTTTGAGTAATAACCTGCAATAATATAAAAGTTATTATAAACAATCCATATTTAATTCAAAACTACACTCTGTTGGTACAATGTATGCCATTTGTTTTTATCAAGTGGTAAATTGAGAAAAGTGTCTATCTGCACATGGAATGCTATAATAATTCAGGCAAGTGCCTTAAAGTTGTATAAAACAAGATTAACAAAGTTAATATGGTATGTTTCTACCATAGAACTGCAAACTCCAAATGCCTCAGAAGGAGTTATATGGTTGCACTTTATAATCTATTTTTGAATATGAAAGGCAAACATGTGACATTAAGAAGTTGACTAAGGCTTCTCAATTAGCGCATTAATGGTTGGTAGGTGCTGTACTCTGTGAATGAATAAATCACTCAAATGCAAAAAATTTAGATCTTTGAGCTTACCTATCACTGTTATCTGCAACAGACTGAAGTACCTTAAAGAAAACACAAGAAAGAACATTTGTCAAGCTACAATAACTGAAATGCTGAAACAACTTATGGTTTACAGCACATTCTATTATGCTTCCATGATGTCTGTATTTAATAGGGCAGGCATTGTCCTCATTTGTGAAATTCCCATAGATAAATCTTAGACTGAAAGGTGTGTTTGTGTTGTTAAATTCCTGTGGCTATGGTTGACTCTACAGGTGATCTGACACATCTGGTCAGCATGAAGAGAAACATAAACGTGAATCATTAAATACAATATTGCATTTCTGATCATAACATTATGGAATCTTAAATGGTCAGTTGCTAAAAGTACTAATCTATGTGTGCAATTTATTTTTCTAGAGGAACCCTTGGTGTGCCTTCTGACATACTATAATTTAAGCTATTGATCTGGTAACACATTAGAATACTTACAACGCCACATCTTTGAAGATTGGAATAATGAATGTTGGGGATGAACAAAACAGGGTGTGTTTCCATATCTGTCACTGGTCTCAGATATGTGATATCAGACACTCTGTATCCTGGGAGAACAGATGCCTTTATATCTGTAAGAGGAGTGCATTGTATTGGTATAAATACATGATTTCCACATGGCTTTATAAGACGGTACTATATGATCTCACTCAGTTCTTACATACCTTTGTTATTTTGGTCAGTACATTTCCCTTTCCTTCTAAACTGTTTACGTTCTTCATCCCTCATCTTTCTCTCTGCACCCTGTTTAAAGAAACATGGCAAACTGTTTAGACAAGCATGAATAAAAATAGCATCAACTATTGCTCAGCATTTTATTTCAGAACTTTGCGTGCATGTGATATTTTGCAATAGTTTGGAACTTTACCTTATCACAGAAGATTTTGATCTGGCACACTGCACGATGAATGAGCCTCTTGACTCCTGTCTCAAAGTCATATGTGTCAATCTGAAGATTCAGAGGGACACCTTTAACACCCTTCTGAGATGAGAAGTCTGTGCTTAGGCAGTTAATGCCAATAAATATCTAAAACAAACAAAAGAATATCAGTAAAAGACATTCAATATATATACTTACATAACATAATTTTGATTTTATGCTCAGAGTACTTGTAATTAATATCTAATGACTACAGAGATGTTTTATAGGTAAGCCATCATGGTCTTGTTGCTAAGTTTGTAGAAGCCCTAAACATCAATTAAAATTGCTAGGTAGTGATTCCAATTGTCACTTTTTACTCTCGTCTGAGATAATCTCCTAAACCATAGGCACTAAATCCACCCAGAGAGGTTGTGTTTTCTCCATGAAAACAAAGGACTTTATAAACACAGTTCATGCTGCCTCTCCTTCCAACATAGAGATATTATCTGTAAGTTTCTTTTCTACTCATTTTTTTCCATTCATTGATAATCACTGTCAATTCCCCTTATATTACTGGTAGCATTCAAACACCTGTAAACATGCAAACATTTGGATATCTAAGACAGAATGTGCTACCTTCTGGTATACGCTACCTTAGCTTCTTCGTTGATGTTCCAAACAAATGACAAAGCATTATAGGCTACTTCTTCAACGTTCTCAACTGTGTTACAATTTTCTTTGTAATCAGCTGCAAAGCACAAAAATGTTGCATGAGAATATTATATATATATTTATAATAAATATTATGATTTTTATAAGTCCTGAGTGCGGACCTTCTTGTAGTAGTTTTGGATAATTTATTGGCACTGCACTCAGGCAAATTTAAGTAACTTTATCGAGAGTGCTGGCAACCCTTGGACTTGTGTGTATATATATATATATATATATATATATATATATATATATACATAATTAACAATATCAAGCACTGCTCTAGATAGAGAGTACATTAGAAAATATCAAGAGATCAAAACAGCAACATACAGAATGATAACATAAGCATAGCTGAACATACCAACATCAATGACTCTCTGCTTTGCAGTTGGCTGTCTAGAATGCCAGTGCTTCCATCGTTTCAACTGTTCTTCTGGGTTCTTCTCATTGTCAAATACCACCATAACCACACTCTAGAGAAATGGAACAATATTTGTAAGTATAATAGTGCAGGCTATAGTTCAGCTGTGTATTTATTGTATTTGTCTGCTCAAAGTTTCTAAGAAATGTGAACAATCTCAGTGTTTATACCATTGAGTCCAGCTCAATCCATACATAAACCTTTGAAAAAGCACACAGTTGTGTTATATATTGTGAAATCAGGGAATCATGATAGCTTTAGTGTAACTACATTAATAACCATAAGCTAATTTTCCCCAACAGCTTTGAGCACCCAATAACTGTTGTACTTTTTTGTTGACTGGTGAGCTCAGAATTAAATGGAAAATTTGATAAACACAAAACTCCTGATGACTTAGATCTCGCTAAAAGTCTTTAAAAAACTTCTTTCAAAATTAAGTGACTGTTCAGACCAAGCTTCTATGTTTCATCTATATAAATGAATAAACCTATTAATTTAAATAAAACTTTATGAGGCTGCATTATTTGATTTTTAGAAAATAAATATATACATATGTCTAAGAGACACAATGCATAGTTTTTCCTGTACAGATGATAAACTACTACTACTACTACTACATAGAATATATTGAATGCACTCTGCTTTTATGGGCTATGTTTTAACAAAAGAAAAGGGCATTTAAAACGACTGAAAAGAAGGTAGTTTATCAGTGCCAACACATCACTATACACAAATGCATTTGTGGACTTATATTGTTTGCCCTAGAGAATGGACCTTGTATTATCAATAACTCATGCAATATCAGAAGGCTTTCATAAATAGCAGTATTTGTTCCATTTTTTCTGCTCTCCTTTTCATAGGTGTAAGTATTTGGCTCTATTTATCAATGTCTGCCAAGGTCCTGCTTCATAATACTACCTTTCCTTGGTTCACTGATGGTGTTTTAACTGTTTTTAAATGTGCCTGCTATAGCCTCAACTTTTGCACTTTTCCCCTCTGGAGGTTTTGCTTGTTGGAAATATTTAGAAACTTTAGTTTTTTTAAAAAACATTTTTAAAGAATTACATTGGGAGTAGTTGAGTACCCGAAACTTTAATTAATCTTTGATTAAATAAACATGAGATGTGATGCCTCATAATAGCAATGGTATCTCTAGGAGCTATTGGAAATATCCCAAAACTGATTGAGTAAGCTGTAAAATGTTAAAGTCATGACTTAGGACCTAAACTGAAAACACTGTTGTGTTACACTGGACTGCAGGACATATAAAAGAAAAATTGCCCTGTTGCAATGAATACACAAAATGTTTGATGAAGAGACATACCTTTACTTTGTGCACACCTTTTTTGGTTTCTGCAGTGCGGAGATTGACTGGATAAAACTGGCCTTTATTGAGGTAAGCCATTGGTGACTCTCCAGACTTGATGTGAATTGCTTTGGGAGATTCTAGAGTGCATTCAAAGTCTCTGAAAATATCAATGAAATACATTTTTGTATTGAGGTGAATGGTGACTCCAAGATGGATATATCAAAGCATTAAGACAAACAGAACAATATTCAAGTTGGCTGATAATTTCTGTATAATTAAATTTTTTGTTAAGTGCCAGCCTTCAAAGAAAAGGATGAATTTACTTCTCTTATTTACATACCTATTTACATGACAAGATAGATAGAGAAATATTTACCTATTTGCTTCTCCTGGTATATAGTCTTCTGAGCAGGTTGATTCTGCCTGGCTTCTAAGTATATCATTGAATATAAGTGGCTGAAAATTAAAAATAAATAAGGATCATAATTCTAAAGTGACCATAACATCTCATTTTTTTCTGAGTTTTGTACTGGTTTTCTGGTTTGTGTAAATTCAGTATCTAATTTTAGCCTTACCTCTGGTGTGTCCTCCTTGAAGGTGCTGTCCGGTTGCCATCTTTGTTGTGGTGGTGGTACATGGATAGGATCAAACAATGTAGTCAATGCATTTTTTTCATATACATCACATGATGTTGCCATGAAATCGTCATGACCATTACTATCCAACTTTCCACTGGTTAGACTCAGTTTACTGGAATTTATGAGACAATCCAGAGATAGATAGCTGTTCTTTTTATGTGTTTCTGAATACTCATGAGTGGAGGAGTTGTTGTCATTCAGAAATCTCATCAGCTGGGTGCTTTCATAGGCTGAAACGTCTGAGTCATATTCAATACAGCTCCTATAATAGAAATAGTTAATTTGAGTGATTAATTATGGGGTATACATGTATATTATTAATGCTAGAGGACGCCAATGGTCTCTTTGTGAATACTAATTCTGTAAACTCTCATTTCTCTTAGCTTTAAAAGGAACCTATATCCTGAGTAAAATAGACTATACAATGTGTTTCTGAAACAGCTCAGAGATACAATAGCTAAATGTTTGTAAAATTCCATGCTCAAAAAACATTTCACATAACTATATTTTGCAGTTAATATAAAATAAATTATTTATTAGCCTTACCTTGAAGCTCCTCCATTTCATCATGAACTGCATGAATTCATAATATCACCTCATAATATAAATCACATTTCTTTACCAATTTTACTAGATGAAAGCCATTGCAATGCTTCTTCTTTTTGGGTTAAAATTGTTTACCCGTTCCCTCCCTTCCCCATTATAACTTGTTATATTATTACCTTTTTACTTGCTCACAGCGTCCTGTAGATCCCTGAGTAATAATTCTCTTTTCCTTGGGGACCTACAATATAAAATAAGAATGTGTTCTTTAAAGAATACAGGAAAGTCAAGAGAAATCTGTGCATTTATTATTTAGAATGACGATTAACACTGCACTAAGTTGAAGAAAATTCAGAAGTATCTGAATTTTTTATGCTCCAGTTGAGAATCAATATTATGTATTGATCAGACCACAAGTAACTGAATTGTAAATCAGAATTGCTGTTTAGCATATGCATTACCCTGTAGTAGTCATAGAGTAAACTTAGTGCCGCAACCCCATCATCATCTCCATTTGCCCTCATCATGGCTTTAGTGGCAGCTGTCATAGGATTCTCCAAGTATTTTGACCAGACGTCATCGTCATTTGTACATGAATACTTCTGAAGGCTGATATCATTCTGTAGAAGCATCACTGGTCTGTAGCTGTTAATTCTGCTGTTTTTTGAATAAAGTCAAAGAAAATATATTGACGATGAGATTAGCTGTTAAATGTAATACAATTTTTATAAATGCTGTCCAATGGTAAAGAAAAATGTATTGCCTATTCAGCAACTGTTTGATCTTTAATCCTATGGTTATAAAGACAGACACCACCCAACAGTTTAGCACAAATCAATACAATTATTGCTTCACCACCTACAATTTCAACATGTAAGAAACAACTCCAGTCACTTAGTAAGGATTAAAGGCACAAGCCTTTCTTGAGCTACATATCTGAAAATAAATTTGAATAAGACTGAAACCACTTCTTACTGGATTCAATCATATGGGATACATCTGTTATTGTTATCTCTTAACATTTAAGATTGTAAACAATATAATAATGATGGGCAGGTGTTAGAGGATGGAAAATGGGACAAACAGATGACAGCAGGGTAAAAAGAGAAATGCTAATGTAGGTAGGGTATGTTTGTGTTCTACTTAGATAGAATCAACAATGCAAGGCATTTTTTAAAAAGGAAGTACTTTAGTACCTATAGTTATTTATTTATCAGCCTTCACTTTTTCCTTGTAAATGGTTATCTTAAAGGAATGTCGTTTGCTCATATTGTGAAACCAGATTGTTTTGATAATACAAAAAGTGCAACTTAGATATTTAGATCATCTTTACACATTTGGGCTGTGCAAAGGGGGCTGAAAATATAAAAAAAAAACGTTTTTGAAATGAACACAACTAATTTGCTTTGTGTTTAGCTAGTTTGCTTCCATGGAACATAATGTTCAACTCATCCCTTTAATTACTGACAATTATGAAATACAGAGAGCTTTTTCGATGCAGCTTTGCACAATGCATTGTAATTAAGGGGGTGAGTTGGCTACCCCGCCTTAGGCTATTTTGTTATGTTGTGTCCGTTTACTATTTGTTTGTGTATCTATTGCCTAGTCGTTGGTGCTGTGCACTAGTGATTTGATGAATACATCATTGCAGTTAAATAGTGTTGGGACTTGCTTGACTCTTTGTCAGTCGTAGACCTGAAACACTGCATTGTTATACGGTAAATAAATACAGTGCCTGGCTTCCATAATCTTAAAGGTAGACTATAAATGAACATACCGGTAAGTATATTCAAATGAGATGGTTGGGGGATTCTGGTATCCCCTAGTAATATTAAATCTTTTTTTTCCCATTTTCATAATTACCAAAAAGTATATGATTTATGATTATCTATCTGCTTTATGATCATCTATTTGCTTTTTTAAACAAAAATGTGTCAAGAATATTAATAATACATTTTGACATGTTGGGAAATTCTTATTCTTGGCTGGGATGATGGCAAGATGTATCTATTTTTCAGTATAGGAATTTGCTCTGGGCTAAAATGCCAAACATTTTACATCTACATCTCTTACTAGGAGAATTGAACTTAGATCTTTCATCAAAGGAGTCAACAACATATGCAAGTGAGTTGACAAAGCAGTAAAGTTTAAAGCTATTATTTTGCCCTGGATGTCGATGTGGTCATGCAGTGGCAATATTTTTTAACAGAAAAAGAGGTTAAACAGTTGTTGGTAACCATTGCAGGCAATGAAGCCACTAAATATTTTACGAGCAAGATGAAGGTGTGATTGAACACAGAGGGTGTGTGTAACATGTAGTATATTGTGTAAGTGGGTTAAACTAAGGAAATGCTAATTGAATACCCTGATGCATTGGGTGGGGCTCCTCCTGATGACAAACTATTCCTGGTATTCTTTTTTTGGATGGTTTCACTCTGCAGACAAGGATTTGCCTTTAATAGTTACAAACTGGGGAGTAACAATGATCAGAACAGAAATTTTACTATATGTATAAAATGCTGTTTATTTAGAAAGTCGGCCATTTTTTATGCAAATTTAAGGGTAAGGAATCAGCCCTGAGTCACAAAGTGTATTTATGTTTTAATACAATGTCAAAGGATTAACATATATGAGCACACATGTAGGGTTATCTACATACATATGCCATTAAAACTATTTAAAGGGCTTAATATCATATATTGAAAATAAAAAGGTTTTAATATTTAGCCGCAGTTCTTATTATTACAGGAAATATTATTGAGGATGATTAGTGTGGCCTGCGTCCTTGGATATTATTGCATCAATCAACACTGTTGGTAGCTTTACTTGAGCACACCCTTCCCCTCTGTCTTGCACACACGCACATATTACACTGCAAATGTGTGTGTGACTGACGGGTGCACATAAAGCCTATTTAGATGTGTGAATAGTGCTGTCTTCTTTGAATGGATCATCTGTCAGCTGACATGCTGACTCAGTGCGGCAGTCACGTTTATTTAATGTGCCCATGGCTCCAGGACTGGTGTGTATAATGCACCCCCTCATTCCTCACTTTGTGCTAAGAGCTTTAATAACACACCTTAAGCACAGCAGAACATTTGCTACCTGCACAAAGGGTTTTGACCACAAACACAACTAAAAGGTTTCTCTGGTTCCATTTTAATGGGGTTTACATGCTGTAACTCCTGCCAGCTGTGCAGGACACACCTATAGTTAAAGAATATTAACAACTGGTGACAGCATATGTCGGGATACACATATTGAAAAAAATATATAAAAACAATAATTTGTAAAACGTAAAGGAAAACATCTTAACATTTATTTTTTTAAGTTAATGATGCAACACCATAGAATAATAAATGCACCGTTCAAAAGATAGGACTGTCTTGAGTAAGAAGAATAACCAAGAAAAAAATCTTGGTGGGTGGCTTTAAAACACATTGAAAAAATGAAGGATTGCTGTACCTCTCTGCTTTTCTGTAATGCAATTGCACATACATGCTGCATATCAGACGCCTGGCTTGGTGCATGTGTTTATACTGTAAGGTGAAGCAACTATCTAAGTGTGCCGAGACTCCATTTTACAGTTTGCTTGTCTGCCCTTGTAAAATGGATGCTGCATGGGCTCCTTCTTTTAATGCATTCTTATAATATTTTAGGCTTAGTTTTACTTCTGGACAAAACAAACTGTTACAATGGCACATGTAGCTGCCTTTACTATTTGTATGTTTCTTCATATATAAGCAATTTAAATGATGTCATTTACCATATATTTTTTATGTCTCATGCACAGATGTGGGTATTGTGGGGAAGCAGCAACAATGGTATAAAACCACCCCACTGCTGTAATTAAATAACTAATATTAATTAGTTGATATTACTAATAAGGTGTACTACTAAAAAATACCCCATGGTTCTTTTCTGGCAGCATTTTAGCTCTACTTGACTGCCACTTGCTCCATTATCAGCTGATGGAATGAATCATATCATGTTTTCAGTGACATCACTGACCTTGCCTTTAATCTGAAGCATAAACATACGCAAAAAACAAATCAACAACCCCACTGGTAGCTAATCTTCTTGTTTATAGACAATACGTTGTGGTCTAAACAATATCAAGGGCTGGAGTGCTAGTTTGAAAAAGTATTTCATTGTTTATTATCTGTTAGACTAGCACCATGCTAACACCTTTACGTGGAAAGTCTTTAACAGTACTAACATTATAGAAAAAATATATTTTTCTATATACAGCTATGGGACCTGTTAGCAAGAATACACAGGACCTGGCGTTTTCCAGATAATGATCTTTCCGTAATTTGGATCTTCATACTACTAAAAAAATAATTGAAACATTAAATGAACCCAATAGGCAGGTTCTGCTTTAAGTAAGGATTAATTATATCTTACTTTGGATCAAGTACAAGGTACTTTTTTATTATTACAGAGAAAAAGGAAATCATTTTTAAAAATTTGGATAAAACAGAGTCTATGGGAGGCAGCCTTTCTGTAATGTGGAGCTATCTGTATAATGGGTTTCAGAATAATGGATCCCATATCTGTACTATACTATTTATTTCCTGTAACAAATATATTAGCCTATTCCATCCCATAATGATTATAAATAACCACTGGGATTTAGGTAGTTACAGCATAGTTGGTGTCAGATTGTACATTAAAATAAAGTAAATAATATTATTCCTATATTCATGAATTGTATTCTGTTATCTTGTATTGATTTTTGGGCTTTGTTATGATTATATTTGCTTAGTACTCGTGCCACTTCTGATGACATTAGATGCAATACTGTCCTGTCAAATACATTTTGGTAGGTATACCAAGTAAATGAAAATAAGCAATCTGTAACAAGCAACATGTCTTGGTATATGCTGAAACAATTGCTGTATTACAGAATGAAGTAGCCATAACATCCTTATTGATGTACACCAAGCTTTTGCATCTTAGCATCCCCAATCACCCTTTAAATGTTGGAAATTGTGATAACAACATATGGAAGCTTGTGCTTTTTTGTTCCTATAGTGCTTTAAACTTAAAAAGATAACACTAATTTACAAGATTCTAACTAATCTATAGACTATAAACCAAAAGTCAAATTCTGGTTATAATAAAAAAGTCAAACTCTGGCCTTTATGAGGATAATTTAAAATTCTTTTTTATGTTCATGATAACATACCAGGTTGCACTTTCGTGCACTCTAGACAACCTAAACAAATGCAAAGTGTGATAGCTACATCCAGTAACTGTGGATCATTTACATATTTTAAAAAGAACAGGCTCCTGAATAATGGTCTTAGATCATCATGTTTTGAAGTTCCAAATACATGTTTAAGGCTAAGCAAATTAATTGTATTTAAAGCTTGTATGCTAATGACTGGTGCCATCGTTTCTGAAGTGAAACTGAGCTGAAACTCAATGACACCCAACTTTTGTATCTTTTGTACTCAAGGTGCCAACTTGTCTCAAAATAAATTAGTTGCCTGTTCTATTGGGTTAAATGTTTGTTTTTTTTAGCATTTAAACAGCATTTTAATAATTTAAGAATCTTTTGGAATAAAATAAAAAATCATGGCCATACCCAGAGATGTATATATTTTAAAATGTTCTAATTAGGTAAATTAAGCTGTATGACAATTGGTTTTATTCTGGGAACTGAACTCATATAATTACCCATCATAGTACTTTCTATGTACCATAATACTTGGGGCCTAAATCATATCAACGTGAAAGGTCGAAAAAAAAGGTAGCTTAGCTATGCTTATAAAATAATGACCAATTATTTAACCGTGAACTAAAGCATTCAACAGAAATATGTCAGCCCCTAGAAAACGTGCTAGAAAAGAGATACAATTTGCTTTGGTCCCAATCTTTAGTATACAATACAATATGCAAGAGCATAGTATTAATACAGACATTGCCATAACATGTCGTGGAATATTGACAGTAAATTCTATTTGTAACGATGCCAAGACACAATGCAGTTAATCCCACATCTGAGTCGTACTCAAATACATTATGACTATAAAAATACAATTTTTTTAAAAAAAAGTTAAGTGTCTTTGAAGCATAACTTTGTAATGCGATGTTATGTTTAGAAAACACTATTCCAAAAGCTCCACCATATTTTAAAGAAATAGTAAATATTTTTTCTTCTGCCATTTTCAAACATGAATTTGTAAATTTCACATAAGTCACCAAGCTATTAAATTGTCCTTGATAGCCAGGCATCCTTAAAAGCTTCAAATGAATTTAAGACATTTTCTGCCACATTTGACTGCAGAAAAACATCATCAATATAGTAGAAAGATATACAAAACTAACAAATATCACAAAGCCAAACATACATAAAAAGCACACTCTTGTGCCAATAAACAATAAGTCATCAAGGAATGTGGTCTAAAAGGAACCTTAGTAGAATTAGTGTAAAAGAGTTAGAAAAGTTACTTACTCAAGTTCATTAGACATTTTCCCTCAAATGTTAGTGCCTGTAACCTCTGCTGACTTGTGCTCTTCTAGTTCTTGTTATGCACAAACATCCCCTGTAGAATGAAGTGTTCCGTTTTTGCGGGTGAATTTGTGTGCAGGTATTCTCACTGACAGGTGGTGCCTTGGCTAAGTCTGCAGCTGATTGGCTGATGAAACAGGTGCCTCAAGACAGACACACCTCAGCAGGTGCAGTACTTAACTCTCTGTGAGCCAGAGCATAAATGTGAATGAACCGAAGCTAAACAAACACCTCCTTAAAGTGAGGCAGAGACAGAAAAAAAAAATTGTAAAGAAACTCAGACACCAGGCGAAACTTAACCAAAACTGCAAACAAGTCTTTGCTTGCTGAAAACATGCAGTTGAACGATGAAAAGATTTAGCTACAGCTTTTCTATTTATTCGTTGTGCAAGATCACTCGCTACTTTCCTTCAAATATGTCATTGCTAGCAATTTGCAACTATTCATTAAATACATACATTGGATTAATACGTATAAAACCACTATCATATTAATGATGTCATTATAGTATGAATGGAGCACTTTTTATTTTTCTTTATTAAATAATTGTAAAAAGTTTACAAATTCTGCATTTACAGGTATGGGATCTGTTATCCGGAAACCCAGTACCCAGAAAGCTCGGAATTACAGGAAGGCCATCTCCCATAAATTCCATTTTAACCAAATTACTCAAATCTTAAAAAAAGATTTCCTTTTTCAGTGTTATAATTAAACAGCGCTTTGCACTTAATCCGAATTAAATCCTTACTTATTGGAGGCAACCAATCCTTGGGTTTAATATTTAAATTAGTTTTAAGTATACTTAGGATAAGGAGATCCAAATTACAGAAAACCCCTATCCAGAAAACCAATTGAACATAATGTTTTTAAATTACCAAATTACAGAAGTCTGTAGACTGGGCATAAACAGAGGCAAATATTCTATTCTATTCAATGAGGAGGTTTCCCATTCATACATGTGCTTCCATGAAGGTCATATAAATTATATTATTTAAGTATCTGCTCTAAGGTTGTAGGTAAATAATGCTGTATTTATTTGCGGATGTCATTAACACTATTACACATTAGATGAATCAGTGGCATCTTTTATTTACCATGGATGGAGAAATGACAACACTAACCCGTGTGGAGTACCGCAGAATGTAATTTGTACTTGATGCAACAGAAATAGGCAGATTGTCTGAGTCACTCACACAGTAGATGAACTATCATGGGCAGGTTAAGTTTCTATGAGAGATGCAAGCATGGACTTGCAGGAACAATTTTAATAGTCAAAGTTACTCTATTACCTCTCCCTGGCAGCCTTCTATTCACCATTGATTTTAGAAGAGTGTGTGTGTTAAATATAATACTTGAATAGGATTAAAAAAAGAATGGAAGCCTGATGCTCTCAAAAACCCCCCATATATATCAAGGTAAAACATCCCCTGCTGGGATGAGGAAGGAATTAATGTACCCCCTTTAGAATAAACTGTATAAAGTGGTACTAATGCTAAAAAAAGCTACTTTTAAAATATTAATGTACATTAAAAGTTACCTACAGGTCATGTTGATCGTTTTTTTGAGATTTTTGTTTTTGTTACTGGAAGTTCCTAAACCTGACTGTTTTGCCAACCTGACTGTCCCATCTCAGCCTGCTGCACAAATATGGCAGTCCCCTCATAGACGAACACAGGGAGTCAGATGGGTAATGTAAAAGCTTTGAGCAAATACTTTATGGCAAAATTATAAGTAGCAGACAAAGCCAATACTATGATAGATGTAAAAATGGTTTCATTTCTGGTGTCAGTATTTCAATGTTATGTATGTTAAATTTTTTTTCTCAGAAATATGTTCCCTCCTCAACTGTATACTTTAATAATATACACATTAGTTTACAGGTATGGGATCAATTTTCCAGAAATCTGTTATCCAGAAAGAAATTTGAATTAAGCCAAGGCTATCTCTCATAGCAAATTATTGGGATTAGTTAATGTTTACATGATTTTTAACACATCAGGTCTCAAGCATTCCATATAATAGATCCCATCCCTGTTAATATATATCCTGTATGTATATATATATACATACAGGTATACAGAAACCCATTATGCAGAAAGCTCCGAATTATGGACTGGTCATCTCCCATAGACTCCATTATAATCAAATAATCCAAATGTTTCAAAATGATCTCCCTTTTCTCTGTAATAATAAAACAGTACCTGGTACTTCATCCAAAATAAGATATCATTAATCGATATTGGAAGCAAAAGCAGCCTATCGGGTTTATTTAATGTTTACAAACGTTCTAGTAGACAAAGTATGAAGATCCGAATAACCGAAAGATCATTTATCCGGGAAACCACAGGTCCCGAGCCTTCTGGATAATATGTCCTATACCTGTATATTTATAGATAGATAGATATACAGGTATGGGACCTGTCATCCAGAATGCTCAGGACCTGGGGGTTTCTAGATAACAGATCTTTCTGTAATTTGGATCTTCATACCTCAAGTCTAGTAGAAAACCATGTAAACATTAAATAAATTAAATAAACTGGTTTGCTTTCCAATAAGGATTAATTATATCTTAGTTTGGATCAAGTACAAGGTACTGTTTTATTATTACAGAGAAAAAGGAAATAATTTTTAAAAATTTGGATTATTTGATTATAATGAAGTCTATGGGAGACAACCTTTCCGTAATTCAGAGCTTTCTGGATAACAGTTTCTGGATAATGGATCCCATACCTGTACTGTATTGTTACACATACAGGTGGGTGGTGAACTACCCATGTGTGCCCTCTTTTACACCCCCTTGCTTATGCTTCAATAAGCTGCAAAGCCCTCTACTTACTGCCTGCCTATGTGCTTTTCTGTGTAAATAAGCCCTTTTACTGTACGTCATTTCACACACAGAAGATATATTTGTTGTCAATTAATATCAATACATTAACCAAACATTTAAAAAACATTTTTTAAAGTTTATTAAGAAAGGTATAGTTGTATAACATAGACATTTAAGGGGAATTTTGTAATATCTCCTATATGCAAACCTTGGGCAGAATTTATACAAAGCCAGCCTGGTGTTTACCAACAAACAATTCTGAGCAATGTAATAGTTTCTGTTGTGGTGCCATGAGACGCTTCCATGCTGTCAGTCTGATGTAAATTCCCTGCTGCTAGTTTCCCCTACCTTCCCCTTGATATAAAATAGAAACCTGAAACTAGGCATAGCTATAACAACCAACAATTCTATAATCCAATTATAATATTATACTGGTGTAGCAATTCTCACAATAATTATGGTATTGCATATGATAATTGCCCCAAAGAGTGTTTCTATATCATGTCATGTTTTTCAAATTAATCCATTTATTTTACAGGTATGGGACCTGTTATCTACAATGTACATGACTTGGGGTCTTTCTATTATTTGCCTCTCAATACCTTAACCCTACTAAAAAATAATGTAAACATTAATTAACCAAATAGGCTTGTTCTGCCTCTAATTAGGATCTATTATATCTTAGCTGGGTACAAGCACACATTTCTGATTTATTATTACACAGCAAAAGGAAATACTTTAAAAAGTTGAATTATTTGATAAAAATGGAGTCTAAGCGAATTGACCTTCCCGTAATTTGGAGCTTTCTGGATAACAGGTTTCAATTTAATGGATTCCATACCTGTATTTAGAATAAAATGCTGTTCTGTTAATATTTTTCTTGCCAAACCAACGCATATATTTGAGCTATCTATAAAAATCTTATTAGATAAGTTTTAACTTATATATAAGGTTTATATTCCTATGGTTTAAATTCCTATTATTTTTTAAAAAAAGAAATGAAAGTGTGACAGCTACATCACTTTGCAGACAGTGCAATGTTTTATTATATAGCACAGACATTGCCTTACTTAAACGCTAGACACATATACCTTCAACATCTAAGTACTAAAGGGAAAAAAGATATACCTTTTTTTTACTCAATAAACCATACAAAATTATGAAAATATAATTAAGCAATTTCATTCTATGGAGCAGGTGCCAACAGCTTCAGCCCAGTGTTCAGTGATCCATTTATGTTATTAATAACATGGCATATGGCGCTTACAGTATATAGGAAAGTGCTTTGAATCTACTTCAAGGAATACTTTGTTGCTATAGGCTAAAGGAACCAATTTCTGCCTTGCTTTCTTATTAGGCCAACGAGACAGAAGAACATAGAATGTAAATAGTACAACATGCTTGAACAAGCAACCTGTGTATCCTCTTGAAAGGGAAAAACAGGATTAGAAAACTGCATTGATAGCCACAGTAAGGTAAATTGTGCATTTCAGATGCACTTATGTACACAAAGCAGCTTTCACACGGATATCTTAATATATAAATCTGGCAATTCTGATGCACATTCATCCCCCTGACTTTAGCAATATGATCAGCACAAATTCTACACGTAGATCTGCATTAAAATACTGAGAGGCACTGAGCATAAAAATGCTAAGGAAACCAGCACGTATTACTTATTAATCAAAAACCTAGAGATTAACTTTTTAAGTGTGTTCAAAATGTAACTTTTATGTAGGTAGTGATGTGTCCAGCAGCAACTGTTATTATAGTAATTGCATCCTCCAGACCACTGTATTGTTAAATAATAACACTGTAGCAGAATGTTGGTAGCTAACAGCCCGAGGTGATGCTGGAGGTGGTCACTTGACCGTTTGAAGAGAGGCTGTCTGGCAATTTACAATGACAACCGTGATTAAGCACCCATCCCAGCTAACGACTGTGCACTAATAGCCTTGAAATGAAAATCACCTGCTGGATTAAAAAAACAACATATAGGTATTTGTTTGTTTCATTGTTTTATTTTAACAAAGCGTCTCTTTTTTTCCGCCTTTTTTCGTCCTAATTACACACTCGACTGTTAAACTGTCATTGGAATTACTTTGGGGGTTCTTCCCTTTCTGCCACATTTTGCATTTGTCTCAACTGCAAGCATCTTAATACTGAATTACGTACAGTTCAGTTTTGAGTGGTGCAGAGAAGTCATTGGCTGAGTTTGTACATATGCAGAAGCTACAGGTGCAGTGAAACCCAGTAAAATGAAATAATAGAACAACTGTGTAACATAGAGAATAGTTTTCCAGTAGTTTATATACACTGTTTATATAGATAGATTTTTTTTTGTAAAGTAAGCCTTGTCCTGAAATCATCGCTGCATCGTCACTATGTGTAATGGAGTAATATTTCATATAACACTGCTACAGGGGTACACTCTGTTGTTATAATTCAGCCACTTCATATCCTTGCTATAAGTTAGTTACTAGTTTGGTTTAAGCTTGGATAGAGGAATAACTGCATAAAAGTAATTAATCAAAGTGGTAGATCAAGGTCCTGGGCACCCAGGTCTGAACACAGATTCATTTTATATTGTGTTCATTGGCTGCTGGTATATCTGACCATGCTTCCACTGAGATATTAAATTGAAAGTGATTGTATTGGGTTCAAACATTGTCCATTAAGGCTGGCAACTTACTTAGAACAGCACAGATGGCAACTTATGATGGCCCATATGGACACATTGTTAGGTTATTCATCATTTATGGCAGTGATCCCCCATCAGTGGCTCGGGAGCAACATGATGCTAACAAACCCCTTGGATGTTGCTCCCAGTGGCTTCAAAGCAGTTGCTTATTTTTGAATTCCTGGCTTGGAGGCACTTTTTTTAGAACCCCCAGGAACTTTTTGGATGCTTATTTTGCTCCCCAACTCATTTGCATGTGGCTCAAGGGTAAAAAAAAGTTAGGGACCCCTGCTTTATGCATTAAAGTAAACTGAGCAGACTATAATGTAAAATCTAAGGAGACCCAGGAAATTGCGAGGCAAAGGGATGTGGCACGCATTTATATATAACCCTAACTCTCCCCTATAATTAAACACATTTTCTTGGAACTGCAAGGGTTTAACAACAATTACAAAGATGCTGCACCTGCAGAAGCATTTACCGAACACAAATCTAGCTGTCAATGCCCACTCACTTACAATGCAATGGAAGCCAAAATGAACATCAGTATGATGCGACTTCTGACATTCTTACATATATTGGGGTAACAATACTTTTGGGTTGTTGAATGTAGCTGAGCTCCTTGCCTCTTATGTACTATTTCTTAGCGTGACTTTGCTATTTAACTTACTTTGGAAAGCTAGTTTGATAAACATTTAGTTCTTATGGAGATCAAGGGATTAAGCATTAGTGCTGGATTAAGAATATCCCCAAATCATGAAAGGGAGCAATTTACAAAACTGTGTAAAGTGGGGATTTCATCTACTAAACTCTAATTATAGCACATCACTGAATAGCTCTGTTCCTCTATGCAATGCTAATCTTACATTGAGCTAGATATATAGTATTTGTGTGAATATTAGCCTAACAATGCAGCCATACATGAATGCAAGTCGTGATCTGGCTGCGTGTAATTATGTGACATAATTAGAGCAAGAAATATAACTAGCGCAATTGGCAAGGATATCTTATTGTATTTTAATACTGTATAGAAAATATGTAACTACTGCTACATGGTATATATTGGTGTCCTTTGTACTTCTATCTCCTCTATGGTTCCCCCATGGGGCTACTTTGATGATGGGGATCCAGAGTATATGCCTTTTGTTCCCTGCCATAAAGTTATTATTGTCTGATTCTGATTATTCTCAAATGATAATGTATATAAAACCTACACTTTCACTATATCCTGTTATTTAATAATAAACATTGTGACAGATCTGCCTGAATGTGTACTCTGCAATGCAAAGAAAGGAAATAACTTACTTATAGGTCTTCCAAAATGGTATTTCTCTCTGTAACTCTTTAGCTCAGATCTGCTTATTTTTCCCACTTTCACCAGCATTAAATATATTAGATATATCTGAATGTCTGCAGAGATTCCTATCTTTGTGCAACATGTTTTAACAGAATCTCCCTGTGTTTGTTTCTAACACACCTACTGCCAGGTGAATCCCACAAGATCACTTTCTGATTTCATAAGATCTGCTTAATCCGCGAACATAAATAAATTTAGTACATCATATGATATAAAGTATATATATATATATATATATATATATATATATATATATATATATATATATATATATATATATATATATATATATATATATATATATATATATATATATATAAAATTAACATGATTTATTTTCTTTCACAAAACAGCACTTAAATGAAACCTCATGAGCACGAAGAGTATAGCAGCAGGTGCATTGTTGTATATTTTATGGCTGGCCTGTAGCTCTGAAGTGCACAATGTAGCCCTGTGACACCTCTCTTAGACAAGACATTATCTGTTTTCATAGTCTCTTTAATGGGGGATCATTCAGAGTGGTTTATAGCGGCAGATATTTATCTCTTAACCTCTTTGATGCTGCTAGAGAACTTCTGTTTTCTTTATGCTGCTATGCGTCTTTACAGTTCAGTTTCTGCCTTCCCTCCCTTTCCCCACCCTTCCCTCCCTGTCTTTCATTTTCCCACTCTCTTGCCTCCTGCCCCACCTGTCTCTGTTCTTCTGCTGTTTTCCCACTCTTTCACTTGTCATCCCTCCGCTTGTACCATAAACACCCTCCCCCGCCCTCCCATTTAGGCCTCTGCTTTCTTTTGACTCTTGTCATTTCTAAACATTCCACTATATAAATGTATATTTTGTGTATAAAGACAAGTGCATATGGATTTAGAACAATGCAAATCAAACAGACTTATGCCATTAAATGTGAGGAGCCAGCATGGAAGAGTCTACACAAACACACATATATGTTCAGGGCTTCAAATTTGCACTAGTCTGTGACTTGAACAAAAATAGACGATATTTTGATGTTCCATGTAGATAACAAAAGACAACTGGCTGGTGAACCTTTTCCACTTGTGGGTGTTAATTTGGCTTTGTGGTCATGTGCTATGCAGAATTTCTGTCAGATTTTGTGGCTTGGGAGAATTCAGATAGATGTGAATGGCAAGTTTATTACATTTATATCATAACTTGAAGCCCATGGACTGTGGTGCAAAATGTATCATGTTCCCTGCCCTCGGCATCTTGCCTCTGAACAAGTATGTCTCCGCAAGTACAAGCAGTTTCTTAATTCACATGCAGATATTGTATGGTGACCCCTTTTTCCATAGCAACTTTCATTCTAAGGTGAACGAAATATCCATGGTTACCTCTCAGTTCGTAGGCACCACCCCAGCTACCGTGTTCTTCTTCCCCTCTTTTTTAAGCCCCCACTATTCTAACACCTTGTGGACAAGGATCAATATACCATACAAATATGTTAACAATTAGGTCCCTCTCTTGGTTCTCTGTATTTCACACCTTCTCAGTGGACTATGGGGCTGAAGCCTTTGTTGTGTATGTATCTACAGTATGATAAAGCATTTAAACTGATAAAATGAACGGAACTGCCATGTCTGATATTTAAAATGATATTATACTGGAAAGCTGCATACTGCAAAGCTCCCAGTCCCCTCATGCTATTGAGCTGGAAAAGTTTTAAAAAATTTTTTTTATGAAATTCTTTAAGTATGGGCCATGTTCCGAAAAATGGAATGAACAAGAAAATTGGATGTTCTTGTTTCCATTATATCTGTCTGTTTTTATACAGGGCCAGCTTTAGAATAGGGCAGAAATGTCATTTGTCCTGGGTCTTCAGAATGGTAGAAGGTGTAGTTCAACTCAGCAGGAGGTGGGAAAAACACTGACATTTATATGTCCTTTTAGATAAAGGCCCCAACGTTCCTACATTGTTAGGAGACATCTCTTTTTCTGAAGGATACTTCCAGTGATGTCACAGAACTGTGCCTTTTGGCTGGCAAATTGTAGCTCTTAAGAAACTGGCCACTTTGTCATCAAAAATCTTCTATCTGCATACATGATACATGGAGGGAATATCTTAATAGTTTTCATTAGAGAATTACTTGAAAATAATGTCAAAGTGATAATAAACATATCACTTCTGACAATTATCTTCAGTTCCATCTTCCTGCTATTCATTTTACAGCCTGTCATTCAGAATTACGAGACTGCCATCTCCCTTAAACGCCATTTTAACCAACTAATTAAAAATGTAAAACAAAAACATACCTTTTTCTCTGTGATAATAACTAAAATTGACTTAATCCTTATAGGAGGCAAAACATTTCTATTGGGATATTTAACGTTTACATGATTTTTTAGTAGACTTGAAGAATGGAAATCTAAATTATGGAAGGACCCCTTTTCCAGAAAACCCCATGTCCCAAGCCAGAGTTGGACTGGCCCAGCAGGACGCCAGGAAAAAACCCAGTGGGCTCCAACCCTCATTGGCCCCATCAGCCCGGAACCACTTTCTACAGCTAGCACTTCCTTCGTGACCTCCCCCCACCTGAGGGCACAAAAAAACACACAGGAAAAAAGGTACTCACTGGTGCGGGGGTACTAAGTGGGACAGAGGGGGATTTGCGGCTTTGGCAAGGGACCCCCCCAGCCCGACGCTGTCCCAAGCATTCTGTATAACAGGTCTAATACCTTTATTATTATTAAAATAACTGATAAGAGAGACCTCTAAAGCTTGCAATAGATGCACAGATTTTAGCCTATTATAGTATGATTGTTCGTATCACCCTATCTCCTGACCTGCCACTAACCATTCAGATTAAATACAGTACCAAAAGAACAAATCAGATGATGTTCTGGCCGTGACAGCAATCGTACGAAAGTGGCTTCCCTTATGAGTATACACTCAAATGTGACCTGTAGTATTTTTTTTTTTAAATTATGTTTATGGTTCCAACATGTCAAATTACACATTTTCACAAGGATTGTCACAGAACAGATTTTTGTACAGTGTACAGTGGTATGTGTCACTAATACATTTGCCAGTTTGTTGGTAAATATACTCAATGGTGAAAAGGAAAAATAAACATTATGTGAACAAACAAACTGAGGTTCACATTTGTTAATCAGGATAGGAAATCCTTCATGAGTCCTGGGTATAACCTCAATATGTAAGCCAGGGAGTCTTGGGATTGCATATCTGTCACTATAGACTTTAGCTTTTCCATAATCGTGATACTTTCTATTCAGCTCTTTACTAATGGAAATTCCAAAGTGCCAGGATTTAGCTAGCAGTTGATTGGGGGCATTTAAGACACTAGGACACATTTTGGGCCTGTAGTATTTCATGGAGTTATTTATTAAGATCCTATTACCCAAAATCCGAAAAATTCAGATTTTTCTGATCCTTTCGGGATTTATTAAAGTCTGATTGTATGAAAACTCTGAATCTGAAAACCCGGCATCTCAAAGCTCTTAGGGTCCTGTATTAGTCAATGGGGTAGGTCCCAGTGTCTGCACTGCCGTCAGTACCGTTATCCGATGATTTCAGGGATTTTGGTCCGAAAAGTCTGAAAATTTGTGTTTTTTGCGGAAATAAATAAGGTCCATTCGGGAATTCAGAGCTTGTAACCCCCTTAATGTTGCATATTAAAATTAAAAATAGGAAGGAAGATGTCACTGTCTATCAGTAACACCCAGGTTATGTATAGACTTAATCATATCTTCTCTGCATACAGTATATACACTGGTGCAAATAAATTGGATCAGTCATATTGCTTGCCCTAACAAAGTATATCTGATAACAATATTAACAGTAACTAACTATGGCCTTTACAGGTGCTGCTACACCATTTTCTATGCAGAGACAAGTAACTGTGGCACCTCTCGTGCAACTACAAATATGTAAATGCACATAGAAGGCATATTATGTGAAATTCTATTAAAAGTTTAATCATATTTCCCTTGGAGTTAAAGTTTATTTTGATGACTAGCTAATATCATCTGGATAAAACATGCAGGACAAAAAAGCAAGTTTATCTTTGTTAAGATCATTTTCCTATGTTTATGTGCTTCTTTCTATACTAATGTTTTAATCCACAACAATCCTAGCTCTTAGCAAATCTGCTTGGGAACAGCACTAGCTGGACTTTCCTCGTGGAATTAAGAACACCTGTGACTTGCTGTGGGTCTCTTCCCATTGGCCCAATGAAACCACTAGTGACATAATACTTAGGGGCACATTTACTTAGCTCGAGTGAAGGATTAGAAGGGAAAAAAACTTCGAATTTCAAAGTTTTTTTTTTGGCTACTTTGACCATCAAATTGGCTACTTCGACCTTCGACTACGACTTCGAATTGAATGATTTGAACTAAAAATCGTTCAACTATTCGATAGTCGAAGTACTGTCTCTTTTAAAAAAACTTTGACTACCTACTTCGCCACCTAAAACCTACCGAGCACCAATGTTAGCCTATGGGGAAGGTCCCCATAAGCTTTCTAAGCTTTTTTTGATCGAAGGAAAATCATTCGATCGATGGATTAAAATCCTTAGAATCGAACGATTTGAAGGATTTAATCGTTCGATCGAACGATTTTTCCTTCGATCATTCGATCGAACGAAATGCGGTAAATCCTTCGACTTCGATATTTGAAGTCGAAGGATTTAACTTTGATGGTCGAATATCGAGGGTTAATTAACCCTCGATATTCGACCCATAGTAAATGTGCCCCTTAGACTTTGAAATCTTTATATGCAACATACAATTAAAGAATAGTATAGATATATTCAAGCATAAAGGGTTACTTTTCTGGGCATAAAAAAATCCTTTAAATAATGTGTGACTAGAAAAATAAAAATGGATGTTTTAGGTGTATTATAATTTTTGTGCCATCTGAATAACTGGAACTGGAAATACTGGGACATTTAGAAAATTGCACTTGTGGTCTGCAGTCTTCATTTAATGCACCAAACAGACACATTGGAAGATATTCAATAAAAATGAGGCCTACACTAGGTCAACAATTTTAGCCCTTCCAAAATCAGGTCAATAGAGCTTTTCTGCAGTGGATGCCTATGCTCTGGAATGTATGTGCTATAATGCCACATGCATTATACTTTACATAGGCAATCAGATGGAGATTTACCTCCCTATCAATTCTCCCATGCATGCACACTGTTCTGAGGAGTTCTGTCTTAAGATAATACACTGTTTCACTAGGTTAATGACTATAATTTACATTTAATCTCTGCTATCTCTAATAATCCCCTTTTAACCATCCTCCTATAAAGCAGCCACATTCTTTTAGTGTTTCATTTAGTGATTTTTTTAATTCTTACTCCAGCCCCTGTAGGCATCTTTATTGCACCAAACTGGAATCATAGCCTTTAGGCCTTGGCTCTATGTATTTTTTTGGGTTTTAAACAAACCTGTTCACTGTAGAAAAAAAGAGTTTAGGAAACACTGCCTATGCTTTGATGCAAGAGGTGAGAGTAATTTTATCAGCTATGTAACAGTAGAATAGTAAGTTCATATTTACTCTTTATTTTATTTATGTTCAGCTAAACGCATACTTTTAGGGTAATACTTTATACTTTAGCTGTACAGGAATCTTGGAGAGACAGGTTAGTGCTTGGGGTCCCCATTTTGACATGCTCTTGCATTAATAATGGCATCTTAGTTTATGTTTCTCCTGTTATGAGTGTCAGATGCATTCTTGACAGTCAGAATATGCCCTCAGTTTACCCACTAAAATCAGAATACTTTGCTTCCCAATTTATTTGAAATCAGTCTATACAAATGTCACATCTGCCTTCATCTGTACAAAATTCCTCTATAGGATTTTTGCATCATTTATTGTTCTTTTGATGAGGACAGACAGTTTTTAGGGCTTATCAATGATTCAGACTTGATGGATTTCTAGATACATTTTCTCTCATCCATGAACAAAAGCACTTAACCACATGCTTTCATAATCTGAAATGCCTTGGACCAGTAAATCATATATTATAATTAATTGCAATTGTTGACTTTGGACCAAACCTTTCCCATGTTTTTGTATAAACCTCTTAGACAAGCTAAAAGAGATGCAGATATGTTGCTTTAAAGGTTAATATGCCAGAGCTCACTGCTCCTAAACGAATAAGAGACATTTGTAATGAAATAATAAGGATAAACCAGTTCCATATCAAGTTACATAAAATGTATTGCTGATCTTGTTGTGTTGTGGTAATTTTCCTATAAAAGGATTATAAAGGCGAGCTGTACTGTGACTGTATCTGCAACAAGTATCAACAAAATGTTTTAAAGATCTTGACAATTCATATTAGACTTTTCTTGAGTTTTCATATAGCTGAACATGACCAATAATGCTAACATTCAGTCTCTAAAGTAATTTGAATATGCAATATACCAAAATACGTTCTTAATTGCCCACTTTTCAATTTGAGGGTCATAAAATGTTTAATGAAATGTATTCTGTGGTATATGTTTTCATCTTGGAATATATTTGACAAGTGTGTAACTCAAGACGATTTTTTAGCTAATGACCAAGGTGGTTTGTCTACTTCATATGTTGTTGTATTACAATTGAAACCATAAGTACAAGCTTCATAGGATGTAGATGGCAAAGTAGGGGACAGATGGAGTATCTCCTCACTTCATTAGACATCATATTTTATGTACTAGTCCTGTGTTCCCTTCACTATACAATAGAACATAAGCCACATAAGCCAAACAGTCTGAATGCTCAGATATAGACAATTTTGAATTAATAGATTCCTTATTCTTTAAGAGAAATGGCACATGGGCGTGTTCTGATTATTGAGATTAATTTGTTGAATCAATATATTCTAATCATACATGTGACTGTTATACCCATTGTGGATCCTTTCCACACACATTACTACAGAGGGTCCCCAACCTTCACCTCTAAGCCACATTTACTGTATATGTATAAAGAGTTGGGGAGCAACTCAAGCATGAAAAAAGTCTCTGGTGACGCCAAAAAAGTGCTATGATTGGGTATTTGGTAGACCCATTTGGAGTGGCAGCCTAAAGCAGGCTCTATTTGGCTGTACCCTTGGTTTTATGCCCCCAAATGGGGCCTCCAGGCCTGGATTTAAAAACATAAGCACCTGCTTTGAGGTATCGAGGGGTTGCATACCTCACAACATTTGAAAAATGGAAAGAGGGACTAACATATCTGCTGTGCGTAGGGTGGAGAAACATTTTTGATGGCACATATTTTATGTGGCCACACCCCTAAATACCATGCCCATTTTACTAAATTTGGCAGGTTATGGAAAGTTTGAACCTCACATTTCTGAGGTTTTTAGGGCAATATTTTATGTTATATCAGGTTTGTTAATGAAGATGAAATTGCCCTTTAAGCTGTCTCAATTCCCCGAAGATACTTGTTTATCTTATTATTAACAACTATATCAGAATGCAGGCGTTGAGTATTCTGGACTTTGCCAAAAGTCTATTTAATTAAGTTTCAGAAACTTTGTATCTTTTCTGGCATCAGTGCAAGAGATCAATGTCTGGACATTTTAATAAAAATCTGGGACTGCAGGCTGAGCTGTTAAAATTGGGACTGTCCTGCGCAAATCAGGACAGTTGGGAGGTATGGGGTTGATGAGCAACATTTTGCACGTTAGCCACTGGTTGGGGACAATTGCATTACTCCTACACCCCCCCCCCTTTTCTCTACCCATTGTGAAAAAAGGAATGGTTTCACTGCTGATGCATTTATAATAGTGTGTCTGTTATACAGGTTGCAGTGCACAATGACAGGTTGCAGAGATACAGTGACAAACCTCATCTCTGCATGGCTGCTGTAATTGTGGCTGGCACCATACATTGTTTGGAAAGGTGTCTGTTTTTTTCAAATGGAAAACATACCATTGAAGTACCATCTACAATCTGTGCCACTTTAAGGGTTAACCCTAGTTCCAGTGTATTCATGGTCCTTACAATAATATAAATTGTCTGTCTTATATTTATGCTCACTCCTTTTACACCAACACAACTTTGATGGCAAAGTGAATAATTTGGCATTGTGAGGAACGAGACGGCAACTCATTTTGAGTGACTGGGTTTTGTATGCTAAACCTCTAAAGCACAGGTAATACACTTAAAAAAAATTATTGTTGCGGTTTCTTTGTTTGGCTTAGGCAATGGCATGCAAAGCTCTGTAAAAATGCATGCAAAAAATATGGCAAGGAAATCTTCTTATGAGAGATAGATAGATGATAGATTTTGCAAACTACGTGTTATCTTGCCACTAGTTATGATCAAATTTGATGGCAAGTTGGCAACCAAACTACATATGTACAATTAATGTTTATTAAATACAGTAGTGATAGATCGATAGATAGATAGATAGATAGATAGATTGATAGATAGATAGATAGATAGATAGATAGATAGATAGATAGATAGATAGATAGATAGATAGATAGATAGATAGATAGATAGATAGATAATAGCATCCATCCTTAGGCAATCCTAACATTGAACAAAATATAATGCAAAGTAGAGGGATTGAAATTATCTACTCAGTGTCACCATGTAGTTTTGTAGCCAGGCAGGAAACAGGTCATTGCCAGGAAGAATATTCATGATAGGCCAGTAGTTGTTTTTGAGGTCAAGCTCAGCACTGTATTTAGGTCTAGTGTCACCCTAGGTGCACCCCCAGTGTGCAGAAGTGATGTCACGACTATGCATGATGGCACTTCCTGTTACGCATTACATCACTTCCACCCAAGACACACTGCCTCATAACTTTCTAACACCCGGCTCCACGACCGGATTTACACAGCATGTCGCT
Organism: Xenopus laevis; assembly: GCF_017654675.1. Taxonomy (NCBI): domain Eukaryota; kingdom Metazoa; phylum Chordata; class Amphibia; order Anura; family Pipidae; genus Xenopus; species Xenopus laevis. The sequence goes on along the minus strand of NC_054374.1, from coordinate 71,694,192 downwards.
GGTAGCAGCTGGGGAGATTTTTTACATTTTTATTACAAAAAATGGAATCTATTATATGGAGTGCCTATATATAAATACAGCCCTGGTCAAGCTCCCATTTGATACCCAGGACCAATTATATGAGCCTTTCAGTCAGTTCATAGAATATCTAGGACAGCCAATAGGTGTTCAGTGTTGGACTGGTGTGCAGGGCCCACAGAGGTTGAAACTCAGGGCCCCCACCCCGATCATGGGCTCATAAGCATGGAAAATCAAATGTTCCCTCGTGCCAAATTTTTCACACCTTGTGTCTTTTAATTCTCCAGTGTCCTGTTGGTCCTTTCTGGCTCTGCCCCAGCACCACAGCTGCCATAGATAGTCAGACTTATTAACTTATACTTGTGATGTTGTTGGTAAACTTTGTATGCAAAGTTCACATGAATTAAGCGTTTTAGAAAAATTCAGGTCAGTCTTAAGTAAGATTAATTCTTGACTAACGATGTCGAAAATTCGCTAGCGTTATGTCTTTTTGGAACTTCGCTGATTTATTAACGGTCGCCGGCGTAACTTCGCTAGCGAAGGAGATAGACTCTAGCGGTACTTAAAGGGACCCTGTCATCGGAAAACATGTTTTTTTCAAAACGCACCAGTTAATAGTGCTACTCCAGCAGAATTCTGCACTGAAATCCATTTCTCAAAAGAGCAAACAGAATTTTTTATATTCAATTTTGAAATTTGACATGGGGCTAGACATTTTGTCAATTTCCCAGTTGCCCCTGGTCATGTGACTTGTGCCTGCACTTTAGGAGAGAAATGCTTTCTGGCAGGCTGCTGTTTTTCCTTCTCAATGTAACTGAAGGAGTCTCAGTGAGACATGGGTTTTTACTATTGAGTGTTGTTCTTAGATCTACCAGGTAGCTGTTTTCTTGTGTTAGGGAGCTGTTATCTGGTTACCTTCCCATTGTTCTTTTGTTTGGCTGCTGGGGGGGGGGAAAGGGAGGGGGTGATATCACTCCAACTTGCAGTACAGCAGTAAAGAGTGATTGAAGTTTATTAGAGCACAAGTCACATGACTTGGGGCAGCTGGGAAATTGACAATATGTCTAGCCCCAGGTCAGATTTCAAAATTGAATATAAAAAAATCTGTTTGCTCTTTTGAGAAATGGATTTCAGTGCAGAATTCTGCTGGATCAGCACTATTTACTGATTCATTTTGAAATTTTTTTTTTCCCAGGACAGTATCCCTTTAACGGTACGGTAACGCCAGGCGAATTTTCGCTCTGGCAAATGGATGTAACTACGCAAATTCACTAAGATGCTGATTTTAGTGAATGTTACCTCTTGCGCCAGACTTGCCTTCGCCACCTCAGACCAGGCGAAGTGCAATAGAGTAGATAGGAGTTCCTCAAAAAATAGTTGAACATTTTTCTAAGTCCCAAAAAACGCTAGTGTCTTTTCCTTTTTTCAGGGTGATAGGCTGAGTAATTTTTTTTGGGGTAACCGGGTTCCTCCATACATTTCCTAACATATGGCACATAAACTATACACTGGGCTCATGTGTAGGGCAATATAACAACTCTATTTTCTTTTATTAAGGTTTCCCGGGCTTTTGTAGTGTAATGTATGTGCTGCAAAATATATGTCCATTGAACTTTATCTTCCCGCCATATGCAAATTAGGCAACGCTAGCGCAACTTCGCTTCGCTTGGCGCAGTAACGCTAGCGCAACTTCTCCAGCATTCGGCGCCCTGGACGCAACTTCGGATTTTAGTAAATTAGTATTGTCCTGGCAAATCTTCACCTGTCGAAGTGTTGCGAAGTGAGCAAAGCCATCGCTGGCGAATTTTCGGAGGTTAGTGATTTTGCCCCTATGTTTATACATTCTATTTCAGTCTAGGGGAAAGCTGCTTTGTTCCCAGAGTGGCAGAAGGGTTAAAAGACAAGAGTCATCCAAAATATATACAAGAGGGGGATATAAGACAGGAGCAGGAGAGGGGGTGAGGTGCAAAAATGTATATTATATTATAGATGTTTCTATTTATACAGATATATAGGGGCAAATTCGTTGCGCACATCGCAACACTTCGCCAGGCGTAAATTCTCCTGGACAATGCTAACTCACGAAAATCCGAAGTAGCGCACAAGGTACCGAACGCTGGCGAAATTACGCTAGCAAAATTACGCTTAGCAGTCCGAAGTTACGCTAGCATTGGCTAATTAGCATACGGCGTGCAGTTAAAGTACAATGGCCGTATATGCTGCAGCAAATACATTACATTACACAAGGCCAAGGAACCTTAATAAAATTATTTAAAAGTTGTTATAATGCCCTACACATGTGCCCACAGTATAGTTTAGGTGCCATATGTTAGCAAATGTAGGGGGGAAGGAGGATACCCGAAAAAAAAATTTACAATCTTTTTCAGTCTATCACCCTTTAAATAGAAAAAAACGCCAGCGTTTTTTGGGACTTAGGAAAATGTTCAACTTTTTTTTGAGGAACTCCTATCAACTCTTTTGCACTTTGCCTGGTCTGAGGTGGCGAAGGCAAGTCTGGCGATAGAGGTAAGGGTCAGTAAAATCAAAAACTTAGTGAATTTGCGTAGTATCGCTCTTTTGCCAGACCGTAAATTCGCCTGGCGTTAGCGTTCGAAGTTACGCCAGTTACCGTTAGTAAATTGGCGAAGTCCTGAAATGACATCACGCTGGCGAATTTTCGCCAGCGTTAGCCACTTCACCCTTTAGTAAATTTCCCCCATAGAGTGAGGCTGACAGTTATTAGAGACAAAGAGGTGAGTGTGGGGGTAAATCAGCAGAATGAGAAGGGAAAGAGTAAAAGAGGACAGTGACTAGAGTAAGGCCATGGATAATTGGGGGATACAATGGAGCAGCAGGGCAAGGAAACTGTAGGGGTTAATGTGCCTTGTGGCAAATGGTTGGGGGACTGGTTGAAGGCAAAACCCACAGCCACCCTGTACCTATATATGAATAATGAACGTAGTTACACAGCTATACACTGGTTCATTATAGTCTCTATAACTCACACCCATAGTTTGTCAGAGATTCTTACACACAGTTACCCTTACATACATTAACACTAACAGTTCATTTTACACACACATACAAAGATACACACACATGCACTGGCATTGACACATACACTGGAATTCATATTCTAAGTTAAATAAAACGGATTCACGCTCATCTGCCCTGGGAAAGAAGTTGCTTCATCAGAAGAAGATTCTCTACTCTGATTCTCTGATTTCTCACACAGTTGAGGAGCAGGAAACATCTCACAGAAGAATTAGCATTGGGCTGGTCCATTATTTGAAGGGGTAGTGACCTTACTCATATGTATCTTTAATATTATACTATAATCTTCCATAATTGATCTGATTAATTTAAATGAAAGATTGAAACATTGCCTTTGTTTTGCAAGCCCAATATTCATTTTAAAGGTCTCCATCCTTTTGCCTTTGGGCATATTTAGGGATTGTAAACAGAATATGATGGATTGATGTTATGGTAGACACAATAGACAAAACAAACCTGTAATCCTGCACCTGTGCCTTTTTCCGGCTTGACCTTTCAGATGTGAACTATAGAGATAGCTGTTGCCTGATGCATAGCAGTATATGCAGATATAAATAGAAGTGTTTCTTTAAGAGGCCATTCTGAGAGAGTGAGGGGTTGGAAAGGGGGGATGTTCTGCTAAGCATGAAGTAATTTGTAATTGTAAATCTATGTTTTGCCAACCTGCCTTTTCCTGGTAAATGCTTTATTAGTTGCATTATATTTTACAGGGCTGGCTAAAATCAAACCTAATCACATAAAAAAAACAGATGGCTTGTTGTCCACTTCATTGAGATGATTATCTCAATTGTTTATTCACATCTTAGTAAATTGAAGATAAGTGAAAGATTGGGCTGCGTGGGGGGGGGAGCTTTTATGCGATGTTTTTTTTCATAACCTTATACCATACTATATGAAAATTTACAATTTAGTTATAGTACAGGTATAGGACCTGTTATCCGAAACCCCAGAATTATTAAAAGGCTATCTTCAATAGACTTCATTTTAATCAAATAATCCAAAGTTTTAAAAATGATTTCCTTTTTCTCTGTAATAATAAAACAGTACCTTGTACTTAATCCAAACTAAGATATAATTAATCCTTATTGGTGGCAAAACAATCCTATTGGGTTTATTTAATGTTTACATGACTTTTTAGTAGACTCAAGGTATGATGATCCAAATTAGTTTTAACCTTGAAAGCAAATCAGTTTCAGGTAAAACTTAGTCCCTGTGTAAAATGTATAATGAAGCAATAGAATTCTTAATGAATCAGATAAAATTGAGCATAGGACTGGCCAGATATGGGATGACTTTGACGAAGTTGGCCAGCTTAAATATATTGCAATATATGGACAAACAATCCCTGTTTTGTTTAAAGGGTAAGGCATTTTTCAGTAGCAGCATGCACAAATTATCTTTGTCTTAAATATATTGATAATGGGTTGAGTGCAGAGGACTCTTGTATTTGGCATCACCATAAATCCCTATTTATTTAATGTTTTACATATCTCAAATATAAATTGTGTAATAGATACAAGATGATCCTTTTGGATCTGTAGATTTAAGCACCCCTTCATAAATGATAACCCCCAAAAACAGACCCACAGAACAGCCAGTCATACTCATGTAGACAAAAAGCCTGTTCCTTCTCAGATGTGGGAACTAATAACATTTATAATTATAAAAGGAAACTTTAAAAGAGGGATTTTAGCCAGGGCCCCCCCCCCACATTATAAGAAAATTGGTGGCCAGGGCCCCTTAAACGTCCATGCCTTCCCGAAGTCAGCAGCTCTCAGAAAGATGGGGGGCCCCGGCTAATCAAGTAAGTGTGGCGTGGCCGGGGCCGGGGCCCCCCATACCCTCGGGCCCCCTACAACTCTCCCCCCCTGATGGCTGCCCTGAGTACAATACAAAATAACAATTAAAAAAAGGTATATAATCAGTTCTAAAATAATTCTTTAGAAAAATGCACAGCTGTTTATACATATGGCAATACAATACAATACATATGGCAAGGAAATATCCTTTATTATGACAAACACACAAAGTAGTGATTCACAATCACTCTCACTGCTGTTTCTGTTTTCTGTTGCACAAATAAATTATATTTTCACCATATAGGAGTGCTGCTGAAACATGTTTTGGAGCATACTTTATTATTAAGTACAAGTCCATGGAGGGACAAGTGCTGATATCACTATACACTGCATCTTTTGCCGAAGTTTTCACTTATGGACAAGACCATCTTGCATTTTTCCAGTTTCATACTGGATTATGAAAAAAATCCATCATAAAAAGGCCAAACTGGCACAGAGTATAAAAGTAACAAATGAACACGTTGGTGAAGCGGTTTTTGCTTCTAATTCTAACTATTAATCGATTAGTATAGTAACTGATCTATAAAAAGTACTTAAAAGGAATTGTACAAGGTATGATTGTTGAACAATATTTCCGGCAGTCATTTCCTGAACATATTGGATGGAATTTATTGTCTTTAGTCATCATTTTTCCATTGATGTGGAATTAATTAACATATACAGTTGCGTGTTATCCATGAACCCAATGCCTTGATTTGTTTGTTCACACAAGGTGATTCACGTTTTAAATATGAAAGAGGACAATTATAATTTTTATTTGATGTGGCTGTAGTCCTTTTTCAGGGTGAATGAAATGAAGAAGACATTTAAAAAGACATAAGCCCAAATGTTATTCCAAAAAAAAAACTGAACTGGCAACATCTCTTGATATTTTTTATTTTACAGGCAGAAGGGCTAATTTATAAAAAATTATAAAATTGCAGGCCAATTGTAAAGTGCAAAAAAAGGGATAGGCTTGGCTCTTTTTGCTCCTACAATGGAAAGCAAAAAGCTGTATAGCGGGGGTTACTTCCTTCTAGTTACAGCTGGATACATACAGCGACGCTTCCATTTTACATACCCTAGTTTTAAGTTCTTCCATATTTTATACCATTTTTGTGGTCCCACCAATATATAATGCATAATACATTTTCCTGATTTTACATATTTTTTTCTGGTCCCCTGAAAAATGTAACATGGTGGATCTGATCAAAGCAAAATGTCACTATGCATATGCATTCTATTTCAGTCTATGGGAGCGCTGCATTGTTCCCAGCATGGCAGAAGGTTTTAAAGATAAGAGTTATCCAGAAATAAACAATGAGGTGGATACAGGACAGGTGCAGGAGATGGGGGTGAGGTGCAAAAATATATATTATATTATAGATATTTCTATCTATACAGATATATAGAGTGAGGCAGAGGGTTATTAGCGTCAGAGTGGGGGTAACTCATCAGAATGAGAAGGGAAAGAGTAAAAGAGGACAGTGAATAGAGTGAGGCCATGGATAGGTGGGGAATTTAATCAAGCAGCAGGGCAAGGAACTGTAGGGGGTTAATATGCTTTGCGGCAAATGCACAGGGAGAATGGTTGTAGGCAAAACCTTAACCTACAAGTTTCTATAATGAATGTAGTTACACAGCTATACACTGGTTGGTTCATCTATAACCCACACACAGGGGTTGTCAGACCTTCCACAGTTGCCCTTACACACATTAACACTAAGGGCCACATTTACTATTGGTCGAATATTGAGGGTTAATTAACCCTCGATATTCGACTGTCAAAGTTAAATCCTTCGACTTCGAATATCGAAGTCAAAGGATTTACCATTATTCCTTCGATCGAACGATCAAAGGAATAGTCGTTCGATCGAATGATTAAATTTGAAGGATTTTAATCCATCTATCGAACGATTTTCCTTCGATCACAAATTTGTTAGAAAGCCTATGGGGACCTTGCCCGTAGGCTAACATTGAGGTTCGGTAGGTTTTAGGTGGCGAAGTAGGGGGTCGAAGTTTTTTTTAAAGAGACAGTACTTTGACTATCGAATGGTCGAATAGTCGAACGATTTTTAGCTCGTTTGATTAGAAGTCGTAGTCGAAGGTCAAAGTAGCCAATTCGATGGTCGAAGTAGCCAAAAAAATACTTCGAAATTCGAAGTATTTTTTATTCTATTCCTTCACTCGAGCTAAGTAAATGTGCCACAAACAGTTAATTTTACACAGATACACATACAGACACACGCAGACACATACAGTGACATTCACACTCTAAGCTCAACACAACGGATTCACACTCCTCTGCCCTGGGAAAGAAGCTGCTTCACCAGGAGGAGATTCTCTACTGTTATTCTCTCATTTCTCACACAGTTGAGAAGCTGGAAGCTTCTCACAGAGGGAAGGAGCAAAGCTAAACCGGACTGCTGCAGTAGAATAGGCATTGGGATGGTCCATTATTGAAGGGGTGCTGACCATAATGGTAATTATAAGAGATGTGTTCATATAAAAAGAACAATACTATACATATAGCAAGGAAATATCCTTTATTATGACAAACACACAAAGTAGTGCTCCACAATCACTCTCACCGCTTTTTGTAGCGTCGGGTGCCGACTGTGACTCTGTCTGCTCAGGTCCGATTCATACTCCAAAACATATTTCAGCAGCACTCTGATATGGTGAAAATATAATTTATTTGTGCTTAACCAGCCCTTTATCAAGCCAAGTTTGTTAAAAGGCTGGTTAAACCCGAAACGTTGCTTCACTTGTTGCACAAATAAATTATATTTTCACCATATAGGAGTGCTGCTGAAACATGTTTTGGAGCATACTTTATTATGAAGTGCAAGTCCAGGGAGGGACAAGTGTTGATATAACTATACACTGCATCTTTTGCCGACGCAGGGTGCTGCCTGCATAGACTATTGCCCTGGATACCTGTTAGTGGTTTTGCCCTATTGTGGTAAAGCTTAAGGTAGCACTGTCCAATCCTTAAGAAACCTGACTGTTCGGCCCGTGGGTCAAATGGATGGATGCTATGCAACTGATCATAAATATGGATGGCCACATTCTGAGGTTCTATTTGTGCTGTTGCTTCTCTTCACTTTATTATCTAATAATCCACCAAGCACCTGCCTGGTGCAAAGGCAGATAAAACTATAAGTTTTCCAGATCAACCTGCAAGCAGTATGGTCAGTTGGAACCACCCCTATATACAAAAAAGATGCCCTGGTCAAGGGCACTGCTACCATGAGGTAAAGGGAGAATCTTGCCCCAGTGCCCCACGAGTTACCAGGCGTGGCATAAAGACACTTCTGGTAACATTAAAAGCTGAAATTTCATTCTTTAAGTTGGCATTTCAGCTCCTCTAATACAGAGAACACAATTTTCTCTGCACTAGCAATGTTCCCCCTCCTTCAACTTATGTTGTGGCAAGAGCATGAGAAAGACTGTTCAGGATGGCCAGGGGCCCAGAATTTTCCTGGCACTTGTGGTTAGGCACATTAACAAGATTTAGTCATGTACAGTATAGTCATTGTTATTGCATGGGGCATGTCATGTATATAAATGTAAAATCAGTAAATTCAAGGTTTCCTACACAGGTGTGGGACCTATTATCCAGAATGCCCAAGATTTGAGGTTCTCTGTATAAGGGGTCTGTAATTTGGATCTCCATCCCTTAAATCTACAAAAAAATTATTTAAACCTTAATTGAATCCAATAGGATTGTGTTGCCTAAAGTAAGGATTCATTATATATTAGTTGTCATCAAGTATAAAGTCTTGTTTTATTATTACAGAAAACTTTTGTTTTTTTGAATAATTTGAATTATTCCATTAAACTGGAGTCTATGGGAAATAGTTTTTCTTTAATATGGAGCTCTCTGGATATCAGGTTTCCAGATAACTAATCCCATAACTGTGCAAGTGTTAACCTGCACAATGACAGCTTTGCCTTCATTCTTCAGCTAGCAATAAACTGATCAATGCTATTTTAGGATTTTTTTTTCTAACCATTTTAATAATGGAATGAGGATACTCACCCACCTCTCATATGAGAGGAAAGAGTTCTTAACAAGATTCCCTTAGTGGGTTGTGAATAGAGATGCCACTGATTTGTGCCCGTTAAATTGCATACAAATACTGTGACTTGTGATGCCGCATGCTCAAGTGCATTAAAGTACATCGTAGATGGCACCATTCCCATGCAGAAAAATCATATACAAGTTGTGGTACACACAATTCAGCAGGAACCACAATGGCACTGGAAATCCTGAAGAAGCATTGTGTACTTTGCTCTTTGCGCTATTTTTTCAGAATTGAGACTTTAAGTTTATATTTCTGGCATGCACCATATGACCTGTGGGTAAACGACGTTTAAGATGACCCATTCAGGATGGCCCTAAAAATGTGCTGCCTAGATAATAAATTTAGTAACATTTTCAGCAAACTCTGAGATGTTTCTGGTAGAACATGCCTTTCCAGTTCTGCCTCTGGGTGTCTTATAGAAGGGCTGTACTGTATACCTCGAGGGACAAACTTAGATTCATGGTACTCTCCAGACTCCAGTGATTAGATTATCTTACTTAGGCATCCCAATTGTCTCTGATAGCTAAGTCCTATAAAGACACATTCCTGAACATGGCATCCTTTTATTATAATTCCTGTTTTTTGTTTATATTGGAAAAGTTACAGCATTTATCAGGAACTGCAATTTCACAGAGGTCAGAAACCTGCACTAGTATGAAAAGTAGAGGTAGACTTCCAGTCTCTGCCTGGGGACTTAATGCCATTTGGCAATTTTGAAACCCTCCCAAGATCTGCAGTAGAAGTATATTTAATACAGTACATATGTATAACAGCAAATCATTAAACACCATAAACATCAAATGCATATTATTACTAACTCACCTTTTGTGCTCCCTAACGTTGGAAACACAAAATACATTTTGTAAACTCAAAATTCATGTATTATATGTTGTTGCCAAAATTCTGTTATGATAAGATATTATGTAGAGACACAATTCATTTTGCACATACAAAATAAATGTCATAGTCACAAATTTGTTTTTGCTCACACAGAATGATTTCCATTGACACATTTATCTTTTTGTAGTCGCAAAATTAATTTTGTGCACACAGAAATATTAACTGTGTTCATAAAATATGAATTATTGAATTTTTAAATCTTTCAAATGTACCAGTAGTCATTAATAATTATATCTTGTATTTGCAGAATGCATTTTGTGCTGAAATAATTATATTTGTGCTTACAAACAAATTTTGTATTCATGGAATATATTTTTAGATAAATTATGGCAGGGCTCACAAAGAAACAATTTTAAGGTTCAGTTGCAAAATATTGGTACATTGTGTCATATTCTTACCCACAATGCAGTATTCTTAGTCAGCATAGCAGCGTATTTGCACAAAATGTGAACAAAGATTTTATTTAATTAGATTTTTGCCTGCATGTGATAAAATAGGTACAAGTTGCATCAGCTTTAGTAAGGGCAGGACTCCATGGACGATTCCGGCGTGATCCGACAAGCTGCGCAAAAATGCAGGTGTCACGTTGGAGGCGACGGAAATAAGGTACGTAATGCTATTTTCGAATCGTGTTGCATTGTTGATGACTGTTGGATGCAGACACAGCGTGTAGCGCCTGCATCTGACAGTCGTGTCGCGTCGCATCAACGCTGCAACATGATCCGCCAATAGAATTACTTACCTTGGCGCAGCGCGTCGGATCGCGCCGGAATCGTCCGTGGAGTCCTGCCCTTAGGGGATACAATAGTGTATGGGATTATCCTGCTTAATAGTGTAGCCATGTGCATTCAATTCAGCTCAAGCGAGTAGTAGGGATAAGCTAATTTTTTGTGCCTGGTACATTTTTGGGGTGCATTTTTTATGTGAGTTTTTTTTCCTTCAATAATTCAAAACTATTCAAGTTTTTAAAAATACTTTAAAGTGGAAAAGCACAATATTTAATATTGAATATCTGCCCCTTAGTAAATTGTTGGCAATTAGTGTGTGCACAAAAAGTATGTATTGCTAGTATGTGCCAGTGTCCAACCTTGAACACAACTTGGCAATAACATTGAACACTAATGCTGATTTGTAAGGAAATCTGACAACAATATTCCCTCTAAGCCATTGATCTCCATACATTTGGGCTGCGAGGGGCTTGAAGCTGTGTGTGTGTGTGGGGGGGGGGCTCGTTCTAAGGGTCAGTTAGGGTGACATTGGGAAAGGATGCCTATTTGTTATCCTTGATTTACATAAAATACCAGCACAAAGGTCAGGATGAGATTTGTGTTGAAAAATAATTTGCTGCTCTAACTATTCTTGAAACTGTGGTTGAATGATGACTGATACACTGATATTTTCTTATATCTGTAACCTAGTAATGAGCTGAAAGGGGCCCTGGCCAAAAGTTAGAAAACCAGATAGGCCTTGAACTGCCAAAAATTCTACTACTGCTATAAACTGTGTGCTGCACAGAGTATTATGAGATTGATTTATAAATCTCACCAGTGATGTGGCCCATAGCAACCAAACAGCAAATAGATTTGAACATTCTACGTACAAGTTAGAAAACAAAATCAATACGCGGATTGGTTGCACAAGTTTATCTGTAATGTTAGCAAATTAACCTCTTTGTGTGATAACACTTAGACACCTGAAGACTTGTTTGATAATGATTATTTTGGTAAAAATTATATGCTAAAGTAACCAAAGAAACTTTAGTAAGATAAAAAGGAGGACATTCTCATAAGCAGACTGTAAGCATATGTTAGGTACTTATGCAGGTTGGTGAATTTTATGTTTTTCCAGGAGCCACGGTTATAAAGGGAAGCTGGAGCTTGGTCATTGCAGCAGAGATTGTATGCAAGTGTCCCATTAAATGACCAAAGCCATCCATATGACTCCAACCTAAAATAAACTACTGCTGACTGTTTGACATTTCTGATTCACTAACTCAGTGTACCTAATCATGTTGGTAACAGGCTTATTGTCCATGTTCTCATTATTTGTAGCATTACGGCAATGATGTGTTAATTTCTGTGGCTGTCCTGGCTTTTCGGTTAGCAGGTGTTCTCATTGAGCATTTCTTCACAGTAACAATTTGTTTGGCTGCAGGAAGCACTGCAATGGCTCATTGCTTTTACAAAGGTGAGCACAGAAGTGTGCTGAGTATTCAGTTACTGCTCACATGAGACACTTCCAGGTAATTACCAAGGCTGTAATACCTGGGATTAGAAATGACTTTCGTGCAACAATGAAAAATTAATGTATTTCTTTTAAATGCTGTTTTTTTTTGTTTTGCTTTACATTATGGAAGTTGACATAGCAATGGAGTAGGCATTACCCTGCTTCTGCAACCCACAGTATCCTATTGGATGTTTTCATTTGTTGTTCTTCAATGATATACTAGTAACAGCTAACTGTTGATTGTGTGCTTATAGATTCTGGACCTTTGTACAGCACTTAATGTCATGTTAAATAAAATAATATTGGTGAGTGCACCAATAGAAATGGATAACGGAAATCTATGTATTGCATGGGATCCTTTATCAGGAAACCCATTATTCAGAAAGCTCCAAATCATTGTTAGAAATAACTTACTTTTTCTATGTAATGATAAAACAATAGCTTGTTGCATAAATCCATGTTTGTGGCAAAACAATCCTTTTTGGTTTTATTAATGATTAAATGATTTTAAGCAGACTAAAGGTATGGTGGTCAGAATTATGGAAAGGTCCCTTATCCGGAAAACCACAGGTCCAAAGCATTCAGGATAATAGTGCCCATAGCTGTGCCATTTAAAAATTGTAAGAATTTCTTGGAAGTGTTTGAGGTAGTTTCCAACAAAACTCTATTGGCATTAACTTTATTGGTTTCACTTTAAAACACAATAGTTAACGAGTCGTTATCTTAAAAGCATTGCCTGGTAAGAACTACAAACCCAATAACACAGCTGACACAAAGTAGGTTTATATTTTGCAATAAAAAACACATACACACGTTTCATGCGTCCGCCTCTATAATGTTTTCTATATTTTCATGTCACAGTGCTATAATGTGCTATGGAATCCAGGGGCTCAGAACAGATGGAAAATAATTTAATTTAAGTATCTGTATTATTCATTTTGATAGATAAGAGGGGTGTAATTATGTCTGCAAACTGTTTTAATGAACTCTCCATCTGTATACACAACAGTATACTTTCAAATGCTTATATATCTATGTGTGATATCATTTTTACTATGCTTGTTTAATGCAGCGCAAAGGTATTTCTGCTATTAGGTGAGGTGTGAATCCTCCAACAACCTACCATACAAGAGAAGTGATCTTTGCAAGGAGAAAACTTCCACAGAATTTGTATTCCTCCCTTATATAATTAATATTTTTCTACATCATCAAATATTTATTAAAGCTCAATGTTTCCAGCCACAGGGATCTTCATCAGGAGTGTATAAGCAAAAGGATATACAGAATTAGTCAGGGTCCACTGGGACAGCAAACTTAGGGGCCCCCACACACCATGAATACCTCCATGTGCCGACAATGCAACAGCCTTATACGTACCTTCATGTGTCTGCAATCCAGCAAAAGGTTTACACTTAGCAGTTAGACTGTGCTTGTCTGCATATTGCTTTATTAGTATAAAAATATAATAATTAAAACTGTTGCAGTATTAAATTACATGTATAAAATAAAATTTAGGAAGAATGGTCCCAAATTGCAGACTCTGAAACCTGTGGTTGCCCTGTACATTCTCGTAATTTACAGAGAAATCTATGCCACTTCAGAAGTGATGGAGATATCGCCAAAACACAAAAATTTGAGGGAGAGCAAGAGAAGAGCTCAACCCGCACCCACCACCCGCGAAGAGGAGTGCGAGTTCGGCCTGAACCCATCCGACCCACATGTCCCATGGGTATCAGGCCGGCCTGCACATAACTATCTCTCTCCCATGATTTTTCTCTACTATAGTTCTTGTAGCATCTTTGTGTATATATTTCAGTTGTGTTATTGTGATCCTTATGTCATCGACAGTCATTTGTTCATCAGCCATATGTTGATGATATGATTTGTTTATACCTCAGCAATTCTCTAAAAAAGTCTCCAAATACAGATATCTTACGTTCAGTATAATGTTCTAAGGTGGTAATCAGCGTTTTTTACTTAGTATAGTTAGATCCAGCAACTGTTGGAACACACATGATATGTAAATGAGCTCTAAGGGGTTCACTCTTTTTCCCCTTAGTGCTCCTGCACTTGTGCCCCAGGTAAAGGTAAATTACCCATATGGTGTTGTTTTCCTCCAGTCCACATTATTTTACAGGAGAATATCATCTTAAAGTTACCCATAATCTCTTTGTATGTAGACTTAGGGGCCTATTTATTATGCTGTATAAAAATGCATTTCCTGAAAAAATGGAGTAGAAAGCTGTGTAAAAGAAACGTCAAATTTAATGCCATTATTTTACATTGCTTCTGGTGAAATTCACTCCAAAAAAAATGTGCAAAACATTAAGGGGCGCATTTACTAAGCTCGAGTGAAGGATTTGAAGCAAAAAAATGTCAAATTTTTTTTGGGTACTACGACCTTCGACTACGACTTCGATTCGAACGATGGATTAAAATCCTTCAAATCATTTGTTTCGAAGGATTTAATTGTTCGATCGAACGATTTATCCTTTGATCGTTCAATCGAAGTATTTGCGGTAAATCCTTCGAATTCGATATTCGAAGTCGAAGGATTTTACTTCGAGGGACGAATATCGAGGGTTACTTAACCCTCGATATTCGACCCTTAGTAAATGTGCCCCTAAATGTCGTTTTTTACACTGCCAAGCCTGGTGATGTGTGCTGTATTATCCCACCGCTTTTTATGCAGCATAATAAATATGCCTCTTAGTGATCGGAATGCGGCACTTTTATTGCCTGATAAACATCTCTCTAGAATATTTTTTCAAAATGAATTATTTAAAGAAAGTTTTTTTAATGAAAAAGCTATGCCTTTATGTCTATAGTGGGTGTGAGTGGATCCTATAAATATGAGACTTATTCTGTCATGGTAGAACATTGTTATTCTCACAGAGGTTGAGAACTATTAATTCCAGATCTTTGGACTCTCTGTGTGCTTTTTGTTTTATAATTCAGCTTTATGGGATTTTGACAATACTGCTTTTATGGCAGAAAACTATTAAATTCTTGTACTATCAGCAAATACACACTGTAGTTGATAAGCTTAGTAAAAAAAAACATTACGAGTAATAGAGTTTAACTTGTGTTTCAAGGTAATGCAAATTGGCAAATATATTTAATACATCATAAAAGGATAGAGCGTAAGTGATTTCAACCTGCAGTAATAACTTCTTTCATATCAACATTCTCCCAAGGTACAGAAGGGAAGTAATACTAACATTATCAAATATCTAGTTAGTTTCTTTGATATTAGGGTTAGATAACCTTGTTGTATTTATGCTAACAAAACATATTTGGTTCCATAAATTTTATATACAGTACATATAATTTAAAGCAGGCACTTGTGATTTGGATGAATACATTTCAGCAAGAACAAACTGTGCTCTGTACTTTGTGTAAGACTGAAAATTCAGTATAAAGTGCAAAGTGCGGCTCTCTCAGTTGCGGCACTTTCAGGTGCCGCATTTGACACCTACCTTGAGAATATATCAAGTACAGGCCTCCAGTTGTACCATGCACCATGGCCCCCACAATTATGCCTCTTAAGAAGTAGACACAAGGGTAGTGGTTTGCTATACAGGTATGGGATCCTTTATCCAGAAAAGGTTAAAGGTTCACAATACTCAATTAAGATTCACAATGCAATATAAGCCTAATGAGGAATATTATATTGCAACATGCAAATTCGCAAATTTGTTTTCTTTGCAAATGTTGTTATATTTCCCCCAAAGTACTGCACCTGTCAACACAAGACTCTGCAAAGGAGGTGCATGAAATGGAAGCAACCAGTTACAGATTGCATAGACAAGATTCACACTGCTGAATATTGGTGAGTGATCTCTAGTTTGGTCTACAATTTTTTTCTTCATTTTTCACTCTCCACCATTTTCATCTGTATGTTGTTACTGACAAAACCATGGTTTGAACATTTAAATACAAAGAAACATCCCCCTCCCCCTTCAGAGCTGTCTATCATTTTGTTTTTATTTCCAAGGATAAAATAGATTTTTTCAGATTTCACTTGTATACAGATGCTTATGATCGTCTACACTTTCAGCCATTAAAGGACTAAAGGACTAATATGTTTTGATAATAAAAGAAATGTAACCTAAACAATGTTCCAATGTAGGTTTCTGGTAACCCATTATCCAGAAAGCTCCCAATTATGTAAAGGTCATCTCCCATAGAATACATTTTATCCAAATAATCTCTTTTCTCTGTAATAATAAAACATCACTTTGTAATTGATACAAGCTGAGATATAATGAATAATTATTGGAAGCAAAACCATCCTCTAGGGTTTATTTAATGTTTACATGATTTTCTAGATCACTTAAGGTATGAAGATCCAAATTATAGAAAGATCCATTATCTGCAAACCCCAGTTCCCCATCCATTCTGGATAACAGGTCCCATACCTGTATGTGTGTATATATATATATATATATATATATATATATATATATATATATATATATATATATATATATATATATATATATATATATATATATATATATATATATATATATAATACCTCCAAAAGAATCAGGACTTATAGATGAATAACATTGGTCTTTATTTACAGAACTTCAGTCTGATGTTTCGGCCCTATCCAAGGCCTTTCTCAAAAAAAAAAAAAAAAACTCCCGGCACTCACCTCCGCCATTCGATCATTTCGCCGGGTGCTCACCCAATTCAATAAAAAATCCAAAAATAAAAGGAAGCACTCACGGCATAAAGGCATCCTGATGACGGCCTCTTGAGGTACCGAAACGCATAGATGTTTATATGATTCAGTAAAGGACTTCTAACAACCTTTATGCCGTGAGCGCTTCCTTTTATTTTTGGACTATATATATATATATATATATATATATATATATATATATATATATATATATATATATATATAATTGAAATATTTTAAGTTGTTAATGTTATTTGTAAATGTAAAAATCAAGGAAGTGTTCATTTGACCCTTTCTGTGTTGCTTGTTCTGACTCTAGAAACAATATACATTAGCAGAAGACAGCTCTCCTTCAGCTACACTGTTTCAGCAGTGTAGAAAGTACACAGGACCAGACAAATACTGCTTTCTATAGTAATTACATTTACATTTACAACTCTAACACCACCAAAGATTAATCTTTTAATTAATTTTGTGATTTACACCTTTCTAATGTTTAGGGTTACAGAATATATTGACGCGTTTTAGTATAATATTGAAACTAAAAATTCTAAAATGTTGCTTAGAATTATTTTTTTTCATTATGCAAAGAAAAAAATGGGATGGAATTCCCCTTTAATATGGCATCCTTCTTAGATAGTAAGCTCTTTTGGGCAGGACTCTCTTCACCTCTTGGATTGGTTATTGCTATTTGTTATTTGTGTGTTCCCTTGTATGTTTAATGTATACACCCATTTATTAACTCTGCGGAATATGTTGCCATTTTTTAAATAAATGTTAACAATCTTATTTTATCACCAAAATTTCCTGATCCTAGGGTACAAGTTGAAATAATGGCTGATCCATCTGATCTTGCTCTCAAATTATTTCATTCTATTTCTAAATACTTCCCTTTGTATTGTAATTACAAAGGGAAATTGTAATTGTAATTGTAATTGGAAATTACAATTAAGATCTACAACTGCATCTCTTCGTCTGCTTCTGGGTTTAGCTTTGTCGTGTTACTGGCAACTTCTCTTATCCACTTTGTATGATTTGAACCACTTTCTTGATATTCTCCAATGACTGCAGGTATGGAGCAGAAAGAGAGACACAAAAGATAACCTACAGATAATAAAGAATTCTTAATTAAAGAGATTACAGTGTACATATAGGGTTATGTAATACACAGCACGGAGAGACAGTTGTATACAATTTAAAAATGATGATGATTATTTTTTGATGGCCAGCATATTTATGAAAGAACCTTAATTGCTGTAATTTATGGTGAAAAATTCAATTTTTTTTCAATACTAACCTCATTGATTTTTACAAATTTAATTGTTTAATCAGTTAGAGTGCATTAATCCTTTATGAGGATAAATGCATTGAGATACAAGATTTTATTTTATGCTACAGTTTCCGCTGAAAAATAGGTAAGTGTTCCCAGCAAATAATTTTAGGACTGCCAAAGGCTATTGACATAAGTCAAAGACAGTGATAGAGCACCACACAGTATTTGAGACATATGCTCCTGTTCACATGTGGGGTAGTTTGTACCACAACTGAAATTTAAGACGTGTCTGTGCAGAAAGCAATTATATGGCAATTAAGAAAGAGTTCGGAATGTCCCACAGTTCTGTGCAGTCACCACCTGTTAAGCATTCCAGACAGGTATTAGAATAGTTGCAAAATGACTGTACTTATCTAGTCAGATAATGGTAAATCACAATGATCTTGATGAAATGATTAACACAATCTGGAAGTATAAGTATCAGTTAGTTTCACAATAACTTTCTTCATATTTGAAGAATATGAAGAAAGTTTTATATATATATATATATATATATATATATATATATATATATATATATATATATATATATATATATATATATATATATATATGTGTATATATATATATATATATATATATATATATATATATATATATATATATATATATATATATATATATATATATATATATATTGATATACAGAATTTTAAGCAACTTTACAATTTACATTAATGACAGGGGAACTCCACACAAAGATAACTTAAGATTTAAAAATGTGCAGTGCTTTTAAAGTTATTTGTAAAAACAATTGCTATTGAAAGCAGCATTTGCTTAACTCCTGGTTGTAGCTTTTTTTAAACAATGTTGCAAAAGTATTAGTTCCCCAGCAAAGACAGGACTGTTAAACCATTGCCTTGTCTTACATTGTTTCAACAGTCTGAGCCATCAGGGCAGAGAATAGAAAGGGCAGACAGTGCTTTCAATAGCAATACAAATACAAATAACTTAAAAATGATAGCAAATTTGTAATGAATGTATATTGCAAAGTTACTTGGAATTATGTTTTTTTTTTATCAGGCAAAGCATTATTTTTTGGGATTGACATTACCCTATAAGAATGTGAGCTGCCCTATTGCTTGGATGACAATAAGTCCCACACATTTTCTAATAAAGCCCCATCTGCCGATCAGCAGCATTTCTGTCTTGCACTGCTGGGGTCTAATACTGATCATGGAACTGTCTTGTTTCTAATCTGATCAGCCAGATAATCATGTTTGTGTGTGTTTCCTTCCACAGCCCAGAAATGTATTTGACTCCTGATGAAGGTGATCCTAGCTTGAATTACTGTGGAATTTAGCCTGTATGTTGCTCATTAATTATGTATCTTTTTATACAGTTCCACCTGGTAAGGATAAATGCATTAATTGGTAGGATTATTTTTACATATAAATATTTATGTTACAAGAGACCATGGAAAAAGCTCAGTATGTGAGACAGCATGGTGATGATAATAAAAGCATGGGGAAAAATTTACAGTACCAAAAATCATGGGAAAAAAGCATGTTTCAAAGGGACAGAGAAAATAAAAATGGAAGTGGGTATGTTGTATGTATTTTAGGCATGATAAAGGAAGAAACAATGGTGGTGGACTGCGCATATATGAAATTGGGTTAGAGCAGTGCAATATTAATGATGCACTTTGGTAT
Organism: Xenopus laevis; assembly: GCF_017654675.1. Lineage (NCBI taxonomy): Eukaryota > Metazoa > Chordata > Amphibia > Anura > Pipidae > Xenopus > Xenopus laevis. Next base: position 71,674,387 of record NC_054374.1, on the reverse strand, counting down.
GATGCTACAAAGACATATATTTGGTGTTGTTAAACTTTAATTGCTGACATGTTCTCAGTGTTAATATGCAGTGATTGAAAGACTTGTACATGGCACAGGCAGTGTTTTATTGAACTTGCTAATCGAAGTGGGTCACTATTGTAGATTTTTTAATAGGACATTTTTAATCATAACTGACCTATACCAGCAAGAGACATGAAATATTTATACATGATATTTAAGTGTTTGTAAATGTAAAGAGCAACTAATGACACAAGTTGGTTAAAGTGGTACAGTAATATCCAGGGACATCAAATCTGGGATCTACTGTATTTGAGTGAGAGCTGTACAAAGGGGTCCTTCCACTCTCTCTTTTTTATGTATGAGAGTCTGACTCAGACTAAAACTGTGTGTTCCAGTTTATTGACGCGCTATTGAACTTACAATGATCATTCTGAAAGCATATAGATATTTTTACTGCACAGTTGCAGGCAGCCCTTTGGAGAAAAAGGACACAGGAGGTAGACATCAGAGCACTGAAAATGCAAATTAATGACAACAATTTGCTTGATTTTAAAGTGCCATACATGACATATTTCAGGCTGCTCAAGTGCCCTTTATTGAGTGTACATTTTCCTGCACACCAGTGTGTAAAACACAGACCCCCCCCCTCCAAAGTGCCCATCATTTAGCAAACATTTCCCATGGTCTGTCTGTGTTACCCATTCAATACCTGTTCATAAAAAAATCCATAGAAAAAGTCCTAAAACTGCATTTGTCTTTATTTTAATATGCCTATATTGAACACACATTTAATACATACAAGGTACGTGTACTAATAATCTTAATAACACTGTTGATCACGATGAAAAACATTTAACCATAAAGGTGGCCATTGACAGAGACCTTGGACACAAGTGCAAAGCTCTGGCCTTGCTAATTCCTTCAGCAGAGCAAAATAATGAGGATGGTGCCGCTGACAGTTGTTCTGTGGGTTGCAAGTGCAAGAGCACTTAGTTGAGAGAAATGAATGCCTTCTTCTCACCAAAACCTGCTGAATGCAGTGCTGGGGAATGCAGGCAGCACTGTATTGAAGGGAAATGCAGGTCTTAGTACTCTGCCATTTACATAGACCTGTGGCATTTTTTAAGGTGCAGGCCTGGGAGCAAAACACAAAAAACATGTTTTGCCTTTGCACTGTACTTGAATTATGTCATCTAATATCTACATTGAGGACACACTTTTATACGTAGTGATCCAAAGGAAATCAGTAGCATTTCAGTGTGTGACACATTAAACTTTTCTTAATGGAAAATTCAGTAAGAATTCATATGTATTATTTAACAGGGTGCAATGGTCTAAACATTCTATTACCCTTAAAGAGCCAATAACTCTAGAGTAGCAACTTACTTTATATTATCTCCTGTACAAATTGTTTAACTTTTTATAGCTGCAGAGGCAAGTATGAAGGGTTGTAAGGCCCGCTTTGTACAGCACAGGTATAACTAACAGACCACACATTGCTTTAAGGCACAAATTAATACATATTATTTGTATGATATTTTCCGTTTAAAGGCATCCATACACCTTTTCTGCCAATGTATTATCTTTGGAACCCAGGGATCCCCCCCCCCCACCAAACACACATCTGTGCTACATTTTCAGTAGTACAGCTATCATTAAAGAGCGCAGGATGTCGGATTAATGCCTGCTTCTCCTATGAAGTGACGGGCCAGGGCGGCCCAAGCCACAGCAGTGCGTAATGTTGCACAACTGAAGTTAGAGAGTGCACCAGTTTTTACTGACTACTTAACACTTGCCGGACTAGGGGGAAGGCTGCATATGAGGTATGTACCTGGCCCCCTGAAGGACGTGACGTGCCTCTTCTGCCTACCCCTAGTTCCGGCCCTGCTCCTATGGGAAGCCATATTTTTACAGTGCTCCTTAGTAAGCCAGAAAACATATTAGAAAATAATATATTCTTTAGTATGGTACAAAAAGAATTCATTGTAGTGTGTGTTTACTACTTTCAATTTCCAGCTTGTCAGTCAAAACTTTAGACACGAATGAATGATGTACAGATCAGGAGCTAACAACTGTGTAAAAGGGAAAGAATGACTGTGAAGTGTTATGCAAAATACCATTTGTTGCTCAAAGTGCTGTTTGTGATGATGTATAAACTATAAGCTTTTTTAATTTAAAAGTCAATTTGAAATAAGCAAAGAATGGGGGCTGCTACTATCTTTTGTATTGGTCATTATTTGTATCAGTGGCATACCAATATTCATTTAGACTGTATGTAAATTAGGGCCTTGTGGGGCCCCTATAGCTCCTGGGCCTAGTGTTGCCATGATTGGGTTTAATAATCAAGTAAAATATAGCAAGAGATAGGGTGGCCACCTGTGTGGTTTTAAACTGGGCATCAACACTTTAAAACATTGAGAATACTGGATAGAAATCCAGCCAGAAGCATCTAAGTGATGCAATAACCTTGCCCTGGTGTCATAACTCCACCAACATCATTGTGCCCACCTCTGATGTCGTCATGCCTTTTCCTACATCACTGCCCCGCCCCCCCATTGTTATCTGCCCCGTGTTCGGGTTTAGCCATCAGCAAATGTGGCAACCCTACCTGGGCCCCCTGCAGTCGAAGGGTGTGCTTCCTCTGTAGTTACACCTGATTTGTGTGTAATCTGCATGCTTACACATGCACCTCTGTTTTACATCATTGCATAATATGTTGGTGTTTTGTAAAAATGCCTAATAATAATACCTAATAATAATTATTTATTTTGTTTTTGCTGTTATTGAGCAGTTTACCAGTTGGGAACAGAACTAAGGCATTCTCAGAGAGAGCTGATAGAAGTAGAGTGATTTCAAAGCATTCAAATGTCAGTGCTTTCTGGCAGGTACAGTCACTTATACTTACACAGTCTCGGACTGGGATACCAGAAAACCTTAGGTTGAGGGCCCACTTTCCAAACTATTATACCTCCTCTCCTCACTCGACCTCTTTATTCTCCTAGTCTCTTTTCTCTACATACTATACTCTATTCTTTCATTATTAAGCCTCTTTATTCCCATAGAGCAGGGATCCCCAACCTTTCGAACCCGTGAGCAACATTCAGAAGTAAAAGGAGTTGGGGAGCAACACATGCATGAAAAATGTTCTCGGGCTGCCAAATAAGTGCTGTGATTGGCCATTTGGTATCTTATATGTGGACCTACATTAAGGCTTTGTTTGGCAGTGCACCTTGTTTTTATGAAACCAAAACTTGCTTCCAAGCCTCGAATTCAAAAATAAGCACCTGCTTTGAGGGCACTGAGAGCAACATCCAAGGGGTTGGAGAGCAACATGTTGCCCACGAGCTACTGGTTGGGGAATACTGCCATAGAGAATGACCATGAAACAGGCCAAAGGTTAGAAGCAGGAGGGCCCACTGACACCTTGGCCCACCGGGAGTTTTCCTGGTATCCCGGTGAGCCAGTCCGACACTATACTTACTTACTAAACAGAAGTGAAAGATGGATGAGATATAAATGGTGATTATCAGAACGGAATCTAAAAGTAATAATAGGCAAACAGGGAGGTAGTAGTATAAAAATGGTTTTTTCTGTTTAAAGTTGCTTAGAGAATTTCACATGGTGAACAAGGTAAATATAGGGGGAATAGGGGAATAATAGTGTATAAAAAATGGCCTTTTTGAAAGAACACTGATCTTCCATTACCCACATGTTCATCCATATTGTGATTTCACATTGAGGCAGCCTTGTCCTTACCTATTGCTATAGGGCAGACAGTAAGGGCACCAACATTTACTTACTTCTATGTCAAAATGATAATGGGCTATGGGTGGGATTGGGGGCAACTTTGTGCCTCCACCAGCCTGTCCTTCATGAATATAGAGTTGGTGAAAACTGGCAGTGCTGTATTCATAGGGGAAAACCTATGGCACCATGCCCAGCGTTAAGCACTTCAACATGTTTCCCATGTGCTGACAAAGTTGTCTGGGGGTTAACCTGGAGTTCTATTTACTTTTATACACCAGCCTGTTGGAGTTTGGTGCAATCTCCAGCCCAGCTATCTATCCAACACAGTGAATCAAGCACCTGAAGAATCCTGCTGAAGCCTGCAGCTAACATTACTGATGTCAAAAAAGACTGAAATGACTGTACATGTTTCTCAATTTGTGATGTCACAAGAGTTCAGGTTGAATCTATCAATCAGACATCAGGAACAAGCAATGTGTCAGCAAAGGGAAGAAACAAATATATATCGTAAGGGAATCAGGACAAGGTATTAACAATTCTATTTTTCAAGGGCAAAGAAAAGAAAAACAGAATAGCCTATCTCATTAGTTACATGGTGTCTTTTTGTCATGGACGTGGTACTTACTTGTGATTACACAAGGAGAGTTGCTTGAGGCAACTGAATCGCAGTTACAGCTTGTTTACACTAGGATTTTATTGATCCAGCTTTATTGTATTGACATTCTGACTCATGGTGTGTGAAACTGTATATAAAGAATTCCATTTGCATTGCACTAAATTGATATCTGATTCTGGAAGGGACTTTGGAACACAGCATAGATTATTACAGTTTACGGCTGAGAATGTTTTTAAATTTAATTTACATGATCTACTTAGTCTTCTAAATGTTGGGGAACCACATTCCTAAAAAACAAGCATGATTTGGGTGTGAAGAAATTAATTCATTTCCAATGAAACAGATTATTTGAGCCCAGCGCTGGATTTTCATCTCTAGGTACTCCACCCCACATCCACCCTCTCTCCAATCTGACTATTGAACGTGGCCAGTTAGATTGGAGAGGGCTACCACCTTCTATTCAGCTCTGTCACTGAATTTCACAGCAGGAATTTGGTAGCAGGAGGAGTTAAATACATTTATGGAATACATTTTTTTTTCCTATTCCTATATTGGTGCATGCTTAGGGCACTAGCTTTAGGGGGATGGCCTTCGGGTGCTTAGATAGAAAATATGGTCATGTTTGCATGTATAAATGGTGTGTGTGGTCTTTTTTTTCTTACTAAAGGCAACAGGTGTACATGGGCTTATCTCCTGACTTTCCAACCAATTAGTCCACTGGCCAAATGGTCAGAAGGGGCCATGCATGATATAGAAGCCTTCCCATTGTTCCATTCATTCATACAGAGCACAAAAATAATCATAACGGCAGGAAGTGAAGATTAGCACTGGGCAACATTGTGCATCGGCATTCTCTCTACTGAACGATCATATACTGTATACAGATATATGCCAGCTTTAGAAACCACACGCCAAATCTTTTTTTGACATTACACTTGATTCTCATTCATCCTCACTATTTTCTGTACATAACCTTTCAAATTCACAGGTTAAATACAAATTATAATTGATTTATGTTGTTCTTACTATATATGCAAAGGACAATGACCTTTATGTGTTGTACCTTATGTATTATGGGTACTTAGCATTGAGGTATGTGATGTTGTCCTCTAAATGTGTAGGTATACAGTATTTTAAAGGGCACCTATCAGAGCAGAAAGCTTTTCCTACCAGATCTGCAGCTCCCACAAATGCACACATCCCCTAGTGGCACCGTTTTCCTATTGCATTAGTAAAACTCTAGCACTCTAGGTTCATTTATATGGACAAGTTCCATACTGTATGTGAAAGTGTGTATGAAGCTATGGCAGCTCTCAGAGGAGTATTCAAAGCAAGCAGTGGTTCCAGGTAAAGCATGAATTGCCGTGCCTTTATAAATGCAAGTATTATTTCCTCCACTATCACTGATACTCTGTCAGTAGTAAGACTTGGGCTATTACTGTCATTTTGCAAAGTGTTTATATGTTGCAGATTTACAGCCATTAGTGGAAGCGATGATAAAAAAATAATTAGTTTATTTAGCCTTTTAAAATTCATCAAATTAAATCAACTTCACATCCCCTAAAATAATGGTTTCTTTACTTGTGGCTTTCTTACATGTTACTGTATCTGTTCTGCATGGCATCAGTATGAGACTGATTGGTCTGTGTCCCTTAAACAGCCCCTTACTGTTCTTATGTATGACCCCCAAAACCACAAAGAAGACCTAGGCATATGGTTTCAGAAAGCTCTCCTTTGTTTTTACCAATTCCCTTTGACCATGGGGATTAAGTCCTTCAGTCCTATACCATTGAGGTACCAAACATGTATAGATAGGAGGCAAACAGGACATGAACATAAAGTTACAAAAATGAAAAAGAAATATGAGTAAGAAAGGTTCAGAACAGGCATCACTAATACAAAGTCAACAAACAGTCAGAAGCTAAGATGAATAAACAGAGAAACTATATGGAATGGAATGAGATGCTCTGAATAGGGCATTGAGCACCTGTTCTAAAGTACCCCAACCATGTGAGGTCCATGGTGAATCTAAACAGGCTAAATTATAGTAAACAGGCTAAATTATAGTATTGCTGAAGCAATATATGAATATTAAGATATATGTGAAATGTATTTTATGCTACCAAATTGCTTTCTGGTTATAAAAGCTGCTTCCGATTTCCTCTATCCATATAATTGTAAGATGCTCTGCAATTCACTAGAAATTTCCAATAAACTTGCCCGTGTGCCATCATACTATGATTCACATTGACTAAAGAAATCATGACTCAAAATGTCCACAAGACAAGTGTAATTCTTTCTTATGCTTCCTTTTACTGGACATGTTATTCCTGTAAATTAGGAAGTCAGCAGGAGATCGTGCCCAATGCAGTGCAACTTTATCACTGTTATGCTGAACGACGGTGTATCTGTACACATCAAAGCATCCCATAAGTCCCACCAAATTTAACTGGTGTTGATTAAATCAGCACAATAAAATAAAAATGTAAACAAGCCCTACTCTGCACTTAAATTTAATATAAACACACAGTCTGTTTGCTCATTTCACTCCGGCTTATGTTATTTTTATGTTGTTGTTCACACTTGGTGCACTGATGTTATTTAATAGAACTAGGGATACTGCCATTTGGCATTCATCCACATTTATTCGAGTCCACAGGATTAATAATGATTAAGCCACATAAGTATGAGTTGCAATGGAACACCCCTCACTTAGGCTCCTTATTTTATTTATATACGAAATTAATGAAAAACAAGGACATTTCAGAGATAACAGCAATGCAAAGTATATAATTATCTTCAAACACAGTAATTCGAAGGCACGTTTTGATCTACCTACATTGTAGATCAAAATGTATTATTACTATAAGGAGCATATTTATTATGCTGTGTAAAATTAAATTCACTGAAAAAAAGGCGTAAAAAGATGTGTAAAACGAATGGTGAGTTTATCAAGGTGTTTGTTATTTTTGTTAGTTTATCAATGTGTTTGTTTGTTTATCGTGGTGAGTTTATCAAGGTGTAAATAAACAAATAAACAGAGCTTAATTGACTAATTAATCAATTAAACAGCCATCAAAGGGCAAGGTTATAAAGATACCAGAACCAAGTTTGGGGGCTACAAAAATATATCTTGCTCACTGAGGAGTGGACACAGATGTGAGTTTGAGATATTTAACAAAAGCACCACATCAGAGTAGGCCTAACAGACAAAGTTATTGAGTTTAACAGATACAAACAATGAGATGAGTAGAATTACCAGAATATAAGCAGTATACAGGAGTTGCAATAGAGTGGTGTTTATAGCAACATACAGATCAGCAGAAATACCAGAATATAAGCAAATATACAGGAGTAGAGTGGTGCATGCTATGAGCCCCTTCTTACTTTCAAAGATATATCAGGATGGAGTCCATTTTCCTAGGATGTGCATGTTGTTGTTTTCCTCAGAACAGAAGGAAAATAACATTTTACCGCCACAATGGCACACTAGACATAAAGCCTGGTGTAAGGTATTTAGTCTTGCTAGAAAGAAATATTATATATGTTCCATTTACTTAAATTTTTGAAATGTATTATATTATATGCTCTGGGAAACTCCAATTACCAATGTATACATGTATAAGAAGTGTTGCTGGGTTTAAAGGGTAAAGCCAGAGTGGCTCTATAGCTGCTCAATAGCAGTAAGGAAACAAAGAATAAGAAAAAAATGATGTGCTGATTGCTATGAACATGAGGCATTACTCCTGACAAACTCAGGATTTTAAAAATGTATTGTTTTCTTTAGCTTTCCAAAGTCTAATGCAAGCAGAAAGAGATTGCATTCCTTTAGTGGGCAGAGCACACAGTGTTTGTAAAAGAAGGATGGCTTTAGTACAGAACCTGCCAAAAGACAAAGATGTTTGTCTTAAAGCTGCAAGCTCCCACTGCTGGTGAACACTGCAAGGAAGTAGACATTATCAAGGCCTCAACAAGCAAGGGATTGAAAGCACAGTTTTTATCAACATGAGTAGCTCTGGATTAACCCCCTGAACATTACAAATAAAACCTACATTGCTGGCACTCAAATTTATGGTAAAGACACATTCTTTGGCAGTCAAAGGTTTGAAGCTGACTAATTCATCCAGGTTTCCGGAGTGCAGAGAAAAACAAGGGTGCCTTTTGCACACTGCCTTTCATATAGCAAATAACCTCAAAAGTATGCCCACAGCACAGTATTTATATCAAATGAAAATGTGTTGTAATGATCTATAAATAAGGAGTTGGAATGGTTATATTATACATGGTGAGCCATAAGAGACAGTTGAATTATGCATTAAAGATCTGTCTTTTTATTCTAGTACCAGGAAAATAATATACACGAGAAAGAACCATAACTACTAAACAGGAATTAGAACACAGTGGGGGTCATTTATAACGTTTGCGCAGCGCATATTTATTCGCAAATGGTTGCATTGCCCATGTTTTTTCCTGAACGCTAAAATATTTCACTGCTGTGCACGTCTTCCAGGTTTTTGCGAATTTGCATTGAGAATACATTTTTGCAAATGGCTCGCAAATGAGACGGGTGTTTGCGTAAGTGTGCCCGATGGGGGACGTTTTTATGCGCGAAAATAGCACTGACAGTAACTTCAATTTGCAAAACTTTTTTGTGACTATTTTCTCCACCACCAAAATTGTATTGTTGTATGCACATAATATTCGCAATTTGCGATTTTTGCCATATTTAAAAAGCTCTTATAGACATTCGCAGTATGAAAAAAAATTTAAATTCTGTTTGCACACTCTTATTCAGCTTTATAAATGGAACCATGTGCAGAGCAAATATATTCACTGTGCAAACCAATCTGCTCAGTTTATAAATGATCCCCAGTGTCTCATTTTCTTCAGGGATGCACAAAATTTGGGATTCAGGCTTTTTCAGCTGCATTCAGATTTGACTGAATCCACACATTAAAATCATGTGACTTTTCTTCACACAAACAAAATTGCAAAATTAGATTGCATATGCAAATTAGGGTTCAAATTTGGTTCCGTATTTGGGTCCTTTTGGAAAGATTTGGGTTTCTGTTGAATCCCAAATGGTGGATTCAGTGCATTCCTAATTTTTTATACATTAAATGGTGTAGGAGCACTAAAAAAAACCCCAAATGCATTGTTTTGTTTACTACCATTTGGGCACGCTTAATTGTTGCTGCAAATTGTTGTCACTCTCCTGGAGTTGCAGTCTTTTTTCTTTTCTACACAATCAGTGAAGTCACATTTGAGACAATAGTTTATTCTAAGTTATAGAATAACTTTTAAAACTGCCAGGAAAAGTGAAAAAAATGAAGGTAAAGCTATGTACAGTATTATGTATATGTAATTATTTTGTGTGAAATCATATCTTAATATGCTAAATGAATAGCCATCGTTTAATCAATAAGCATGGCATTTAAAAAAACAAAAAACCCTTGAGAACACCTCTTAAAATATTTGGTTATTCATTATGTGTCAGCCAAGAATTGCAAAGACCAGAGGTTGTGACCTGTGTCAAAAAATGCAGTTTCAAATATGTCAAAGGTATTACTGTAACCTTCCTGGGCTCAACCAATTGCACATATTTGCTCACACTATTAAACCTCTTACTAAAATAAGAGAAAGAATGCAAAACTGCAGAATTTGATCTATTTATTTTTACAATGACAACATTTAAACAAAAAAAAAGTAAAATAAAAGTATTTGTTTGTTGTGCCCATGTGAGAGTGACTAAAATGCTGTAGCATTTTTTTAAAATTTATATTTCTATTACACTTTATATATTACAGACATCATTAGAGGCACTTCATATTATTGCCCATATTATTAGTGCCTGCCTCAGGGGAGTTGCCATTCTAATGTCCTTATCATATCCTCACTAAGGGTCAAAGGACAACACTACAAGCCACCAAAGCTTATTATAGTGTCACTTTCTTTAGACTAAGGGCAATGGCACAGCCATTGGCATTTTGTTGCATGGAGATTCAAGCTGTGTGTTCAGGCCAGAAATCACTTTCACAGTTACAGCGATGCTCTATGACCGGCCATTTGTTTTATCTGTGAGCAAAGAAGCTTTAAGGCACTGGTGCTCCTAAGACATGGGGGCAAAGTGCTCATTTAGTTACTTCGCCGATTTACTAACAGGCACAGGTGTCAAAACGCTAGCGTTGCTTGGCACTCTAACGCCAGGCGAATTTTCGCTCTGGCGAATAGACGTAACTCCGCAAATTCATTAAGATGCGGATTTTACTGAACATTATCTCTTTCGCTAGACTTGCCTTCGCCAGCTCAGACCAGGCGAAGTGCAATAGAGTGCATTGGACTTCCTCAATTTTTAGTGTAAACGCTGGCGTCTTTTCCTTTTTTCAGAATGATAGCCTGCAAAGGTAATTAAAAATGTTGATTAAAATGAAAAGGTAATACATTTCCAGACAATAAAAATGAGGGATGTCATTATGCAATCAAAACATATTGCAAATTAAATTGTTGATTATGGGTCTCCCTATCCTGATAGGCCTTTATAAAATATAATTTTTTTCATGTTTATTAAAGGGCATGATGCACAAAAGTAATTTTAATGCCGACATCTGAACACTGAATTGTACATTAAGGGGGTTATTTAATAAAATCCAAAAATGTCTCACTATTTTCTTAAAACCACTTCGACCAAACTCTCGTGCAGATTTTTCCGTATTTATCAATAAATTTACTCATAAAAATCTGGTGCAGGAAAAGACTTAAAATCTTAAAAAAAATCATAAATTATAAGATTTTATTGGATTTGACACCCAAAAACGCAGATTTTTACTGATTATTGCTTGAAAACAATGAATTATTGTATGAAACCCAGGGCAGATCATGATATCTTCCAATTGTAAACTGGCATCTGCCATTGACTTCTACATGACCTCGGCAGGTTTGAGATTTTTGCAGCATCGGGGTTTAATAAGTCCTCTGAAAAAATTGTGTTTTCCCCTTTAAGCAATAGTCCAGAAAAAAACGGACTTATATAAAATAAATCCCTAAATATGCACTACATTGAATAGCAATAAATATGCAGTGCTGACTTACTAGCTACATGTCTGGACCCAATGGATATCTGTAGTGAATTGCACACAGAACTTCCCAGTTTTGGATCACAGTTACTGTCTTCATTCTCACATTTTCTACAGTTCAGGACCCTTTACATTCCCATGTGCCTTGGCCTTAGGACTGCCTGCCTATTCATCTAAGTGCATCTCTTTCCCATCATTAACAAAAACTGTCAAAGATATGTGCTTAATACAAATATAGCTACATTCTGTTTTGTGTGGTACTTACTACTTTCACTCAATTACATTGTGCCTTATTTATTTCAGGACAATAGTTAGGCAACTGGGACACTTCATATATTAAATAGTGAGCAAGCAGACTTCTTCTATGTGTTTAAGGTATCTGCAGAGGTCTCTGTAACTGTACCAGCTGTCATTGGCACGGAGAAGATGGTAGGCACATATTTAGTCTGCAACTTAGGAATATGGCATAAGGAAAGGAATAATGAAAATTGCAGACCACATCGGCAAAGCATTTCTTCTGGGGAATACCAAAACGCCATTACCAGTGCCACCCAGCAGCCTAGGAGTAAATGGAATAATAGTGCAGTGGTTTGCACTTGCTCTTTGTGCATTAAATGCAACTCATATCCCACTAACTCCTAGCATAAAGTAGGGACACAAACTGGTCACCAGTTAGAAATGATTTACAAACATTGTGCTAAAGCTCAGAAAACTTGAGTGTACCTCCAAGTAGAATGGTAGAGTCAGGTTTTGTGTTGTTGTAGGCCGTAGGGTAGCAATTAGTGATGGGCGAATTTGCGTCTTGTTTTTGATGCCAGCGCCCGTTTTTTCGACGCCGGCGCCCGTTTTTGACGCCGGCGAATTTTTGCCGCGAATTTTCGCGGACGTTTCGCAAATTTATTCGCTGGCGGCGAAATGCGCAAATTCGCCGCGAATTCTAGTAGCAATAGACAACATTACTTAGTGCTCCCCAGATTAGTTTGTTAAACACCACTGCCACTCTTCTGTCTAGCTGGAGCAAAAAAGGTCAACAAAATCCTTGATATAAATAACAACTGTCATGATCTGGTTCTGGATGTTGGGACATACAAAAGTAAACAATTAAACATTTAATAAAATATACTGAAGGTAGAGAATATTTTATTTTCCTAGAGATAAAAATCAAATCTCTTCCAGAGAAACCTTGTAATTTTACCCTAGGCGGTTTAGATAGTTTCGACGAGCTAAAATCACGCACAGAGCAATGCCATGTTTATGTAATCTAAAACCTCATATTATATGTAAAAATGATACGCCCTTTGTATTTCACTCAAGCAGACGGAAACTGACACACCTCGCTTTCTGTAAAACCCTAGCAGATTGCCAAATATTTACCCAACATTTAAATAAAAATGTGCTATTATTCCCATTTAACTTCTCTGAGCTGGGATAAAGGAAAATCTGCTATTTAGTTAAGAAATTCTTAAGGACCAGATTTAGAGAAAGGGAAGGCTAGGGTACACACATGGTTCTTTTACTTATCAAGTGAAAGCCACTGGGTTTAGGACTAGTGAAATATGTTTGCACTGGAGAAGAATGGCTAAAGAAAGGATTTTTGTTGTAGCCCTAATATAGACATGAGAGTAGAAAACCTTTACTACGTAACACAAATAATTTGCAATGATGACCTATAATGTCTAACTGATTAAGACAATGCATACAAGCCTTATTTATTTGGCTGATGCTACATTATGTATTCTGCCCCTTCCAATCGTTTGGTAACAGATCCGCACAAACACTAGATTATGCATTCGGGGGGTTGACCCCTTTATTGTGCCACCAGAAATTCAATGTTTTGGCGGGGGGGGGGGGGAACCCTATGAAATCATCTGTAAAGAAAAAAAGGAGAAAGGAAAATTAAAATCTATCTTTCAAAGGAAAATATAGATTTTACATGATGGGAAATGGAGGCAGGGGTTGTTGCACTGAATCCACTATTTGGAATTCGGCTGAATCCCTGAATCCTACGTGAAAGATTTGGCTGAATACCAATCTGAATCTTAATTTGCATATGCAAATTAGGGGCAGGAAGGAGAAAAAGTGGGAAATTTTTTTTACATCCTTATTTTGTGACAAAATGTCAAGTGATTTCCCTTCCCACCCCTAATTTGCATATGTAAAGTTAGGATTCGGACTCGGTTCGGCAAGGCACAAGGATTCGGCCGAATCAGAATCTTTCTGAAAAAAGGCAGAATCCTGGCCGAATCCCAAGCTGAATCCTGGATTCGGTGCATCCCTAGTTTAAATGGGTCTGTACACTTAGAATTGTATCCTGATGAAGGGTCCCCCCCCCGAAACGTTGAATTTCTGGTGGCACAATAAAACAGGTTAACCCCCCGACTCCATAATCTTGTGTGTGCTCTGTTTCCAAACGATTGCTGTTGCCAAGGGACCCAGCGGCCCACAAAGGACCTTCACCACCATTGCAGTTTAAGTGAATTACAGGTGTGCGGTGGAATAATTACATTTCATTCTGCCCCTTCCAAAACATGCTCATGTATTGTCTATATATATGATTACAGAACTAGAGCACATTATTCTTGCCTGTGGCATAAAGCTTCATTTTAGATAAACCGTTGGCCTTATAAGAATCCAGAATTACAATCCAAATCTATGTGACCAGCACTGAAAAGTTTAATAGGTCTAAGCTTTTACTTTTTCCTTTGTATTTGTCTAATGGAAATAGTATAATATTATACATCATAATTCGATACAATAAATATAATATTACAAATAATCCCTAACGTGTTTTAAAAACCCTTTTATAAGAAGTCAACAGGGAGAATGGCTAAAAGTGACCATAAACAGCCTAAAGCTAGTTTAGCAAGGTCACCAAATAAGCAGATCTGGGCCTACAGAGACCCGTTGGAATGCACCCTTCATTCTATAGAATTGTACCCTGCCAAATTGAAATCTGGCCTATTTCTGACCAGGCATGATTTGTGTAGACCCATCAGTGGCTCCTTACATGGCAGGTAAGATACCTACTCAATCTGAAGGGGCTAAATCAGCAACTTAAATCTACCCATGTATGGCAACCTTTAGTAACCAATAGAAAAAGGGAAAGTTGTGCTCACAACTAAACTTGAAACCATTAGACTGGGTGCAAAAAGGCTATGTCCACAAAATTTCAAAGTTTCAATTTGAACTAGGTTCCTGTCTCTGGTGTTTCAGTCTGGCAGATCAGTGATCCAGGAGCGTTCAGAACTGTTACAATTTCCTACATTTAGTTGATACATTTCAAGCAGTTACATTTTCAAACCCTTGACCAATACATTCTACCTGTTGATATTTGCAAGCAACATCAATTACTGTATATGATTTTTTTTTTACTTGAAAAGATAACAATTTTTTCCCCCTGAGGGTTCTTCCCTCCTCAAAAAATGGGTCAGTAATGCACTTTAGTAAGGCCTCTCCTGATAGCTGCAAGGCACAACCAGAATGTAGCTGCACCGCCAATCTAGCCTGCAGTAAGAAGGAAGTTTGTCTTAGGTATATATTAAAAACTGATGGGTAGCCTCTGTATTACTTTCTTAGGTATTCGATTAATCTACCTGGCCTTGACACTTTAAGGACTTGTTCATATCTTACACTGATTATTGTTAAACATACATTTCTCATATGTGCACACAGTAACCATTAGGAGGCCTGGCTTTTGAGGAATTATTCACTTTCCCTTTTGGGGGCAGCCATTCAAAGGTGAAAAATAAGAAAAAGCACAGGATACACAGCAGATAACAGATAAGTTCTGTAGTAAATAATGGAATTCTTCAGAACTCATCTGTCATCTACTGTGCTTGAATGGCTGCCCCCATGGCTACACAGCAGCTGATTTATATTAACTATAGTTATATTTTTGAAGAAAACACACCGGTCTTACCAGTGCAGCACAACAGTATATTCTATTGTAATTCCTTTTTTGCTGTTACTGTTCATTTAAGCTCCACTTCCAGTGGGCCCCAGATGCTCCACTCTGACGCTGCATTCACATAAGCCAAAACCTTTTTTTTTACTAGCAAATTTTTGTGCTAGGGGAATGGGATGAAATGTTAAATGATAAATTATTGGAATAGAAACAATATTGAAAATATTTCTTAAGATAATGAATGGTAACAATAACTGGTGAAAGATAGAATAGTAGATTACCTTAAGAAGATAAAGACATTTGAAGAAAAGTATTTGCAATATCAGAACATTGTACTATTAGCTCTCACAGACTTCAGCTGTTTTATTGACATGTTAGTAAAGGGTTAGATTATCCTTGCCTGGAGAAAAAAAAACTATTTTGTTAGCCATAAAATCTCTTTTATTTTAAAAGTGAACACTTTGCATTCCTTCCATGTTACTGTTAGTTCATACCAGGAACCTGTTTTTAATCACACCATCATCGCTGAAGCCATTAATGAAGCTTGAACCAAGTGAATCTCCTGACATGTCATGATTTCACTCTTTTACTTGGTGATCTCTAAATATATCGCCGCTATTGGTTTGCTAAATAAACTGAGTTTCTTCCAGGTCTCTGTTTTGCTAGGCTACTTCAAGTCTCGTCCTTTTGTTTTATCTTCACATGTCTAGACTTCAAACCCTCCCGACTCATATGCAGATGGACAATACAAAGGAATTGCTTTTTTGCATTTATCAAATGGGGGGGGGACTTAAGTCACCTTTGTGCTCTCTCTGTTTTTATATTATTTATGTATATAGAAATCAGTTTTTAATTCAACTAAAATTTTACTTAATGTGGTTCTTTACTAATTCAATTAGTAAAGTGCAAACATTGATGCAAATTGCAATGGTTTTACCCACAAGCCATAGCTATTTCCCAGAATCTGTTTGGCGCATGGTGCAAGAGGTGTTAGTATTGATGCAAATGGAAATAACATTTGAATAGAAGCAATTTTGCACTTAGTATTGCTCCTTGTCTTTGTAACAGAGCCCTAAGGCTAGGGGCACACGGCGCGATTTCGCCGCGATTCTGCGCTGGGCGAGTTGTCGCTGCGTTTTTTAAGCCGAAATAGCTTTGCTAACTTTGGCGCTGGCGTCAATGCAAATCGCGGCGAAATCGCTGCGCTAATTCACACGCGGCGATTCTTTTTCTACTGTCGCCCGGAAACGCCCAGCGAGGCAACTTCGGACGACAATAGAAAACGAATCGCCGCGTGTGAATTAGCGCAGCGATTTCGCCGCGATTTGCATTGACGCCAGCGCCAAAGTTAGCAAAGCTATTTCGGCTTAAAAAACGCAGCGACAACTCGCTTAGCGCAGAATCGCGGCGAAATCGCGCCGTGTGCCCCTACCCTTAGTGTTCTTAATATTTAGGTAAGGCATTGTTAACTAGTCCAGAACTTATATGAGTTGATTGTAGGCATAAAGGAAAATAGAATTTAGTATATGCACTTTTTAATATAAGGCTCTTTTTTGCATTGTTTAAATAAATGTTAAACCTTTAGTATACACAAGGAAATGCAAGTTTTTAGAAAAAATAAAATACATATTTGAAGCACAACAAACCCCCAAGAGGCTCATACACACATTTTTTAAAAATTAGGTATGGAAGAACAGAATACTGATCATGAAGTTACTTTAAATTCATTCTAGCAACCTTAGTAGTAGACTGATGCATATATGTAATTATCACTTAAGCCACTAAACCCAGGACTAAACTCACAAACTCTAAAACTACGATTGTCTTTGGATTTATTAAAAGTTTAGATTAGAAAAAGTACAATTTTTTTATTTTTCAAACAATTTGTAGCAAAAAGAACAATCTGAAAACCTCTAAAATTCGGATTGGTTTAAATATGGTCCAATAGGATCAGAGCAGCTCCCACTGACTTCTATAGCACCTCGACAACTGTTACTGAGCGAAGTTTTGCCTTAGAAGTTTTCGTGGTTCTTACACTTAATAGATATCAAATTTTTTGAGTTTTTAGTAATATAGGAAAACCAGAAATTTTTCGAGATTCATGAAAAAAAAACCAGAGTTAAATTTTTAGTAAATGTGTCATTTATTATGGAAGTTTTGGACAAAATATATGCATTCTATAGTGAATAAAGTACCCCCTCTTGTAAATTATAAGGATATTATAAGTTACGGAGGAGTTTCATGACCATATAAAAACACGAGGCCCAGGTAACTTCTAATATCCTCATATTTTGCAACTGGGGGTACTTTATTTATTATAATACACAAGTTTCAGTGAGTCTTGTGACAGAAATGGCATCAGAACTCACCATTTATAACTGATGACATCAGTAATCATCCGTTTATAAGGATACAATTTACAAGATATTCATGGCTTTTGTAAAATATCTTACTATAAATATCTTTAGTAAGACACTGGATTTTAGTAACTCAGTGGCTATTGGCACATGGATGTTTTTCGCTTTTGGTGGAGGAAAGATGATCAGTTGCATTGCTCTCCTTGTATCTGTGCACTGATTGGCATGGGATCAGCCTGTCAGTGCACACACAGAACAGATTTTGGCAAAAATGCATTTTCTTGGAACTATCTGCTCTGTGTGTCTGGTTTATTCAAAACCATTGAATTTTAAGGACACCCTTTATATCAAGAACGTTAGCCTGCTATCCTCCAGCTATAATCAGACGTAGCAGAGATGCAGCAAAAGAGATCCAGCTGTTTTTTTGGGGTTGGATACAGGACAGGGTACAAAGATCCCAGTGTTGGTCACTAAAATGTTATAATGCAGGGCCTTGTATCTTAAAGTTATACTACAGAATCATTGCAGGACTGCAGCTTTCATCTATATGTTATGGTCTGGCCCACATTTGTTATATGTAGGTGCATATGTATTATTTCTTATAATTCTTAAAAAAAGTAAAGTTGCAAATCTAACATATAATATACCCCCTATTGTAAAATATAAGGATATTATAAGTCACAGATGGCTATATAAAAGCACAAGGCTGAAGACTAAGTGCTTTTATACAAATTTTGAGGTGAATTCTGATATGCTTATATTTTATTATTGTATATAATTGTAATAATTGTATATTGTACATATTGTATTATATTGTTTTAATACACAAAAACCATGAGTTTCCTAAAATTATTTCCTTGTAATCATCTCTAGTGATGTCATCAGTTATAAATGGAGCTTAGTGATGTCATTTTTGTCACTAAGCCCCAAATGCAAAAATAAAATTTTTGCTTTTAAAAATTCACCAATTTTTTGGAAAGTATTAAACCCCGAGGCTGGAAAACTCCGAATCTGAAATCCCGACATCTCAGACCTGTCGAGGTTGCATATAAGTCAATGGGAGAAGTCCCAATGGTTTTATTGATGTGCGCTGGTTCTCGTGCCATACCCCAAAGTTTTCGGGCAAAAATCTGAGGTTTTGGGTGAAAACTAAGAAAAAATCTTGAAAATCTGAGTTTTTTACGGAAAGCAAATTTTCGGGAAAATTTAATAATAAATAAGCGTTAAAAACCCGAGTGGCTTAGATTGGAGTTTGTTTTTCGGACCTTGATAAATAACCCCCTTGAACTTGTGTATAATAATAAATAAAGTACCCCTTGCTGGAAAATATGAGGATACTAGAAGTAACCTTGTATAAAACCTTGTATAAAAACCTTGGTGACTTTATTCACTATATAATCTACATGTGTATTATAATAAATAATATATCCCCTATATTCCATGACCCGTATAAAATAAACTAATAATACTCCTATGTTTTACAATAGGGGGTACATTGTTCACTATATTATTTAATCTAGTGCGCAGTTAAACTAATGGAAATAGTTGTGTCTCATATAAAGTATGATAAAATCCATTACAAGCCACTAAATTTATAAAAGAGTTATTGTGGTTTTATTTATCTTTCTTCCAGCACAAGTCAACAAAGCAGAATACAATTGCTCCTACTATATTCTTACCATTACAATACCACAATAGAAGGTGTGTATTCATCCAGGCTAACTACAGGGTGTGTGTGTTCCAACCAATTCTTTTATTTGACTCGTGCCTCACATAAAATACCCCAGGCATGTGTTCTGCACAATAACCATACACACTCTTCAGTGTCATTTTAGTTTTTTGTGTACACATAACTGTGTGCCAAAGGATTACCTTGTGCATGTCAAATATGACTTGCTGGCACAAAATCTTTTTTTTTTGAAAGAGGTAATCCATTCGAGTAACAATAGTGATGACACATAGAAATGTTTAGTCCCTTTGGCACCACAATACAATAAATTCAAGGCAGAAATAGATTTAAAAGGACAGTAACTCCAGGAAATAACAAATCACCAAATCTCAAGGAGAAATTTACCAATACAAGTATAGTGTGTAAAGTACAATTTAAGACAAAATTCACTGATTTTAAAATCTAGAATGTAGCATTTCCCATAGTGTAATTCTAGGGTAATTCCAACCACTATTGGGAGTTGCATCCAGCACAATTGTGCATGCACATTTTGATGAAATGAAATCAATTGAACTGTAAATACTTTTGTTGGGATTATTTGAATTCGATGCTCATGATAAAAATGACGCATGCACAGGACTCCTTTGGTGCAACTCTGCTGTGACATTTCACACAGCCCATGGTGGGAACCCTAGAATTGCTATGAGCTTGAAGGTGTTGTAGCTACAGGGTTCTACTGCGTCACTTGGTGCACTTACTGTACATGTGATTGGAACAGGAGGTGGGATGGATGCTCTGGCACTGAATACTACTGGGTATGTTCAAGGAGCATTTACTAAAGGGATTATTTACTAAAACACCACTTTTCCCCATTTTTTTAATAAAAAAAAAACTTGACCTAGCTCACACTCACAATTTGGTTAATTCACTAATAATTCAGCTTGAAAAAGTCACAGCAAAAAGAACCCGCAGCAAAATCAAGAGTCAAATCGATTCTTTCGACAATTTTAAACGTGCAACTTTTTCTAATTGATGCGCGGCAAACTTGAATTTGTCAAATTATTCACATTTTTGAGCAAAAAACCAAGCATCAAACACTCCAAAACCCCTGAACATGAATTCGACAGAATTTAGCTGGAGTATTTTCGGATAGGTATTTTTTGCTGCTTTGGGGCATAAAAATTAGTGTTCTTTTTCTCTAAAAATTAGATTTTTTTCACAAAAAAAACTCCACCAGATAAACTTGACCTTAAATAAATAGACCCCCTAATAAATAGTGTAAATTCAAGCAACTATTGCATCCATTTTACCTCAATTGCAACTGGGGTTTGCAGCTGCAAATCTCTCGAGTGTGGGTCATATATGTTGCTTTTGAATCTGAGCTGCATGCTAAGGATCAATTGCAAACTCACTGAATAGTTATGTCCCATGTGGCCCCTTTTTAAGTCAATGACTGACTCACAGTTAGAGAACTGAAAAGTTGGGTTTTGGCTATTCGGTTAGATATCAAGTAACTCCAGACTTAATAGATTACATTTTTGGCTAACTAACTATATTAGAAACATTTTTTTATTCTGCACATACTATCTATTTGCCCAGTTTTTATTTGTACACTGAACTGTTCCTTTAATGTTAATGGTTTTTTAAGGGACCAACACCTTTTGCATTAGGATTCATTCAAGGAAATTTTTTAATCGGATCTGTGAAAAACTCTGTGAACAACCTTGGCAGGTCTGAGATAGCAGATGTTGGATTCTGACTTTTTGCAGCATCGTGCTTTAATAAATTTTAACTTAATTTAACTTAATTTTTTAACTAAAGATAGGATCTTCTCTCAATGTGAGGCAGTTGACTTGCTTGATCTAACAACATCCTGTTTTGAGGGGCAAAAGCAGAAATCTGGGTTGATCAGTGACCCAATATAGAGCATATTTGTGACCGAATTGCACTAACATGTCATCCAGTGGGACAACTAGTTTGACATAGGGCAACTCATGACATGCATAACCAGCCCCACCCTTCACTTATTAACGGTTTCTATTTGAGTATTTGAGTGATATAGCATGCCACTTAACTTCAGTTTTTCAATTTCAAAATCATAAAACTGCAAAAGACATACTGCTAAATGAACTTTATTAATCTGCTCACTGCAAAATAATTAGTTAAAGGTACACATTAAAATGAACCTTTATTTTTTGTATTTTTGTACAGAAGCTGTCAGGTTTGGAATTGAAGTTCAATGATAAGGCATACATTACCCTAGCAATAAGAACTGCACCATATAAGTTATTAACTGTACCACAGTCTTTTATATATAATATATCATGGCATTTAGCAAATACATTTTTTGATGTTGCCTTTTTTTGCTGCGCACACAAAAAATGCTGAATGATTAATCTCAACATGGAATATGATCTTAGACCTTCCTCCTTACTGAGTCCTTGTGACCCCCTGAGATCATATCTCACCCCTCTTCTGAAGTGACCAGTGAAGAAGGCATTTTCCTCCTCCTCTTATTTAAATGGAGTTTCAACTGCTCTATCAAGGCATATAGGTTCCTTCTGCCCTTTGGCTATGGTCTCCCCTAATGCAAATTCCTATTGAAGAGAGTTTATATAAAATAATCAAAAGACAAAAAAATACATTGTATACCAATTGTGGAACTGCTTATTTTTTATACTCTTGCACAATACATTATATAGATAGTCCAAAGGGTGCGCACCATGTGTAGCAACAAAACTTGGGTGTTAAGGGAAATGGCACATCCAACAATATTTCACCCGAGTGAAATTTCTGTTCTCATTGGCAACAAATTTCCTGAAAACGCCATTGCATTTGCAGATTGGGAATTGCCAGGTGTAAAACACATATAGAGATCCGGCTTAATTACGGCAAAATATGGGTCATTTTACTTAAAATTATACTGGATCACTGCATTCAAAGGCAGCATGCAGAGTTGACAGAATGATAACAATGGGATCAAGTAAAGAGTTTTACAAGCAAGATTCAAACGTGAGGCTGCTCTCACTGTCTGGAAACAAATTTCACCATATAATTAATTCAGTCATCTTTATAATGCTGTATAATACACGACATGTTTAGGATATGGTGATCTCTGATGAAGAATTATACAATAGAAAATGACTGAATGAGTTATAGGTTCCCCAGAGTGAAATTTGCTTGCCAACTTAGGATGGTCTGACAGAACCTCTACTCTGTTAAAATAACCCTGACAAAAGATTAAAGGGACTATGTTCCCACAGTCAGAACAGCAATGGTCAATTGTCCAATAAATAAAGCATGGTGAAAGAAAATATAAACCTCTGCATTAATTTAAGTACACTGCAAAAGGCAATGGGGAAAAAATTACAGACTAGGCCCAGTGTAAATATATTATATATATATATATATATATATATATATATATATATATATATATATATATATATATATATATATATATATATATACAGTATATATATATATATATATATATATATATATATATATATAATATAAGAGTTCAAAAATTACATACACATAAGGGTTTATTTTCTCATTAAACATAAAAAAGAATTGCCTGTGATCTCACCCAAACGAGGAAATAATGAGTCAGAGAAACAATAAAAATCCTTCCTTTAAAAAAACATTTTATGTATGGTCCAACCATGGATTTCCTACATACGATTTGAGAATTATAATATATGGATATAGAGGGCTATACTTAAAAAACTAGGGGGATATTTGCAAAGGCCAGATGCAGCATTAGGGCAAAAATGTGCACAGGCTTGTTCTTATTATTGGGACTGATATTTAAAGGTGAATGAAACCTTAAACCAATGGCAATTTTTTATGCTGCCCCAGTGATGAAAAACACTAACCTTCTGCCCCTGGCTGGTGCAATAGCCTGGGGCACTTGATTGGAGAGTGCTGCACAGCCATCTTTCTTGATTTCACAAGCTTTTTCATCACAGCGAAATCATAAAAGACAGTGGAGCAGTGCTCTTCAGCCAAGGCAAAAGTTTAGCATTTTAGAACACTAAAGGGGGTCATTTATTAAAGTCTGAAGGCCAAAAACCAAAAAATGTTTAATTTTTTTTACTATAAAATCTGGATTTTTAGTGGAAAAAAACCTAAAATTTATTGAGATTTATTATACCCCGAGGATGGAAAACGTCTGAATCCAAAAATCCGGCATCTCAGACCTGCTGAAGTTGTATATAATTCAATGGGAGAGGTCCCTATTCTGTTTGGAAGTTACCGTGGTCTGCTCTGGAATTAACCCAAAATCCGACTATTTTTGACTTTTCAGGCAAAAATTCGGGGTTTTCGAGAAAAAGCCCGAAAAAACTGTATGATTCGGGGTTTTGCTCGGTTTTATTGAGTTTGTCCCGGGTCCTTTTAAATCGTGCTTTTTTATTTATAAATAAGGTCACATCATGATTTCTAGTTTGGTTGGACTGTTTTCAGAAAAAAATCTGATTTTGATAAATAACCCCCTAAAAGTTGCATAACAAATTGCCATCCCTATGTGATATTAGCCAATAGAACAAAATACTTAAGCGCACTGCCCAGACTTTAAATGCCGTGATGCTTCAATCCTCTTACACCTCACTGTGTGCTTTGTGGTCTGAAATAAATCACTTTGTAGCAGTTAACCTGCTTCTGGATTGCTCTCCTCATTATTTGCAACCTATGTGATATTAGGTTTACCTGTGCTTTGTGCAACTAGAGGTAAAAGAAAACTATGCTTTATATCAGTTATTGACCAGACAAGAAGTGCAGGACACTCTTTCTGCATTTTGCCTAGTGCTCACAGTATATTTTGAAGGGCATGTAAGTATGGGTGCAACATTGTGTTATGTTGTGTGAAATCAACAATCATTCCCAAAACATTGGGCCAAAATTGTCAAGAGCAATATTTTAGCAACTTGTATGGGCAATGATGTTGCATATACAGATACTTAATCTATCAGTCAGTCTGTCTGTCCATCTATCTATCTATCTATCTATCTATCTATCTATCTATCTATCTATCTATCTATCTTTCTATAATCTATCTATCTATCTATCTATCTATCTATCTATCTATCATCTATCTATCTATCTATCTATTATCTATCTATCTATCATCTATCTATCTATCTATCTATCTATCTATCTATCTATCTGTCATCACTATTTACATGTATAATCATCTATCTGTTTATCTAACTAGCAATCATATATATGTCTTCCTATCTATCTAATAACCATTTACTTCTAGTATGTCTAGGTACTAAACCTATCAGTCTCTATCTATCTATCTATCTATCTATCTATCTATCTATCTATCTATCTATTGTTGTTCAGGTTGTACAGCTGGTTATGCTGTTCGCAGCCCCGGATTTGTGGAAAGGCCACAAAGGCAGGGCAGCAGGATTTTAGGGGGAGGCATTCTGCCCAAACACACCCACATTGGTTCAGAAACACTGGGGAGGCGCAAGATATACGATCGTTTTTAAAATTTCCTGTATGCTAATCCCCATAGCTCTGGTCCCGATGATGAAAATTTGATTGAATAAAAGGGAGGGGACAGGGCGACGAATGACAGCGGGCCTTGAGGTGCCTGCTATGTAAATCTGGCCCTGGCTGTTCATTTTATTTTTTTTATTTATCTTACTAAAGAAAATCTTAATCCTGAACTCTGACAGATTATACACTCTTGCTCTACTTAAAGGTCATGGGAAATTAATAAGGACAGCTCTGATGATAACTAAGGTATATAAATAAAATAGCTTAAAATACCTTAGAAGTCTTATTCAACACCAGAATGTTCCATTTTCTCAAGGAGACATTTTGATAGCTGACATTATGAATGTTAATCTATGTTTGCTTAAGGTTTCAGACTGGTCATCTTTTCTTAGAAAATTACACAATAAGGTGTTGAAAATATGCTGAATGAACAGAGTTATCTCAGGTTATTGAGACAAAGTTATTGTCTGGTACTTCCTCTTCAATAGTTAGGCTTGTAACCAGAAATGCAAAGGTTTAAATTACTTTTAAGGAGGGGAAAAGAGACTTACAAAAAAAATTAGACATAGCCATATTGTCAGGTATTGCTGGGGTTCGAGCCGGGGACCTTTGGGTTTCTGGCTCGATGCCTTGACCATTTGGCCAGGTGAGCAGCCTGTAGGGTTGCTTGCTAGGTATAACCTGGCCTCTGCAGTCCCAGCCCAGCTTCCGCCTGATTGGCCTCTCCAGCCCCAGCTCAGCTGCAGCCTGTTTGACATCTACAGCCTCAACCCAGCTGCTACCTAGTTAATCAGCCAATCAGGGCTGACTCTTCCCTATTTAAGGGTAGCTCTTAGACCACTCCTTGCCAGAGCATTGTATGGTGTTCCTAGTACTGCGGCAGCGCCCCTAACTAGGTAGTTCTAGCCCTTTTCCCTTGTTATTCTGCCTTGCCTTGCCTTGCCTTGTCTTTCTGCCTGTCCTTGTCTTGCTTTATCTTATCTTGTACCTTCCCAGCCTTGACCTTGATCCGACCCTGCCTTGTACCTTGTCTCCCTCTCTTGCTATCCTGCTCCAGTCTCCCTCTCTTGCTATCCTGCTCCAGTCTCCCTCTCTTGCTATCCTGCTCCAGTCTCCCTCTCTTGCTATCTTGCTCCAGTCTCCCTCTCTTGCTATCTTGCTCCAGCCCTCTCTTGCTCCAGTCCTCTCTTGCTATCTTGCTCCAGTCCTCTCTTGCTATCTTGCTCCAGTCTCCCTCTCTTGCTATCTTGCTCCAGTCCTCTCTTGCTCCAGTCCTCTCTTGCTCCAGTCCTCTCTTGCTATCTTGCTCCAGTCCTCTCTTGCTATCTTGCTCCAGTCCTCTCTTGCTATCTTGCTCCAGTCCTCTCTTGCTCCAGTTCTCTCTTGCTATCCGCTCCAGTCTCCTTCTGCTACTGTCTTGCTATCCGCTCCTGTCTCCCTCTGCACTCTATCCCCCAGTTTGATCTACGCCCACACCGTCCTGTCCCATCCAAGCTGTTCCACTCCTGCCCCGTCCAGTCTGTTCCTGTTGAGTCGTCGCCCTCTTCTTCCTGCCTAGTCCACTCCTGATCTTCGCCCTCTCCGTCCTGTTCTGCACCTGATCCAGACTGACTCTTCGCCCTCATCAACCTGTTCCTGCTTTCCCTTCTAGTGTTCCCTAGGCACATACAGCTCCTGCCTCAAGGACTCGCCCTTTCCCTTCAGTCTCTACAGCGCCCCCCACCTAATCCTTGACACATATACAGGAAACAGATGTCATACAATAAAAGCAGGGAAATACCATGTTTTATATAACACTTCCTTGTTGCTAGTAATCTTGTATAACTTGGGAGGTATGAACTTGCATAATTCAATAATTGAATGACGTTTAGTTTAATAAAAATATAAACTATAATTCCTAATAAAATTGTAGGAATCCCAAACTGGATTATGATTTGGCCCCCATTATCTTTTCTTTATCGTTCCAGTTCCTGAAGAAATTCCAGTAGCATTCATCAGTTTTTAAGATCTCTTTAGTGCCTTAAACTCCATCACTTGCCCTGTTGGCTTTTAGGTTTGGCAATTTATAAAATAGATTCCAAGTATTCCTTCTTCCCAGTTACTGAGCTGTGAAATTGAAATGATAAAATAAACATCTGGGAAAAAAACGTTGTCCTCGTTGAAGTGGAGGAAACCAATAAACTTGCAGAATATCCAGGGTTCCCCAGCATTAGTAGATGCATACTCTACACGCACACAGAAGAGGCTTGATGGATAGTGATGAGCTAGTGAATTCGTGGTGAATTCCAGTGAAACCACCGTGAAAATTCAAAAAAAACGGACACCGGTGTCAAAAACTAGCACGCCAGCGTCGTTTTGCAAATTTTTCGCAGTTTAGCGAATTTCACGGGAAATTCGCAAATTTTCTGGCAAAGCAAAACGCCCCAAATTCACCCATCACTATTGATGGAAGCAATAGCATGCAATTATATGAAAATGCAAGCAGTACCTATAATTAGTGATGGGCGAATTCACGCGGTTTCGCTTTGCCGAAAAACTTGCGAAATTCGCGAAACTGCAAAAAATTCGCGTCCCGTTTTTCTGGCTAATTTTCACGGGCGTTTCGCGAATTTATTCGCTGGCGGCGAATCCCGCAAATTCGCCGCGAATTCGCACCTGGCGAATAAGTTTGCCCATCACTACCTATAATAAATGTCAATATTTGCAGAATTTGCGTCCCTGATATTTCTACAAAAATAACGATCAAATGTAGTAATAGACGGCACCAGTCAGCAGTTTGTTATCTTAAAATGCCTTTATTGGGACATAGGCTCTGACCCCAAACACCCAGCAACGTTTCAGACCACTCACGGTCTTTTCTCAAGCCAAAAATAACGATAAAATCTATGAATTTCTTTTTGCTCCATATTAAATATGCTTGTAGGTATAGCTTAAAATGTGTTATAAACGTTACGCAGCAATAACTATACCATAAGGGTATTTAGTGGTGTTTCCAGATCAAGGAACTCCCCAGCCAGAGAGACCAGTTGTTATGCAGGATGAAATTTGGATTCTCCCAGCAAGTGCCAATAGCTCTGAATATAAGAGAACCTCATAGTGGAGTGCAGATTGCATTTTTGGTAAATACAATATAACTACATGAGATAAAACTCATCATTCAGAAGAATCACTTGAATATAGAGGCACTGTCCAATGGCTTTAAGCATGTCTCATCTGATGTAGCAACAGCACTACACAGGAATGAATCACCTGCTTGCAATTCGTTTTAAGGAAATATTTATGACAACTTTGATTTAATCTCCTGTATTTCTTTCAAAATGCTGGTATTACTGTTCTTTCACAAGCAAAACTTGTCAAATCATTTTCACTGATCTCTTAGCACATAACATTATTAACATGACCAGATAGCAGAAGTACAAAATATGCATCTTTTGCATGTGAATCCTGGGATAGAAAATGAAATTTTGCTTTTAAAAATACAATAAAGTAACATGACCAAATGTGTTTTGATAGAAAGTTTGTTCTTCAAAGCAATCATGTATTCATTTCAGCCTTAAATACATACCAAAACCAAGGGACTGGTATAAAGGTGGTAAATGATGAACTGGAGCAAAACTTACTTAGACATTTCAGCCAGTTGTAAATGTGACAGATTTCTAAAGACACAACATCTGTGTCAATTTTATGTCAATAAAAGTGTCTGTCTATGCATTTTCTTAATTTTAATTACATATTAGCAGCAATTTCAATATGTCACAATGGATAGGTATTTTCTACCAAGCCTCTTTACTTAACTAAGATAAAAAAAAGTGTAGTGGGTGGCCATGATCTGCCTTTGAGCTGCCTCGAAGACATTTTATTTCACAAAAGATTTTTCTTATTTTTCTATCTTTGCAATTTCAAGTTTTTCATTACCCCCTTTTTCAATCTTTTTTTTAGGCAAGGGAGGGCCTTTATAATAATTAAACCACAGGCTGAAAATGAATACTTGCAGAGGAGGATACTTGTTGCTAGCTGGGTAAAGATTTCTATAACTCTTGTAAATGCCTGTAAACTGTGTAATATCCTCTATATTCATACTTCATAGATCAAAAACACCTTTGTTGTATATCACATTATTTATATGTCGGCCGAGAGCAGATGGAGTGTTTGCTCTTCTGCTCTCAGTCTGGTATTATTGTTCAGGCTGAGAGAAGTGGATCAGTTCCATGCCCGCTCTGAGTAAAGTAGTGTATTTGGGCTGGCTTTAGTGCATTTGGGTCAGCCTCCGATTTACTGTGTTTGACTGCACGTATGTGTATCTTTTTCAAATCAATGGAGATGGCCAAAGTGCAGATCAACTTTTCTCAGCCTGAAAAAAATATATAGACTGAGAGTCAACACACTGTCTGCCCCTGGAATTATAGTACTCTAACAGCTTCAAGTCGGGGTTTAAGAGTTTAATTACTATATGGGCAGGTTCGCAAATGATTTTATTATATTCATTATATTATAATGAAGCAAGTGCCCTTTAGTGCTTAGGCTTAGTAAGTTTTGCTCTATGTACCTTGTGCTGAACTAGAAATCAGAAATGGTATGCAATATATGTCACATTCAATAGATGAATGGCTCTACAAGTGGATAAGCCTTTCCTATCATGGCATATAGAATACTACAGCACAGGCCAGTGTCAGCTTCTTGAGAATTTACTAGAAGTAGTGGTGAGCCAATCTGACCCGTTTCTCTTTGCCAGAAAATCGGTGAAACCATCTATAGTTTATATATTACTACTAGCTTACTAACATAGACACAACTAATAATAAATCTGACCACCAACAGATAATATCTGGGTGCGTTGTATCCCACATTAAAATGAATAAACCCTAAATCTATGTACATGTCCTTATATAGACTGTGGAATGGCTCAGATCCCCTTGGAAGGAGAGGGGAAGGATAAAATGATAGATGCGTTTGTTGTGCATCCTTTTCTTTGTTGTGCGTTTTTTTTTTTTGCGCTACACTAAATGAGCCACGGCAAACTTTTGATGCAGGTTCGTCTACGGCGAAAATTGGAAATTCATGGTGAATCTGTACATGCCAAAAATGTTGGCTCATCACTAACTAGAAGTTAAAATTGGCTTGTGGTGATGTATTCTATACTGATGCATACCCTTGGGCAGGGGCATATCAGTGGATGCTCCTCCAGTACTAAGTGCTGTACAGGCAGAGTCTCATATAAAGACTGGTACAACTCATAGCACTCCATTTTGGGAGAGCAAATTGTTGTGTAGATTGTGGTTAGCAAAATACTCAAACTCAAGGGCAGTAAGAAAAGAAAATATTACTTCATTGAACCTTTATATACTCATGGGAAGATTGTGAAACTTTGTATAACCACCCAGAAGAAAAATTAGATGAATAGGAGGGGCTTACTAGCAATTTATTAGAAGAGAGGTAATTTTACCCTAAAAGGTTTAAAGGATAATTTAAAAACTGCTAAAATGTATGCAACATTGTATGCTTGGATGCTATACACTGCCCATACATAGGTTCTATACAATTCACAGTGCCAATGAACCTGTTCAGCCTGGAAATTGCACACAAGGGCCTTGAAGACGCAGAACTTCCAGGGCTCCCTTAGTGTTTTTTTGTCTACATAAGCAACTGACTTGCACCTAATGTATCATATAACATATATGCCTTTTTTATGTCATGTACTTAAAGTGATGTCATTCCCAAATTTGCAGTAACTGTGATTTACCAAAACAAATGCTAATTTACCTCCACACTGGTAAATCATGCATTTACTGGGCACCTGCTATTACACTGGAACAAATGGAGAACTATCATTTGTTTCCATTTTATCACTTTGCACTTGTGTTTCTAAACCCTCTACAGTTTTTGTTATGCCATTCTACAGTTTTTGTTATGCCATGTTTTTGGAACTACTCTGGAAATAAAAATCTTACTAGTGAAAATATAATACAAAACCTACATGAACTATAAACCCTTAATATTAGTGATGTCATCATGCACCATCACTAATCATTCCTTCAGTCTCTCCTACAATGGAGTAGCATCTTCTCCCCTAACTCTTTCTGTTGGGTTTCTCAAGGCTCTGTGCCTCTAATTATTCTCTCTCTATAATTCCTCCCTCGGCAAACAAATCCACTCGTATAGTGTCCAATACCACCTCTATGCTGACTATACTCAGATCTATCTCTCCTTTCCTGATCTTAACCCAGAACACCTAACTCAGGTCTCCTCATGCCTGTCCGCTATGTCTACTTGGATGTTGCAACGCTACCTTAAATTAATCCTCTCTAAAATGTAACTGGTTCTCTTTCCTGCAACTAACACCCATAACATCCCAGAAGTATCCATCATAGCTAACAATTCCACTATCACACCATATCTCCAGGCCCGGTGCCTTGGGGTTATCCTAGATTCTACCCTGTCCTTCACTCCTCATATCCAGTCACTTATTTAATCATGCCACTTCTGCCTACGGAACATATCCAAAATTAGATCATTTATCACCCAAGATGCCGCCAAAATTCTTATTCAGTCTCTCGTCATATCACGTCTAGACTACTGTAACTCTCTTTTAATTGGCGATCCCCACCTGAGACTGTCACCTCTCCAGTCCATAATGAACACTGCAGCCAGGCTTATACACCTCAGCAACCGCTCCTCCTCTGCCTCGCCACTCTGTCAATCCCTGCACTGGCTTCTGCTACCTTTCAGAATAAAATTCAAATGAATGACCCTGACATTCAAAGCACTTCATAACTCTGCCCCACCCTACATCTCTGAACTCATATCTATATACTCACCCAACCATTTACTACGCTCCTCTACTGACCTGCTACTCAACTCTTCTCTTATTACCCCCTCACATGCTCGCATTCAAGACTTTGCAAGGGCTGCACCCCTCCTCTGGAATTCTCTCCCACAGTATGTCCAACTTTCTCCCAACCTTTCTGCTTTCAAAAGATCTCTTAAAATGCACTTATTTAGAAAAGCCTACCCTCACTCTGCTTAAATACCAAATACAATAACACATACAGTACTACATCTCTCACCCACGCCAAATTGAAGTTACAATGGAGGTATATGTAGCAGAACTACACAAGCCTGGGAAACCTTCAAAACAGCAAATAAAATTTTTAATTTGCCCTACACATGTGCCCACTGTATAGTTAAGTTGCCATGAGTAAGGAAATGTAGGGGGGAAGGAGGGGAGCCCCAAAAAATGTTTCAATCGTTTTTCAGCCTATCACCCATAATAAAAAAAAAACGCCAGCATTTTTTGGGACTTAGAAAAAATTTAAACTTTTTTGAAGCAATCCCTATCTACTCTATTGTGCTTCGCCTGGTCTGAGGTGGCAAAGGAAGTCTAGCGTAAAAGGTAGCGTTCAGAACAATGCGCGCGTTAGTGAATTTGCGTAGTTACGTCCGTTGCGCAAATTCGCCAGGCGTAAGGGTGCGAAGTAACACTAATAATAATAATCAGTCCATAGTGAAATATTTTATAACTGTCCATGTCTCACTTTGACCATGGACCTTTATTAATGTTGATGTCTCAGTCTATCCAGTGGCAAACTAGTGAATGATTGGAACCATAAACATATAAAAAAAAAAAAGGGATAACCGAAAAGCTTAAATGGGAAATTGAAATGTTGACCCAGCTTGTTAAAAATGTAGACTACATACAGCGTCTTCTGTAAAGCAAGAAAGTCCCAATGAAAATGTATGTTACTGTGAAACAAGTTATGTTATTAACTATTTAGAAATGTCCTTATGGCAAAAGTGTATGTGGGAAAAGAATACAGAAATGACACATGGAATTTATGTACAGGTAATAAGAAACACGATACCCCTGTTGTAAGACATTTTGTACAGAATAAACATATCAGGTTTTCAAAATAAGAAGCGAGAACAAGGGGCTGAAATAGAGGACGATGCAAAGAGATGCTATATAAATAAATAAACTAAATAGGTGATACCCTAATGGTATGACTGTAAGATGGCGTGATGGAGTGTATATAAAAATATACGGGGAATACAGAACTCCTGCCATATGTTTTTTTTAATTTTTTTACAACTTTATTACCATGTTTATGTAATTCTAATGGCAGAGTGGCTAATTAAAGAGTTATGGGTGTAGAAATACAATGTTACTATGGATACTGATCAGATTGAGGGATAGACATTTACAAAGTGCACTGGTTTCATTGACAAAATGACTATAAACACTAAGAATTAATAAGACTTGTTGATTCCAGTAATATTTAAGGCAATTGTGAGTAATATCATTTTGGCATTCATTTATCAATGGTGATGTTTTCTGGAGAGCTTTAAGCAGTTGTAAGCTCATTTACTTATGGTGGAGCAAGGCACATAGTAGAGGATAGGAGCAAAATACCATGTTTTTCACACTTTACCCCTGTCCTACCATCTGTGCCTGTGGCTGCAGGACATTGAATGGAATGGGGGAATGGGCCTCTGCATTCTCATGATATTTGGTAGGGACAGGCAGGGAAGTGCAGGTAGTCATTTAAATGCACACGTTAGGGAGACGCAGCAGGTACAGGCTGCAAGGACTTCTTGACTGAGCTTTTTTTAAGGTGAAATTGCCTGTAGTTGGTTTAGTTATTATTTCCAACCCCCTTCACCATCTTTGTGTCAGATCAGCCCTGTAGCTGAGAATAAATCTGTGGCCTGCACTGACACATGTAATGACTGTCAGAGAAAGCAGGTGGAATCCAGCACTAGCAGGAAGCATTTTACACAGGTGAAACATCAGTAAAATATGCATCTGCCTTCCAGTCAACTATGTAATTATAGGTACTATATAGCAACTTCACCTCAGGACAAAGCTTCATTCCCAAGCTGTAAGTGATGAGCATAGGGGTAGGCATCCACTTTATGTATATCAACTTACATATATACAGGCTAGAAATGCTTATCTATTCACTGTTAAAATGTAATATAGGATTGTAATAAAGTAGCCAAAGCTTCGTTTTATAGCCCACCATAGAGACTATGGCAAGTGAACGATGAACTTTGTAAAAACATATCGGTTGTTCTTATATCCTAATAGAAGAATATTCTTTCCTTCTTGCTCATACATAACAGTAGAGGGTATCTAATTGTAACATACTCGAGCTCAACTACCTGACCGCTTTTTTTTTTTTAACTTAAAGTCAACTAAAAGTAAATGATGCATTTTTAGGCCCTCAGCATTTTCCCCCAGGTAGAAGGGCACGAGGAGGAGGCTGGTGGAGGTGAAGTGTGATGCAGAAGTAGTTCTGTTCCTTAGGCTAGTTGACTGCAACCTGCTCAAATTTCTGATCTATAGTATAATAGATAATACACCGAATTGATTATAACAGAACAAGTTCATTTAATAAAGGCAAATGGATTGGATTGAAAAAAATTGAAAAAAAATCATTGTGGCTTTTTTGAACCTACTGAGTTTTAGTGTATCAGGCTCTTAGTCAACATTAAACAAGGATATGCTTGGAAAACTGAACTGTTTTTTTGTATTATATGCCTTTCACTACGCACTGCTTAAAAAAATCTCCTCTTTATGGAGCACAGGCTGTGTCTCCTTGTCTTAGATATTACCACAAACCTTCTCCCTGTGTACAGATTTTTGCAGGCTTTTCTTACCTTCTTAAGACTTGAGAATTCTGAAGCCTGAGACAGAGAATCCTTTGCTGTTACCATTATGACATAGGAGGAAGACACAAGGAAATACTTTTTGTTTGGCCAATAGCTGGATTGACTCAAGATGAAAACTGACTGGCATTTTCTGCTTGTTTTTTTTACATAAACTTACTACTGCATGGTCATTGCTGACCATATTAGCACAAGAAACATTCTAATAAATGTCTCTATCACTTTGCTCATCTGAATACCCTACAGTAGTTAGTAATTATTGCATAAAATATGAGCCTCGAGTTATTCCTTTAGCAATTAAGCTGCTGTTATGGATTGTTACTGTTGTTGTCCTCTAAACATACAATACATGCCACAGTTGTATTATTTAAGCTAAAAAGGAGTCAGAAATAGCTGTGTTATTATTATGAAGGTATGTAGATATATACCATACATAGTTTGCAGTTACATAGTTTTCAGCCAGCTACACATTGCTCGAATACAGGAATTGCATATAAAACTACCTTATTATCAGCTTCATGCGTCGGTACATTCCTAATACACAGAATCATTTTTCTACCTAAAAATCCTGCACCTCCACAATCACAATTTACTTTGGAAGAAGCACCCTCAAAGCAGTTTATATGGTTCATACCAAAGCAATGGTGGTGTCTACATGTGTGAAATGTAACTAGCAATGACTTGTATCTACTGAACATATAATTGTATACTGCAGTTCATTTCCACTTCTATCAGTACACCACCCTCTGTGTATTATGCATATGGCTTACAGGCCACAAGGCCCTGAACCAACTAATTTACAATATCTATCTATATTATTCTCAAAATGTGGATGCTGTCAGCACAATAACCCCAGACTGCAGTTGATCTGCTCAACTATAAGATGCCCCCACATTTTTTTGGTTGAATGATTAACTAAAACATATATTTTGCGTTATCTCTGCTGTTGTTAACTAGTACTGAGAGAGAATAAAATTCGGTGTATGCAGATTCCCCCGGGTCTATTCTCAAGTTAGCCTTGGTCACTAGTACCCTGAACTTGAGGCGTAACAATCTGATTGGATATAACTATCTGTCTTTGTTTTTCTGTGCTATGCTCTCCCACCAGTAACTGCCTTTTATTAATATACATTTCCATATCATAGTCATGTCATCTATAAAACTCTGTGATTTCTTTGTTCTGGGTTCTGACTCTTTGTGAGTTCAGAATACATGTAGCTTGTGTCGAATAAATATTATCTTTTTTCCTCAATTGTTCTCCGGTAATTGAAATTCCATGACACTAACATAGGAGGTGGCTTGCTATTTCTTGCTATTGGCTTGCTATTTCTTGTGCTATTAAACACATTTTGATGCGTCCTCAATGGCGCTAGTTCTCTAGAGCGTGCGGCGCGCCTCTTCTTTATTTAAAGGCGCAGGCTTGATGATGCCAACGCGCAATGGCGTGAAATTTAAATGCACTTAAAAGTACATTTTTCATTTCCACACGGCCCATTATAGAAGTTTGTTCCTGGTGCTTTCTGAGTTTTGTGCTAACCTGCTATTCTGATTCTGATTCCTGTATTGACCCCTGCCTGGCTATTTGACGGTCCTGCTTCGTACCACGACCTTCTACCCAAAGACTTTGCCTACAGTTGTGCCCCTCTGCCTGTCTAGAATCCCTTGCCTTGCACCTCTCATTTTAAGACCTGGCGGCATCTGAGTAGCTGAGGGCTCCTCCCGAGGGCCAAAGGCGGCTGCTACAGGCGGAAGCATGAGCCGAGACCAGGGTGCTTGGCATCGGTTCTAGATTTAGGGTGCCAACAGTTACAGAAAGTGTGACAAACTTCTGCATGGTCTTTTACAGTGCATTATCAGAGAGGATAATGGACAGTTGAAAAACTAGGGTTTTGCTCCTCTGCAAATGATAGCAGAATAAGAATTAAAAGATAGATAGTAAAGCATGATGGGCTCTACAACTTGAAAAGTGATGACTTATTTCTTTTGATTTATGGTACCTACATATTTTATTATAATTGTTACACATTTTCATCCTATTTAATTTGGAGTTTAAAAACGTTCTCACAAGTCTGCCTAAAGGGGTAAGAGTGGCAAAGTTTGCACAGGTCAAGTAACCCATAGCAGTCAGTCGCCAGTTTATAATAGTTGAAAACTTTACTGCCAAGCAGTCCACAAGAGTTCCTACCCTTTTGTCACTGCTAGTTTCCCAAGAAAAGCCATGAGAATTAAAAACTATATGTGATTACCTTTCCATGCCCTATACTGTATGTACTACCTTATGTGTCCCATATGTGTTTACCTTCCAAGCCCCAGCGTTACCTCTCTAACCACTTCTGACTCCATCTGCATCAGTACACTAAGAAAAATAAAACACAAGCTAAAAATAACTTGACAATGGAATGGGCACAAATATGATCCTAGTTTATACTGACATTTCACTGGTCACATGCTTTTTACATTATTTTGCTGGTCTATTTCCTCCAATGAATCACAAGAATAATGAGCTTTAGAGTGTTGTGCTGACAAAATCATCGCAAACGTATTGCTTACTTCAGAAACCTTATTATTTAAAAGGTGTTACTCATCCCAACACCAAGAACATCTCCACCCAAGGATGTTTTGCTTAGATGTCCTCTTTAACAGTGTAGGCCTAATAATGCAAGTTATAAATTCCACCTACACTGTTTGAATTATTACATCACAGTAATTATTTGTGTAATTATAATCCTGGAGTTTTCACCACAGCTATAACATCTACGTGTTGTGTTTTTTTAATCTGTCCTAAATGTTGAACTAAAAAAAAAAAACATGAGCAATAATCTTTATGTATATATATATATATATATATATATATATATATATATATATATATATATATATATATATATATATATATATATATATATATATATATATATATAAATATATATATAAATGCATTTGTTCTTTCAGACTTGGCACAAGTTAAAATGCCTTGTCCTATATCTTTTATATTTGTATATAGGTGCTTAGATATTACAACTGTATGGTGGGCTGGATGCACCCCAGTAATTTTTTGGATACTCAGTTACTAAACCAGAGGTTAAGGTGAACAATGAGTTTAGTGGAGACTGACTGTGAGGGGTATGGGGTTACCTGTGCGGCGGGATAACCCGCCGCGCCATCCACGGGGACGCCTGCCGCATGGTCCGAGAGCCGGCGCTGGCGCCGTCGCCATCTTGGATTCTAGGGCGCGCCTCTTAAAGGTGCAGGCACGCTGGCGCATCTGCGCCAGCAGGTTTTTGGCGCACGTTTGGCGCGAAATTTGAATCTATTTAAGGGCCATTCTGTGTTCAGCCCCTTGCCCGTGATAGAACTTTGTTTCTAAGTGGTTTCTGAGCCTAGTGCATCTGTTCCTGTTATTCTGTATCTTGATTATCTGTGTTTGACCCTGCCTGTATCCTGACTACTCTGAACTCGATATCCTGACCCTTGCCTGCCTACGACAACTCTTCCTGCTTAACCCCCTTGATTGACAACCCGGTTTGACCCTTGCCTGCCTGACTATTCTGATATCTGCCTGCCTCGACCCAGCCTGTCTTCTGCCTAATCCTTTTGTACCGGGACCTTCGGCCCAAAAAGACTTTGCTAACAGCCGTGCCCCTTCGCTAGTGAGAACATCTCGCCTTGCACCCCTCGTTAAGTCCAGGTGGCACCCAAGTAAGCTGAGGGCTCCTTCCGAAGCCCAACGGTGGTCACACTACTGGTGAAGCCGAGCCGAGACCAGGGTGCTTGGCATTTGTTCTGGTATCGGGTGCGGCCGTGACACTGACTTACCCCCAAAAAACCTTTTGAATATCCCAAAGTAGAAAATAAAAACATACCAGTTTGTTGTCTAATAGTAAGTGAGACCCCTTGTGATCTTTTTGGAGTAATTTAATCATGGTGAATGTGTCCCCTTAAAGCAGGGCCACCCTTTGTGTGAATAATTCTCTGTAATGAAATATTGTTGAATTAAATGTATTATTACTATAATTAAAGTGCTATATTCATTTACTTTAAAATATATTAAAATATGGGTTGTTTCATAAATGACATTCCTGGTATTTTATGTCTGAGATAAACTCACATTTTCTGAAGTTACTGAGAGAAATCAGTATTTACAGTCAATAATTATAGCCATGCAACATAAGCCACACAGTTCCTTAGCTTAGAGAATAACGAGACATGCTTCAAAGAAACTATTTTTGTTGGTGACACGTTTGTATGTATAACGTGGTGACTGATGTGATTACAGTACAACTGAATACAATGATGTACAGCTAAATGATAATTCATGTAAACCTCATAACCTTCTGAGAATTGGAAGCAGTGCTTCTGTCATGGATTGGGAAGCAATACATCAGTGATGCTCCATAAGATCCAGATGCAGGCCAAGTGCTCTTATTAAATCAATTGTGAAAATGAAAGTTCCCTTTTAATGTTTTTACCTATGAGGTAGCTGGGGTCTGCATAATCCAATTAAAAATTTACAAGGAATTTACTAAAGAACTAGCTAAGAAAGTAAATGTGTGTCCCATCTCACATGCTATATGCCCCTACAAATCAATCATACCAGAAAGGCTGACTATGTGACAGTTTGGCAATGAATGGAATTATAGAAAATTATCACAAAAAAATTATTGCTTTATGAAATGTAGAGAACAGTCAAGTATTAGGATTGAATGAGAGGTTCATGAGACAGAACCAGCAGTGCGGAAAGAGACAAATACTGCTTTGATTTTGCAATTACATTTACAAATAACTTCTATTCATCTTCCACATCAGTCAAAATACTGCCTGGTTTACCTGGTTGCTAGGATAAATAGGACCCTAGCAGATATTAGAAGTACCTTGCAGTATTAAGCATAAACTACAATAAATGTGGTGCAGAGGGTACTGTAATAGACAAAAGTTGTACTTCTACATAGCCCTGACCTTAACCCCTGCCTTAGGGCACATCATAATTTCAGCTTTGTATTAGCACTTTGCACACTGGTGTAAAGATAGGGGTAGAGGACCCAGTAGCAGAGCCTTCATACGTATATGGACTGCTTCTGAGAAACAGGTTATGTTGACCATGGTTTGGGAAACTTATAAATATTTGTCTTTAGATCCCGATCTATATAGTTACACCAATGATTTTGCTCCCACACATGAACAAAATTGCATGATAAATTGAAATACAAGTTGCAAACTCTCTACATTCACGTGCCCTTTTCTTATTGAGAGTTGCACACCATTTTAAAAAGGCACTTGAATTCCAGGGGAGAAAAATAAAGAATTGTAAGGGTTAAAACATTTTTTGGCGTGTTTGTACATTCCATACTGTCTACAAGGAACTAAAATGCAACTCAGGTTGTTTTTTTGATGAAAAGTCACAAAATTTTGAGGAATGATTGCCTTATAATTGTTGGGCGTATTTGTGTCCTGTTTACAGTTTTTAGTAGGAAAAGAAGAAAACATTTTGATTTGCCAGCAAAAGAGACTTTACTTCTGTCAGCCCTCCAGTATTTTTTTTATCAGATAGTGAAATCCAGTATCCTGGAAAAGCAGGATTGGCCAGAAAGACCTCTGTTGCATTAACAGTGGAATCTTTCAAGTCCCCTGAGCTGAAAGAGGAGGACATGTAATTATCACCTAACGTATAGCACCTGTAACATAGCACTTCTATATAATAGTGCTAAGGAAACTACCATCATCTTTAACCTTCACTGCTCCAGGCTGTTGTCTTATCTTAAAATGCCATCACTCCCTCCAATGATCAAAGAGTGCTAATAACAATGACATGTCTAAGGGTTTAGCCCTTCTTAGGAAAAAAAATTGTACTACTGGCAATGAATTGCTGAGACAGTATGCTAATAATGCATTTAGGCACTGTAGGTGATTTCTCCCAGTAACAAATAATATGGGGCTTTGGACAGTGCATTACTTGACACATGACACACATATCTTGGAGGTTAATTTAAAATGTATACATGACAGCAGTGCAGGGTCTTAGTTGACTGCTGCTTAAGGAATGGTATTAGTACAGTTATCTATTAGGCTACAAAACATACGCACATATATATATATATATATATATATATATATATATATATATATATATAGGGGCCCATTTACTTAGCTCGAGTGAAGGAAACAAATTTCGAATATTTTTTTTGGCTACTTCGACCATCGAATGGGCTACTTCGACCTTCATCTACGTCCTTCGACTTCGAAACAAACTAAAAATCGTTTGACTATTCGACCATTCGATAGTCGAAGTACTGTCTCTTTAAAAAATTCTTCAACCCCCTAGTTCACCACCTAAAACCTACCGAGGCCAATGTTAGCCTGTGGGGAAGGTCCCCATAGGCTTCCTAACAATTTTCTGATCGAAGGAATATCCTTCGATCGATGGATTAAAATCCTCTGGATTTAATCGTTCGATCGAAGGATTAGCACTAAATCCTTCGACTTCGATATTCAAAGTCGAAGGATTTCAATTCGGCAGTCGAATATCGAGGGTTAATTAACCCTCGATATTCGACCCTAGGTAAATCTGCCCCATAATGTTAATATAATGTTCTTAATATCTGTGTTTGAGTGCATCTTGAATAGGTACCTGTAAAGGCACTAAAATGACTGCACCTCTCACTAACACATTTGGACATTTCAGATATAAAGAATATCCCCCCCCCTTGAATGCATGTTCACAGTGCTTTGGAATCCAACGTGAATACATTTTATGAGATCCATAGGACTCATTACAATGGACTATGTGCAAAGTGCAACAAAAAGGCCCCAATCAGACATTTTTTTGCATGTTGCACAGTGCGTGGTGCATTGTGCAAATAGCTGAAAAGACCCATGCCCCCCTTCCCTAACACAGCATTGACTGCATGGGAAGAGGCATGCAGGCAGAAGACGCAGCCCACACTGGCGCCTGGGGCTTTAACCTTTCTGCCTGCCTTAGGACAGGCAGGAGCTTCCCCGGTTTATGCTGTTCCCTGCCTTTTTTATTATTTTTGTGCCCCTGATGAAGACATTTTAGGTTGAAACGCGTAGGGCCACATGCTGTTGCCATGTGGTATAACTAGCATGTAATAAATTTTCTTTTTTTTGATTTAATAGAGTGTGCGATCCTTGTTTTTTGTTTTAAGCTGTTCTCTGCACTGAGCTGCAATCAGCAGTATCCCAGGGGTTCATAATTGACCCCTCGTGTGTTTTAGGATATTTATGGGGGAATGTAATAAATGTTGGTCATGAAAAAAATATTTGCACCGTGAAAAGTTATGCCTCTGTGCGAACAAGTTTTCCTTTGTGCGAATTTAATAAATTTGCACAAAGAAATTGTTTAGCGACCTCCGACAGTGGAAGAAGGTTTGTGAATTTTATAGTTTGCGCCAGTGCGCAGTGAATGTAATAAAACTTCTTGCTGAAAAAGTTGTTACGTTTGCTCCAAAAAATTACGACACCTTCAAGCACGTCTTAAAAGTGGCCAATGCGCAATGAATATTTGCAGATTCTTATCTGTGCAGATTGTTTTACTCTTTGCGACTTTTATTACATTCCCCCATTAGACTGTACATAAAGTTGTTCTATATAAATATAAAAAGGGTCATTTATTAAGTGCATGGCAGGGTGCCCTGCACATAGAAGAATTGCCATAGGCCCCTGTGCTTCAAATCAGTGCAAAGACCTGTGTTCCCCACCAATAAATACAGCACTGCCTGGATTTTATTATCCCTATTTTCATGAGGCAGGGGAGGCACGTAGATGCCAGATGTGCAAGTTAGGGAGCACTGGTGGGTCCAGGCTGCAGTGGGGCCCTTTACTTACCATCTGCTCAGGGTCATAGTATATGACCACTAAAGGCTCAGAAAGTAAAGTTCAGATGGATAACATGTTTTTTTACTTCTAGGCATACAGCTTCCATGTCATTTGCAACACTGCATCTTGCTACAACGTAGTCATCAATTTGTCTTGCCCTGGTGTTACCAGCTACCAGTGCAGTTATATTTATGTGTATATGTAATGTACTCACACGCCCCTCATCGTGCAGAATTGTTTTGCCCCGCAAACACTATATATGTAAACACTATATATGGTATACATTGTATTATCCATGGTAGAGACATATTTCAATTTATCACATGTTCATAAAGTTGAAAATAATTGATTAAACCACTCAGTGTACATTCTGGACCAAACTGGAAGATAAACATTCCATGTCCAGGACCAAAAAAGACATATATCCTGACTGAAAAGCATTTGTGTCAGAAGCATGTCATTTGGCGAGGGGCAACATCTGATTAATCTCAAAATCTTACCAAATGTGTTGTTTCATGTACAGTATGTGGTGCTTTTCTTTCCACATTGCCCTGCCCTCTGCGAGCCATTATCAGCCCAAGAAAACACAACCCAGACTGCTTTGTTTGTCTCACAACTTGTTAGAAGAAATCATTATAAATAAATGTGTTTAAAGTATATTCAAAAAATGTCAAAGGCCTGAGTTATTCAGCTAGAAGTGTTCTACAAAACAATTTTCCATGAAAAAAATGATATACACTGCTGACTGCGACACTGACCACACTGTCTGAAAACTTGTGTATGTGTTGGTTGGTGGTTTTAGGTTGTTAAGTCCTTTACCTCCAGGTGTTTTGTGTACAAATCAGGATTCCCCAGCATTAAAGCAGACACAAGATATCAATTTTCCGCTTACTGCTCCTGTTCAAGGCTCTGTGTCACTTCTACTATCTTGAGCAGGACTTTTGGCAGATAGCTTATTGACTTTAGTCAGATGGAGCATAAACTGAATCCCATCTGCTCTCTCACCTAGAACTTCTAGTTAGGCATGTTTTCTGTTTGAAGAGCATGGATTTAGAAGAAAATAGTAGAAAGACATTAAAAAGAAAAAA
Organism: Xenopus laevis; assembly: GCF_017654675.1. Classification (NCBI taxonomy): domain Eukaryota; kingdom Metazoa; phylum Chordata; class Amphibia; order Anura; family Pipidae; genus Xenopus; species Xenopus laevis. The sequence continues at coordinate 71,630,917 of NC_054374.1, read as the reverse complement.
ATGCCTTCACATTAGTTGTTATCTTTAATCTCTACACCCAAGTGTCCTTGCCAAGTTACTGAATAAGGGCAGATTTATCAAAATACTTGTTTGAGAAAAAAAAAAATTTGAGACTTTTTTCAAAAAATGCTAGCTTGTTTAAAAAAAAAATGTGACAAAATATTTCCTTTACGTGTTTTTTTTTTGCGGGAAAAAAAGTTGCATGCCATTTCATTGTTCCTTCCATTATCAATAAGGCTGAAAATAAAGTTGTTAGATAACATTTCCACTGATTTATATACAACCTTGCAAACTTTTATTTGCTGAGTTTTTTCTGGTGACGTCTCATGTTTTTTCCCTTTAATAAGGTATGGTGTTGCCCGTCTGTGCCTCCATGCAGATTAACACTATATACTAAAAAATCAGCTTTGGTGTCCACTCCTGTGGGTACAGACACACAGTACAAAATTAGATCAGTTCATTAATGCATTGAGACAGGATGGAATGCATAAAATTGCACCACATGCACATATTATATGAATGCCTGTGTGTACAGAGCCCTACTCCTATATTTCCCTTGATCCTGATCTATATTTTAGGTATAGAAGCTAGTGATGAGCGAAACTGGCCATTTTTGCTTCCTTGGCCAATTTGCAAAACTACAATTAAGTTGGCAAATTGGTGACATTTGTTGAAATGCATTGGAGTCACTGGGAGGTAAAAATACATTGCAGTTTATTAGCTCTACAATAGCACATGCATTGCTCTACCTTGTTAAAGAAGTTCCTTTCTACAAAGTTACAACTGTTCTTCATTCAAAATATATATCTCCCATGGTGCCAATATTTTCCAAACATGGAGCTTGAACAATTCCAAGGGGGGAATACAGGGGACTACTCAGCACATGGTGAAATACTTTGTTGTTGGTGAAACCATAAACCCATCCCTAATAGCAGTCATACAGCGATTGGCCTTATTTATTTAAAGGTGAGAGAACTAGGTCTTGGTGTATTTGTTGTAACCTAGTTAATGCCAGATGTCCTTATCTTCTCTTTGTCTTTTATTAAATAGGGTAGGAAAAAATAATCCAAATGAAATATGTCCCTTTGCACTATTGCATTGCTGGTATGCAGTTTGTAGCCGTTGTAAAGAATACGTTTAAACAAAAACAATGAGCAAAATGCAAAAAACCCCAAAAAAAACAAAAACACACCCACCTTAAAATTAAATAAAAGAGCTGATAAGGAGAAAGGCTAGGAGCAGAACAGCAGCCACTCATTTCACAGGCATGTGGCAAATAGAAATAATGGCTTAGAGGCCCAAAGACATACAAACAATAAGAGAATGTCACATTCCAGCCTACTGTGCTATGTAGCTAGTAGCTTTTTCAGTTGACTTGTGTTAATCCACATAAATGTCAGTTAATTTTGCTGGATTTTATATGTGCATCACCCAAAAATATAACAATATTATTAGCTCATTAGCTCAAAATACACGCATGTGGCTTAAGCCAAAATGTACTGTATATTTAATATTTAGGAATCATTGCCTTTTAGCTTAATTACTCGTTACAGTACTTACAGTATTTTTTTTTATACAGTTTACTTTTATACGAGAAAGTTATTCTTTGCAAAGATTCTTCCTTGGAGGTGGCACTGATAACAAGGAACCACAATGTCATTATTTGTCAGTATCACAAGGAATGGTTATATAAAGCTTCTGGGAAAGCTATCTAAAGCCAAGTTATAAGGGAAGCTGGTATTAAGCTAGTTTTTATCAGCATTAATGACTCACATTTGGTTTTAAAAAAAACAAAACACATCTGTAAACACATAAGCACACACATAGTTATGTATTCATATACACACACGGTACATAAATATTTTGGCATTATTTAAACGAAAGACATTAATAAGAGTTTTGCATGTCATGGAATCTGCTATCACAACTAGCAATACACTGGTCTTAAATTTCACCTGCATACTTAAGGTAACAACTGATCTATAAAGAGGCAAAATTGTGGTTTTAATCCCTGAAGTCAATGTCCTTTTTTTTAAATACATAAGAATAATTTATAAGCTTTAGTAGACACTAACACTTATCAAAATCATTCTAAATCAACGAGGCCCCAAACACAGTTCCATCAAGTGTTTACACTAGTGATGCATTTAATCCAGCATTCGTTATGCTGCAAAAAAAGCAGATGTTTTCAATCCATGAATATAAACATCACCTCCTTTGGCTTTAAAGGGTGCAGGCTGTCATCATGTTTCCTTATTTCCTTTTTTAAAACAATTGATATAGCACCCCTACTGGCCATAAATAGCTTTCACGTTAATAGTATGTTTATTTCCATTCCATTTTAGAACCTTATTCTAAACAACACTAAACTCTGCAGTTGCTAATGAGGTTCTGTGTATACATAAAGGTGAGGCTGAAGAATAATTGCTATCAATCTCAGTGAGTTTCATTGACTATACATTTTACATTTGATCCAAACTGTGTCCTTATATCTTTCCTATTGGATTGTCCTGCAAGACAGGTTGGGCCAGTCATTGGTATCCACTTCTGCAGAGGAGAATGGCCTTCAGATCTCTTAATACTATGAGAAAGTGCCAGAGATAGCATCACTATGCCCTAGAGACCCAAATCAGATGCTAAAACCAACTTGTAAAAATCCTGTGGATCCCTCTTCCCAAACAAACATGAAAGTAACAAATCTTTCCAATCTTTAAAATCCCTAAAGCTGCATGTGTTCTTTTAAAATGCATATAAAATCAAAGCAGGATTATGTTTCATTAATGGTAGTTTTGAGAAAGAATACAGTAAAATAAAAATATGCCTGTTCATCTGAGTAAATACAATAAATGCTGATTTAATCAGTGGTTTGGAAACATGTATTTTAGTTTGCCCTTTAATCATGTAGCTCTTCTGGAGGAAGAGTACAGTACTCTGCCATTAACAAAAAATGCTGTCTAGCAATGTCACTGGTGCAGTATCTCTTGTCTAAATTGCAAGTTATTGAGTTATAGTATTGCAAGGTAGGCATACAAAGGCAAAGCAGACAAGAAACACAGAATCTGGTGCAAGTCAGAATGGCTGAAACCTAAAAGAGAAGTACGATGACAAATCTTTATTATAACAAATGCTGCTATCAGAGATGCTATATCTGTATGCAGTAAATCATAATTGTAAATGAGCAGATCAATTCAGCTGACTTTTTATCTATGTATTCTATGATATGATTGTATATGCATGTCCAGTCCCACCTCCTCCACTGATAGATGGGTAGGTTGGACACAGGTATATAAATCATTGCAGCAAAGTCAGTCTCAGGTTGGATTTTTCAATCTGCAAATCACTACAGCAATGTTTTCATGCGGAAAGCACAGGCCCTTTCTAAAGCACAAAACATGTGGCTGTGGTGCTGCTTGGTGCAAAAAACATGCCAGTTTGCACTTTGAACCACGTGAATTTCCCCTTATACTGTACAATGGCAGAGCAATGTGCTGCAAATGTGCTGCAAATGGCTGGGAATGTTTTTATTGGTGTTTACCGTAACATTGCTGGCATGGGTCTGGAGGGGGCCACATTGCTAGAATAGAGATCGAAATTGCACTCTCTGCGCTAGACAAACAGAATTTCCAGTTTAATAACCGGAAATATGGCCCTTAACGTTACCAGAAGCGGCTTTTTACTGCCCCTGGTAACTTCTGGGTAACTGCCGCTTGAAGCAAGGTTCTCACCAGAAACAATGGCCACAATGCAGTGTTTACTCAGATTTCTAGTGTAATTGCAGGTGCATGCTAAGTTGCATCTGCCACAACGTATGGGTACAAAGCACCAATATGAACACAAATTAATCTTGGCATTCTTTAACACATTAGTGTTGGAATGGCTTCACTTCCATTGAACAGTATTAACAACTTCAGATTGTTGGCTACAGATGCAACTGGCAAAGAGAACCTATAAATTACTAACATGTCCGGTCTACTGTTATTTGCAGCATGAATGTGCACCAAACTAGTGCTTTGATCTCGCAATTACTTTCATAAATTATCTCTTATACTTATGAGTCCCTATAGATGGGTTTAGATCCCTTGCGAGACAGAGGTTAACATAAGGATAAAAGAGAGACTGCTGACACTTTATTAGCCTGCATTTGCTAAACTGATGTCCTCAGATGCTTGATATCTGTGTATGGCTAAGGGTTAGAGAATGTCTTACAGCAATCAGCAGTTGGGAACTTCATCAAAATGTACCTAACATGAAATGACCTCTGACTTATTCCTGATCTTTAGAAGGTCCATGCTATATTTTCATGGTTTTTCTTTTTAATTTTATATTTCTTAGATTTTCTATAATTCTTCTAGTCAAGGTGATTCCCTTTTACTTGCTGTAAATAGCAGAATAATTTATAGCTGTTTTTAATATTTTGGGTTCTAAAATTATTTTTGTTTTTAGTTTTGCAGCTCCCAGGTTTGTAATTAAAAGGATTTTTAGAGGTTAATTACCCTAACTGTAAAGGGACCTAAAAAAACAAGAATAAAGCATAATAATAATAATAATAATAATAATAAAAAAAGTCTCCTCACACACATTTTATTACTTAAAAACTGTGATTGCAATATGGTAAATAAAATATTAATATACAGATGAAGCCACTTTGATTTGTGAGTTAAATGCGTCATGACTCAGGGTTAATTGAATAAACTGTGCTATCTAAAGTCATCTTAACTCATTTAATGCATTTAACCTTTTCATTAGCATACCAAAGCACCATTGTTCACAATGGTGAATGCTTTAATTAGATGGGATGTTGTGATGCAGTTTTCTGTGTTAAATGAGATAAATGGGATATCTGTGTTTAGTTATTCTGTGTCAAACAGACAAACCAAAGTGGCTGCATCTGTAATAATTACAGATGTCTACATAAATTTACTGTATATTAGTGAACAACCAGAACAACAAAAATTCCATCTTCTAGCTTAGGGGGCGTGGCTTGGAACGCTATGGAGTAGCAGCTCCTCACAGCAGTTCCTGGGCCAAAGTTATTAGAGTGTCCGAAACCACGCTAAACGGCAATAAAACTAGATCCGATAAAACCAGAGTGTTTCGGAACATTAACCAACATGTGCAGAACAAGGAGAAAGAAATTGCCGCTTAAACTTACATCGTTCTTTGCAAAGAACTCGGAGTCTGAGAACACCCAAGATGGTGCTGGAAAGCAGTCGGAAGATACGGCCTCTCGACAAAGCCCCCCAGCTACAGGGAAATCTGCCCTGTCTACGCCTCACAGGCCCTCCAATTCTGAACTTCATATGATGGAAATGCTCTCCTCATTCCAGTCAGATCTACAGGCTGATTTTAAAAACATGCTTAAGGAGCTAAAACCGGAGATTACAGCGCTGGGGAACAGAACAGTACATCTGGCGAATAAAACGTAGATATAACTTAGTAGACGAGTCGCAAAAAACTGAGGATGCTGTGTCTGAGATAAGATGAAAAATCATGGACATGGAAGATAGATCCAGGCGCAATAATGTGCGGATAAGGGGTATTCCGGAGGAGATACAAAAAAGTAATTTGCATGAATTTTTTATGGAATTCGTACCCACTTCGCTGCCTGAAGTAGACTCAAGCTATCTACTTGTGGATAGAATTCACCGTACGCATAAATCCAAAGAGATGCTGCTTAAAGCACACAGGGACCCTTCCACAAAGGTCGATACATTTAAACACCTTGTACTATTTGCTGGTTTATCTCCCATGACTTTACAAGCCAGAAGGGAATTTCATGAAACAACTTCAGTATTATGGCAACATAATATTCCCTATATATGGGGATTCCCCCTGCGGCTAATCATTGTGAAGGACGGGGTTACAACTACAGTAACAACTCCAATACACGGCGAATTACAAGTGAAGCAGTGGGGTCTTAAACCACAATTATAAATGCAGCATGTACCACTAATAAGCTGGGGATTAGTCAAAACGTTGTAAGATCGCTTCAAGATTGTATATTAAAATATATCTGCCTAGTTAGGTTTATCCATTGATGTTTGTTACCCAGATCCTGCGAGTGCCTTGTCACTTTATACCACCTAAGAGACAGGTCACCCACCCAAATGGACTTTACCATTATGGCTCTATCTTTTGAGGAGCCCCATGGTACAGTGGTAACAACCATTTTATTAGTGTTAATGTTTCTTTTATTATTTTTTTTCTTTTTTTCCCCTTTCTTTGTGGTATGAGCTACTTAATATATTGTTGATATGTTTGGATATAATGTACATAAAATATCTTCAATTCTGTACGAAGCAAGGAAACAAAAAGCAGATATTATATTTATCCAGGAGACACATTTTACTCCACAAACAAATTGTCTCCCTAGGAATAAATATTATTCCATATTATATTCGGCTCCAGCTCAGTAAAAAAAAGAGGGAGTAGCAATAATGATTAACACCAATTTAGATTTTGTCTATCTAAGTCATCATGTGGATCCTAATGGATATTGCACTGTACTAAATTGTAATATTAACCAAAACCCATATACGTTGGTCAATCTTTATACGCCTAATACATCACAACTATCTTTTATTAAGCAAGTGTTCCAAAAAAGATCTCTCTTAAAACATGGATATGTAATAATAGGGGGGATTTTAACACTGTCCCTAAGCCTCAGTTAGATAGATTGTATTCGATAAATAGAGACCCTTATACTAAGCCCTCTCCATATCAGAAATTATTATTTAAATATTCAGTATATGATATTTGGAGTCTTCATCACCCAAACGAAAAGTACTACACATTTTATTCCCATGTCCACTCTTGATACTCAAGAATAGATCTAGTATGAATACAAACATTACATGGTCCCATACTCCTCATTATTAATCCCACATTAACCAAAATTTTTAATTTAGCATTTACCTTGGGAAGATCCTACATTAGTACAAAATTATAGACCAATCAGCTTATTAAATGCTGATTTAAAAATATATGCTAAAATCATTGCACTGCGTTTACAACTGATTATAAGATAATTGATCCAGACCAGGTGGGATTCACTATGGGAAGAGGAGCTCCAGATGGTACACGTAGGGCTATAGATATAATTCACTATTTGCAATATACTCGGACGCCTTCTCTGCTTCTATCATTAGAAGCGGAGAAGGCATTTGATCGAGTTAATTGGTTGTATTTATCTACAGTTTTGCGAAGAATGAATTTCCCAGTTGAACTGAGGAAGGCTATAATGGCCCTGTACCAGGGACCTTCAGCTCAAGTGATTATTAATGGCACCCTCTCTACTTCTTTTAATATAACTAAAGGAACACGTCAGGGTTGTCCATTATCCCCCCTGATCTATTCATTAGCGATTGAACCACTAGCACAATCCATAAGGCAAGATTCCAAAATCAAGGGGGTCGATATAGCTGGATACTAAGTGCTCCAGTAAGAAAGTATGTGCATGTTTGCAATCTTTTGGGAGGGCCGGGGACACCAGAGGACGTTGGCCTCTGGGCACCCTTGGAGGAAATTAGATTGTTTTGGAATAATGGCAGTGTTGTAAGATATATGTAACCTCATTATTACATTAAAGGGGAGTTTAATAAGACATATATATAGACATCTAAGAAGAGCATATGATAGATTGGCTCAATCATGATATGTAGACAGATTAAATGGATGTCTATGTTTGCAAGGTACTCATCACTATATACTTCTAGTTTAAGCTTGCACTGTGAATAAGGCACCACCCATTTGAGTTAGCCATTGTTAATATTTTACTGTCAGTCTGATATATTGAGATCAGTTCTTGGAAGGACCAGCCCAAATAGCAATTGTGTAAGAATGCATGTATGAATGTACACCCTTTTATATATTTTGCATTTACATAATTCTGCTGTCAAAATAGGCTGACAACACCATATGTTATTTTAATTAGATGCTCATTTTATATTGTGTATTTTTTAGTTTCCCAATGAATGTGTTAAAGGGGAACACCACCAAAATATTGACAAAAATTACTTTTTGCATGATAAAACAAATGTACAGTAATTCTTCCAAAGTGCAATAATTTTAAAAAAAAGTTGCAATAAAAGAAAAAGTTTTTAAATATTTTGCAAGTTATTTGTCAGGAAAGGATAATGATGATAATGTAATTGCCAGTGTCTCTGTCTGTTCTCTGCACTGCTTCTCATGATTCTTGATACAAAGCTTCAGAAGCCAGCTCTTCTCCAGCAAGACTTCATTTCCCACACTGCTTTGCATGATTTGTGACAAACAACTTGAAACTGTAAAATAATTCTTCACATTGAAACTGTAAGGCAATGGATTAAATGAATAATACAAAAATATATAAAATATAAAAATGTATACTATATGGCTATAGTGCATTTTTCATTTCCATTCCCTTTGGGTGTTGAAGTAAGTCTTGGAGGCCTATTTATTAAAGGTCAAATTTGTGGTTTTAGTGGTTTCTGAAAACATGATTAAACTCTAAAACCACAAAGTTATTAAAATATCCAAATTTAAAAATCTGAATGATGGGCAAAACAATGAATATATCTTAAACCTCTAAAAATTTTAGTTTTTCAGGGAATTACAAGCAAAAAAGCTGAAAACGTAAATTTTGGAGTTTTATTGTACCCCAAGTCAGCTATAAATCCAAATCTGAAAATACTCCATCTTTAACCTGTCAAAGTCAATGGCAAAGGTCCGCAGAATTTCAAAGAAAGTTTTCTTCAATTAAATTTTTAGAGTTTTTACAATGATAAATAAGATAAATCCTGGATGGGAGTTTAGTCAGACTTTTTAAAATTAAATTGTAAGAAAAAAATCAGATTTTTGTAAATAAGCCCCCAAATCTCAAAGTATAAGGGGGTTATTTACTAAACTCCGAATGCAAAAATCTGACTTTTCAAAAATCACGAATTTTTGGAATTTATTAAACCCACGAGGATGGAAAAATCAGAATCTGAAAATCTGGCATCTCAGACCTGTCGAGGTTGCATATACTGTAAGTCAATGGGAGAAGTCCCAATGATTTTTTGATATGCGCTGGGTTTCGTGCAATACCGCAAATTTTTCGGAGGTTTCGGATGAAAAAATAGTGAAAATCTGATGTTTTCCCACAAAGCAGATTTTTGGGAAAATGTAATAATAAATAAGCGGAAAAACCCCAAGCGGATTTGATTTGAGTTTGTAGCAGTAGTAAAAAAAAAAAGCATGTATGGACTGTAAAATGACATTAACCAAATTTCGTTCCTCTGCAGAATGCATGTAGAAATACACAATCAATTATCTTTTTACAATGCACATGAAACCTACACAGGTATAAGCAACTGGAGTTATTTGGGAGGAAAAATTCGGTATGTTAGAGTTATCCAAGGGCCTAAGACAAATATTTAGCAGAACTGTTGTGTCTACAAAAAAGCAGCACAGGTACAAGAACAGCAGCTTTAGTTCTTTAGTGAATAAAGTGTGCAGTATTTTATATATGTTGTTGGGTATATTCTGCCTTTAAGGAGGTCCTTTCTTTTGTTGTGGGGACAACAATTGACACGAAAGCACACAATGCTGTATTTCAGTTTCAGTATATTAGAAAGTATCTTAGAATTTAATTTTCATTCACCATGCAAATTTTATATTTTCATCACTTATACATAAATGTGAGAAAAACACAGAGGACATAAAAACTGTAGGTTAGATCTGTATTTTGTGAAAAACAATGCACATACACTTGGAATCAAGCAGCAATATGGGGCTGGGACCTCCTTCGTCTTATGTTTCACAGTTTGTATATGTTAATAATCCTACTGTATAATCTTTCAAGAAAGCATCAGATTGGGGGGCTCAGGGCCCACTAGAGCTAATGCCTTGGGGCTCTCCACACCCTCCTGAAACCCCACTGCAGCTGCAAAGCTCCCCCACCCAGGTAGGGAGGTCAGAAGCAGATGCAGCATCTTCATGCAGGGAGCAGATCTTGGTCGGAGGGTCCAAAAGGATTAGGGCCACCAGGTTTTTTTCCCCGGTGTCCTGCTGGCCCATTCCGACCCTGTATATGATTCATACATATGTGTTTGCTACATTGTGTAATTCGTTATGGTGAAGGCTGTTCCAGGAGCCCATGTACTCATACCATTGAACTGACTGTACATCACAAATAATTGCAGGGGAGGTGGTGCTAATGGGTTGGTATAATTAAAAACATCAACAGCATAATCAAACATTCAACCACAAAAGCATTCAACTCAAATTGAAATCATGAATTCTGGTTAAAAGGGATAAAAGGGGATAAACCAGAAATATCAGTGTCTACCTTGAATCTCAGTTCTGTTCCTCTTCTTCTCTTCCAACATACTAAATACATAAATCCTCGGCACACTACTTACCCTAAATAGTTGGCTACTATCACAAGGTCACATAGAGCTCCTTTTTTCTTTTTTGTAAACAAAACAAGAGAATTTGTGTCCAGGATATTAAGAAAACGGACATGCTATAACCTGAACACTTTAGAACTTTAGGTGTGTGCCTTATATCTCCCAATAACACTATTTTATATAATGGAAGCTATTATGAGACAAAATAGTAGTTTAGTAAGGATATCAGTCTTTAAAGGGTACCCTCCCCGGAGTGCTTCAAAAAGAAGCATTTCTCAACTCAAGGAATGTATCCTTAAAATAATCTTGCAGCTGTCTAATAAGGAGCATCGGTGAGAAGAAATGATTACTGCTTGCAATTTCAATAAAAAAGCTGGTTATACCGAAACTGCTAAAAGGAGAAGGCAGCACGATCAGTTAATCATTTCCTCTATAAAAACAGAACATATTCGTGAACTTGGATTTAGTTTATAAAGGAAATTTGACAAACCACCTGTGTCATCAAATTATATTTTTCTGTATCTGTTTCACACGCCAAGGAAACTTCAGTTGGTATAAAGCAACAGGCTTGGTAAAACGATACCCTCACTGTATTGAAAACTGTCAGACATCCTATAGATGACAAATCACTGAAACAAAAGACCCTCATTTCATCCACTGTTCACTTTCACTGGGGTTTTCTTATTTATTTGACACATTTTCAAATCTTTGCATTGTGTAGACCACCTGTAATGGTGTTTTTTAACTGCATGCAATTAGCTCTGACACTGACTTGAAATCTAATGACTGATGTGGTCAGACCTGGCAGATTGTATAGGCAGAAAGGAACAACATGTTAGCTCTTGAACTCTGCTTGTTGTTAAATCTCCCATAGCATTTCCTTTATATTGGCTCCAAACTGGTGTTGAAATACACCAAACATTGCTATTTCAACTCCATGGATCTCTGTGTAAAATGTGTATTTGAAAAGCTGTATAATGACATATTTGTTGCCAAGTGTAACATTTTGGCAATTTGGATTAAAAAATGCATAAAAAACTTGTGTTGAGGGTTGTCATTGTCTACACATCATTTTGCAGCACTTTTCTAGGCAGAAATTCTTTGCCATGTAAAATTGTTAATGTTAATGGGTTATGTTAGGTCTACACTAATGTGAAATTTTAGGTATTAGTCTAACATATTTAAATTTAAATTTACTGACTGGCTGTTTGCATTGGTCTATGCCTTTGATCATGATGCATGGGATTAATCCATATTTAGGGAGACACTTTTTTTTGGCATAAAATATTTTACATGGTTTAAAAAATAGATGTAGTACTATAATCTATTGCTACACAACTGATTTTCAGACTGCAGGATAAGACTAAAAATATTGTTCAATACTAGTACTTTATACTGAAGTAAAGAAGAAAGTCTCTCACTACTACTGCAAGATCCATGATAGTTCAGGGTTCTAGTCTTTTCTTTTCCTTCCAGAAGGTGGCACTACACAGTCTTTATCTAGTTACCTTCCACTGATGCAGTGTCCCGCTTGTAAACAATGTATAAATGTGTTACATTTTTACTATAGCATAAACAGTATTGAGTAGTTCTTTTTTTCAGTAGTCAGATGTTATCCTCAACCCTTTATTTATCAGCATAGGCAAACAGTGGAACGATTCTTTAATGTAATAATATTAATGTAAAGTCAGAGTGTTGATGAGCATAAGTAGATACTACAACCCCTAAACTTCTGTTCATAATTATAATTGTAGTGGAGGTGTTTCCTATATGTTGCTAAGATTTGCTCTGATAAACAGCCCTGGTAAAGAGATAAGAGAAGAGAAAATCCCTGGTATGTCATAATGAAGACCTTTTTTCACAGGATAACTCTTTTTCAAAGCAAACTTTCAGCGGTAAAATGAGCTGACATTTTTGGCCCAACTCACTAAGAAGTGCTTCAGCAAGGTAGTCTCCTACACTTTTATAGGGAAAAGGGGTCAGCAACTTGACTTCTGGGTTTCTTACTGATTCTGCCCTAGAAGTTCAAATGGTTTTCCCCAGAAAAAAGGATGCTTTGGAAAGAAAATTAACTCTAACAGTGTCCAAGGCATGATGAATAAGAGATTTTAAAAAGTGTCACTATGACTATGAAGATTTTCATTCATCCAGGTCATGGTATATCTAGTATAGGTAAATCTAAAAACAACTGGACTTGCTGAGTAATCAATAAAGACGTTTCACTACTCATCCGAGCAGCTTCCAAGTCCAGTTGTTCTTAGATTTACCTTTACTAGATAAGAAGTATCAATATTTGATATAAGTGCTATAGCGCATGAGAGGGCAAATTAAGAGGGGTGACACGAGCACCAGAGGATGCAAGGCTGAGAACATGCATTCAATACAGGGCTCTCTTGCACCTGTCAGTCATGCAGAGATTGTAGGAGCACTAACTATGCACATGAGTAAGACCCTACATTTTACTGTGAGATAAACACTGGATTTCAGCAACGGAAGTGAGATAAGCGAGTGCCCCTGACAAAATACCCCATTTGAGTGTTGAAAATAATTTTCAATCTTCATCCTCCAGCTGTTGTTAAACTATAATGCACAGCATCCCTTCCCTAAATGCATTTGTTAATGAAGTGCTACTGATTGACTAAATCCAACAACTTATCAACTGCTGGTAGATCCCAGCTTGGAAATTAATGACATATCTAAGCATGACTGTAATTTGCTAGTTTTAATTCATCCCTTAAAAAGCCAGTATAAATTACAGCTTAATCCACCAGGTAGGAATTTCCAGCAGCATGTGCAGTGATGTAAATACCCAGGGCTCAGGTTGATCACCCACTAAAGGGGCCTTGGGACAGAATTTTAGTACAATGAATATCTCTGCCATAATTCTAGAAGCTGGTTTTGCAGGGGGGGCGCTTGTCATGTTGCATTAACTTCTGAAACAGACTCACAAACATAGGTGTGAGTTTAATAAAACATCTGGTTGGTCCAAATTGGATGGCTACTGTTCACTGAGCATATTTTCATCAATATATGTGATGTATTTATATTCACCCACTATCAAGAGGCTACTGGAAGATAAAAGTGATGGTACTTTTTAGCACTCAGCTCTTGAAAAGCAAATCGTTCTATATTGAGATATCTAAAATAGCCAAATTTTTAGCTTTTACCAGATTGAAAGTACAGGTCTGTTGTTGCATGTTGCACTTATAGGAACTCACTGTTGCACCACTTAAATTACATACAGTTGTTGGGGTTTATAAGTGCACAGCGCACAGTGCAAAGTCTTTGTGCCTTATAGTGGTGGAATTCTGAGAAGGTATGTTGCATTGTTGGTATGCATAGCAAATGGTGCATCAGTGTTTTTGTACTTTAGTAAAGGAGTCCTCTATTCCTTTATTCCAAGCCTGGGCATAGCATAGTTCACACAGTTGACTCAGTTATAGATACCAAAGGCAGCAAACAGAAGACATAGCTGCAAAAGTGTGCAAGTGCATGAATGAAACTGTTTGGTGTGCACATATCACTGAATGCCTATGCAAAAGGTCTGCTTCCGTTTGAGGCAGTTTTCCTTATCTTTTACTAATTGCATGATGGCAACTTCCCTTTTAAATAACAATATCAACAGTGGAAGATGTAACCAGACAAACAGGCTTCGATAGTAGTACTTTAATGAAACAGCGTGTACTTCAATTCTTTTGTGTAATGAAAACATTGCACAGTCACTCACTTTCTATTCATTCCTAGGGGATTTTTAGAATTGTATTTATAAAATGGAGAACTCTAACTTTAGCCTATTGAAAAATACTATTTTAAAAATGCCATAGGAAAGAATAGGAAGGGGCTGAGTTTTTCTGTAGTATAGTAATTTTGATAAATTTGCCCCTAAGTTTGAGGAGGGACAACTAAAGCTCCCCATACACGAGCCAATATAAGATGCCAACAGATCAAGTCAGCAGCTTATTGGGCAGTGTATGGGGCCCTCTGCGGGGCTTCTCTGATCAATATCTGGTTGATGTGGTCCTCTGACTGCTGGTATACTCCACTGTGATTGGATCGTTGGGCACTAGAGCCCACAATTGGATCAGCTTGATATTGCCAACCTCAAGGTTCATTTCATACTATAACACTCAAAATTGATACAGAAAAATTATGGAAAGTTTTAGTATGAATTTTATTTAGAAATCACACTTAATAACAATAAGCAAGGTGCAAAGTTCAAAAAGCTTGCCTCCTCGTGCCTATAATAATTGCACTATGGACCTAATTCACAACAATTGCAGTAATTGCTAAGGCACAGGCACTGCCCTAGAAAATGCACTTACAATGCACTGCATCTATGCATTAAATATATATATATATATATTTTTAGTTATTTTTTATGAAAGATTTACTGTAGTACGTTGTAAGTAAAAAATAAATAAGAGCACTAAATTGGTGTAAAATAGACTGAATTTTTACTTTGGCTGTTTTTTAAAATTTTATCTTGTTTTGTCCCATTTTGTTGCAATGTTTTACCAGCTCCCATCAATAATGAACTAGGTCAAATTGCATGTCTAGCAGGCTTGGAGGGCCAGAAATGTGCCCACTGGTACATAAAAGTAGTCTTGCATAAAAATTTTCTCCAATTAGGCATGGAGAAAATGTATTTTTACAAATATAGAAAACACTAAAATTATTAATCCTTTAAAAGAATTTATAAACTGGAAACCTCTGGGGACGTGAATGTTTTTTTAGCCAGAGTAATCAATTTTTATTTTACTCTGGCAATCTTTTCCAAAACCATGCACCATAACAAAACAAGTCTGGGTTTACATTTACTATGGATTTTCAAATTTATTTCAAATAGTTGTTGGCATGAATTTGCCTTTAAACAAAGTGACTTTCTGTATTCACCTTTGAGGAATTTGTCATTTCCATCTGTCACTGCTTCGAGGCAGAAAGTCATGCCCCTGGAACACCTCACATTGCTTTCAGGGACTGTAAATATCAACTTTTCAGTGGAATCTGTGTACCACACCTATGTTTATTCAGCTAGTTGCCTCTAAATTATCTTAACATCATTACTGACTCTCTTCTTCTGGTGGAGATTCTTAAATCAAAGCTATAGTAGATATATCTGTCTCTTAACATGTTAACGAAGTATATTGCATATTCATGGAGTCTCTCTTAGCAATACAGCTACTAAACTATGCCGCCAGTTTGTCTAGTAACATGCTTTATTAAAAGTAATGGCAACCTGCAGATAAGAGGAAAAACCACAAAAGAGAAACAAAAAACACTTGTCTCTCAAATGCTCAAAATGAATGAAAACTATATTATGCACACCTTAACAAATGGACAACCAAGTAAAGTTGGGGTTTTGCACAGTAAGAAACGTATAAAAAAAAGGAAAGGTATATAACATATGAGAAAATCAGTGCAAAAACTACTCAAGTCAAATCTTACAATGTATAAAATTATTATTTTAAGTATTACGTAAACATCAGGAGCGAAACTTGTTACTCAAAAAGAAGAAGAAAACTACCCAGAATTTTAAACATATTAACAAAACATTAGTTCCATCTTTGTGAGTTGTTTTAAGCTTTTGTGTTTCCTGCCACATTTTGAGGTTATTTACTAAGATCATAAACATTTCTAATTTTTTTCTTAAAACCACTTCGACCTAACTTCTGTGCAAAATTTGACCTTATTTATTAATAAATGAACTCGAAAAAATCTGGTGTGGGAAAAGACGTGAAAAAATTCCGATTTGACACCTGAAAACCACAAATTAATCGGATTATTGTACGAAACCCAGCGCAGATCTTGATATCTAATATTGATATGTAAACAGGACATCTGCCATTGAATTCTACATGACCTCGGCAGGTTTGAGATGGAGTACTTTTCTATTTGGACTTTTAGTAGCCTTGGAGTTTAATAAATCTTGAAAATTCGATTTTTTTGCTCCAAAAAAATAGTTTTCCCCTTTATTTATATTCAAACATTTTATTGAAGTTATACAATAATAAGACATAAAAGTGTAGGTGATGGATATAACATGCAGTATCAATAACCAGTGACTTAAATGACACTACATTTGATAAGTTCTAAATTTATAGGAAAATAAAAGAAATGTATATGTATATGTAACATTATAGGTATACCCACTGGATGTGCAGGAAAAAAGACAAGTAAATAAATAAAGATTAACCATTATTTCCATGATATGGAAGAACTTAACCATCTGATCTTTATTTTTGGAATCAAACTTAGTTTTCCCCTTTAAACCTCCGAACAAAAAAAAATCTTTAATAAGACTTTATCCCCTTTGAGTTACATTTGAGAGCATTTTTCTGAATTTGCTTTTAGCCCTTCCTGAATATGTCCTGTCTAAATATATATGCCATCAAGCAGGGCCGGAACTAGGGGTAGGCAAAAGAGGAACGTGCTTAGGGTGCAAGGCTTGGGGGCATCAGGCACGTACCTCATAAGTAGCCTACCCCATGTCTGCCACTGAAAAAGGTTAAGCAAGGGCTGACGCAGGCCCGTCCTGCTCGTTTGCGCATGACTGCGCACGCGTGTCCCCATTTGCGCACAGGGGGGAGGGGCGCAACATGGCTGGGTTGCCAGGGACACCCTGGGCCGGCATTTCCTGGGACTGCAATCAAGTAAGTCATTAAGTAACTCTCAGCTATACACATAGAGGGACATTCATCAAAGGACGAATTTCAAATTCATGTGAGTATTTTTAAACTCCTTTAAATTCGAATATACTCAAATTCAATTGGAGGGGTTACTTAATAAAAAAATCGAATATCTAAAACTTGCACAAATTTTACACACTCGAAAAGTCGAATCGAATTTGACCAAACTCCCTGGACCTCTCCCATTGACTTATACATGAACTCAGCAGGTTTTAGGTATAGTCAAATTTGAGTTCTTAAAGGGCCAAAGTATGATAAATCTCGAAATTTAATTAAAACTTAAATGGAGTTTGGATAATTCACAATTCGAATTTGAGAGTTTTGTCCATAGAAAAAAATTTAAAATTTTCAAATCGAATTTGAAATTTCAATTCGACCCTTAATAAATCTGCCCCATAGCATGTAATAATGATTTTTTATTTCAGAGAAGAGATTCCTGGCATCTTTTAAAGATCAGTATGGGGTAATGAAAGTGTTATCACCCTAAATTTTAGTTGATTTCTCATCTTTCAATTCATCAAAATGAAGAAAAAGATTGTAAATGCAGGTTAATAAGTCATGATTTTTTTTGAGTGTGGCTGATATATGGATAAGGTTTTTCCAGCTATGACAGAAGGCTTCTAATTTATATTAATATGCTAAAGTGGTATAAAATCAATATGGGTATGTGATCTGTTATCTGGAAATCCACCATCCAGAAAGCTATGAATTATGAAAGGCCATCTCTTATAGACTCCATTAAAAAAAAGGTTTAACTTTTAAATATTATTCTCTGTAATAATAAAACAATACCTTGTTCTTGATCCTAAATAAGGTAAAATTGATCCTTATGTCAAAAACACAATCCTTTTCTCATGCCAAAACAACCTTGGTTTACTTATTTGACTTAAGGTAGGGAGAGCCAAATTACAGAAAGATCCCTTATCCGGAAACCCCCAGGTCCCAATCATTCTGGACAACAGGTTCCATACCTATACTGGGTGAAACAATGCAAAAGAGGATCTGAGAACAGAAAGAGGTACAGTGAGCTTTATAACATTCTAAAAATGTCAGGAAGTTTTCTTTCTTTGTGTATTTGCGTTGATTTTTGTAGTAAAAGAACAGTATGATAGTAACATATACCATTATGAGGTCCATCAGAATGTTAGTGATTTGTTGCTACTTTTTCTTACTCATCTTTTATTTAGGTCCTCTCCAGTCTCTTATTCAAATCAGAGAATTGTTGCTTGGGAAATTTTGAACCTAGCAACCAGATTGCTGAAATTGCAAACTGGAGAGCTGCTGAATAAAAAGCTAACTAACCAACCCCTTTAACCAGTGGAATGGGAGCCCTCAGGGAGCAGGTCTGGAAGAAACTGGCAATGTGTGATTTTATTTTTTTCAATGAAGAACAGTTGTAGCATTGTGGAAATTAGTTTCTATAACAAGGTAGGACAATATTTATGCTTTTATATTGCTTTAAATGCTTTACTATACTGTAATTTTGGCTTTGGCCTGCATTTTGAAAAAAGTTTGCTCATTACTAGTTGGAATCGCATTATCATATAATACTTGCCCTTATACCTTAAAGAGGAAATATCCATAAGCCTCGAATAAGAAGGCAAAATTGTGCCAAATGCATTGGTATCAATGGGCTTTTTTCCAGTGAAAAAAAAACCAAACACATTTTTTCCTGCCTTTATCAATGAGATTGCCTCAAAAATCTTTTTACAAAATAATATATCTATATCTTATAGACCAGTTACTTTTTTTAAGTGATGTAAAATGTTATGGGACCAATGCAGTAGATGACTATATGCAAACATCCACGTTTCAACAAAAAAGCCAAAGGTTGATTGCCTTGCAAAGCTATTGAACAGGACTTTTTATTGTCTTTTTTTTTTTTTTTTTTAGAAATCCTTGCCTTTGGCAGGTATTTAAAACTTTGGATGAAGCGTTAGTATGCTAATACAGCAGATGTTGTAAAATCAGTGGAGATATCTCAACCCATGTTTCTGTAGAAGGAGCGATAGATAGATATCCCAACTGTAACCAAGCTTGTTTGCCTTGATTAGTAACCCCAGTATTGACCCACTAAGTGGGTAGATAAAACAGCTAAGAATTAAACATGTAGTAATGTTTGCAGATATCCTCAGTTTTCTCAGTTTAGCGCTGAATGCCCTAAATTTTTTACAATAAATAATGCTGATTTCATGCACATGATAGAGCACTACATATATAAAATAAAGCTACCGTAGTTTTGCCTAAAGTTGTGGAAAATATATTAGACTGATTAAACATTAAAAATGTTTTCTGGGAGCTCCTTTAGGCCACGTATGTGTCTTTTTTTTTATAAACAATGACTTCAGCTTCCAGTTAGCTGTGCCAATCAGAAGTCAATAGTAGTGATTTAGTACATGTAGGGCAAAGTGCAGAATCCACCATGTTTTTGCACTACACTCCCTGCCCTTTATGTAGGGAAATTGTTGTAGGTGTCTGCACTCGAAAAAGTAGCACAGTTTGCACAATGAATACAGCACTGACTGCTATCTAGGTGCAGAGTACAACCAGACCCCAGAAGCAAGAGCTTTTTAAATGAGCATCATGGGTTGCACTGCACACTGCATGGATAGCTATCCCTCAAAAACACAGACTAGGAGCAAAAATAACATACACATCTCCCTCATTCCTATGTTTTCACTTAGTGGCGGTTTGATTTCTGGAACATGTAATGATTACTAAACTGCCGCATGCTCTATAGCATGAATGAAGTCCCATCTACTCCACTCTACATGTCATTTTAAATAGTATCTGGGGTATAGATTTACATGACAGACAGATAGATATGCATCCCAGAGAAGTCTGGTTTAGTGTATAGTATATATGTGTGTGTGTGTGTCGGTTTTGGGAAAAGGTAAATGATAGGTCATACACTTTGCCTTAGGGAAATGGACTTGTGGGTGGGGAAAATAACTAAATTCCCTATATAATAGTTATAGAATTAGCTGATAAGTGAATGGTGCCCAAAGGCTAGAAAAATATACTTAGAATTCTTTTTGCTAAACCAGGTCTTGAAAAGCAGGTTGATGATTGTTATTCTTTGGAATCTAGTAGGAAGCAAATCCAAATGGTTCATCCAGTCTCCAGTAATCATCAATATACTGTAACCATGCCACAAGAATTCATTTTGCCGTCTTTTGAAGTGCTTTAAAGCGCTTCTGCAAAATAAAATGTTCACATACAATCATATGGAAAATATCTACTTGGAAGGCTAGCAATAATTGGCCCATAATAGAAGAATCAATCAAATCAGACCACATTGTGGTTACCCGTTAGAGACATAGTTAAAATGATTTGTAAGACGGCATCTTATTCATACTGTATAAAGAATCTGAATGATTGTGTAGCATTGATCTGTACAGGAAAAAATCGTATCTATTCTTCTACAGAACTACACATACCAACATCGAAAAAGAGCAATCAAATATTTCCCCAACGCAGTAAAGGAAGTAATTGAAAGAAATTATTTGGAAGTCCCTTTTTAACCAGTGGGCTGTTTTTGTGCTCTCCTTCTGTGTCATAGGGTATGTGTATTGTGTAATAATCAAAATGACTGTCTTCCATTCCAAGTCATTTTCCTTTAAGGAGAACTAAAGCTTAACAAAAGAAGTAGGGTATAAATGTTGTACATTACGTTTTGGGCTTCTCAAGCTTCCCAAGGCAACCACAACCCTTTAGCAGGAAAGCTCTATGTATCCAAAGATCCCACAGTAGTTCCCCATCTTCTTTTCTGCGGATAATTGTGACACCGCAGTTTACACAATTAGCAGCAGAATTTAATAAACAACCCTGCAGCATCAGCTTAAATGACAGGCCAACCTCATTTTCTGATTGATAATTTGTGACGACCCCTAAGCTTAGCTTCTCAACAGCTGTTCAGAGCCCACTGAGCATGTGAGTGTCACAGACACTTTCCAAGATGGTCACCCCCTGTGACAAGTTTTAAATCCAGGATCATTACTGCTATTGAGAAGCTGAAGCTGGTGCAATAAGTTCGGTATATAAAAGATTTTCAGCCACATTCATTTTTAGGGTTTAGTTCTCCTTTAAATTAAGTTGAAACCTTCGATTAAGTTGAAACACTTGAATTCCATTACTTTCACTGGTTGCATTGCAATGTAGCATTTAATTGCTAAGAAGAAAAGAAGGCACAGTATAATGTTTTCTGCCACAAGCAAATGTTGGTAATAGTTTGTATCCAGTGTCTCCTACCATTTATTAAAAGTAAGTAACCTGTGGGTTGAGATGATTTTGGGAATGGACGACTCTCTCCATTTAGTAGTTGTACAAAATTGAATTCAAATGTACTGCAGTTAACTTATTTTAGCTTTTTATTTTATACAGTAAATACCACATTTATAGTGACAGAGGAGATTTTCTCCTTAATTACAAAAAAGTCACAACTGTAAATTAGTCCATGCAACTATAAATTCTCCTCAACTGCCTCCAAAACACAAACAAACTGAACCTCATGAGATCAGTAGTATGCGTTGAAAACTTTTATTTATAAAAAAAATTAGTTATAAGCCTAAAGCCTATGACTAAGCCAAGCTTAGGCACTAAGCCTCTGGGTTTATTGCCACATACCCCATTGTGCCCGAAAGGGATTTACCTCTAAATCTTCACCAAGGGGGTTATTTACTAAACTACGAATGTAAAAATCACTAAAAATTCATGATTTTTTTAAAATAAAATCTGACTTTTAAAAAAATCATGAATTTTTCGGAATTTCTTAAAAAATATATTAAACCCTGAGGATGGAAAAGTCCGATTTTGAAAATCAGACCTGTCGAAGTTGCATATAAGTCAATGGGAGAAGTCCCAATGATTTTTTGATGTGCGCTGGGTTTTTGTGCAATACCTCGAAGCTTGCCGAGTTTTTGGGTGAAAATTCAGAAAAAATCATGAAATTCGGATGAAAAAATCCGAAAGATTCGAGAAAAATCAGATTTTTACCGCAAAGCTAATTTTCGCGAAAATGTAATAATAATAATAAGCGTAAAAAACCGAGTGGATTTGATCGGAGTTTGTAGAAGAAAATATTGAGATAAATTCGGACTTTGATAAATAAGTGTGTTTATTCCTATAGAAAACTCCCACTGTATGTATCCTCACTTTGCAATTCATGCCTAAGTTTATTTATACATCCCCCCTTTCTGCCCCAGTAAATTAATCTTTACTACATTTTCTGTCCCCTTTCTTCCCCTTTTTGCCTAAAGTATTTATCCAAACCAAGGTCAGTTACCGTATATACTCGAGTATAAGCCGACCCGAGTATAAGCCGAGGTACCTAATTTTACCTACGAAAACTGGGAAAACTTATTGACTCTAGTATAAGCCTAGACACAACTACAGCCCTGTCTCCCAGTAGCGCACATTCTGCCAAAGCGACCCCCCCAGCGATCAACCGGACTTCTTTGCAAAGTTGATGGTGACAGAGAATTGCCAAACAGATTACTGTGTGCATTGTCCCACTGTCCCACTACCATGTGCAGAGGGTGCTGTGTGATATTGCCATCACTGTTAATCCTTCATATAACCAACAGAGGGCGCTGTGTGATATTGCAGTCACTGTTATTCTTTAATATAACCAACAGAGGGCGCTGTGTGATATTGCAGTCACTGTTATTCTTTCATATAACCAACAGAGGGCGCTGTGTGATATTGCAGTCACTGTTATTCTTTCATATTACCAACAGAGGGTGCTGTGTGATATTGCAGTCACTGTTATTCTTTCATATAACCAACAGAGGGCGCACTGTTATTCTTTCATATAACCAACAGAGGGTACTGTGTGATATTGCAGTCACTGTTATTCTTTCATATAACCAACAGAGGGCGCTGTGTGATATTGCAGTCACTGTTATCCTTTCATATAACCAACAGATGGCACTGTGTGATTTTGCAGTCACTGTTATTCTTTCATATAACCAACAGAGGGTGCTGTGTGATATTGCAGTCACTGTTATTCTTTCATATAACCAACAGATGGCGCTGTGTGATATTGCAGTCACTGTTATTCTTTCATATAACCAACAGAGGGCGCACTGTTATTCTTTCATATAACCAACAGAGGGCATTGTGGGATATTGCAGTCTCTCCCCAAGTGAACTGTTGGCATAGGAATGATTAAAAGTGACTGCAATCTCAGCTAAAGCCGAGGTAGACTTTTTCTGCCATCCATTTATAGACCTGCCGATGACATCACAAAAGGGGTAGGCGTGCACCTATAAAACCGTAAGCCGGCAGCACAGAGCAGTAACTCGAAACCGCCCCCAACTCGTGGGTAAACAGGCAGGTCCCGTGAGTAAACCTGCAGGTATTGGGTCGGCCCGCACATCACTACCAAGAACCATAACACCACATAAGAGTTACTGTGCTAAGCTGCAAAAAAAAACCATAAGCAAAACCAAACAAACAAACAAGACAGAATACAATTTGTTTTGCTAAAGGTTTATATCCTGATGACGTTGCCAAAAAGAGCAGCTGAACACATGTTGTATGTGTAGCCCTCAAATTTAGTAAATATATCTTTCTGTCCTATAGCAAAGCATGGGACTAGAAGGCATTTCTAAATTTCAGGATTAATATTAACTGTGCATGTTAATATTTATTGTTTTGTGTTTTTTTGGACAGATTTATCAACTAGAAAATCCTTATGGATTCCCGGTAGAATGTCACATACTTTTCCTGGATAGTTAGTGTCACATTTATCAAACCTGAAACCTATATTAATTCATTAAATTGTGTTCTACTGCTCAGAGCGCTGTTCTATGGTGTGCCACCATTTGGAGCATTCTTGTAGCACTGATGAGCGCTATCCTCTGTCTGAATCTTTGCAGTGTGATGCATATTGTAGGTTTAAAGAAGGGATTTGTACTACTATTTCCGGTGCTAGGCACTTTATATTTGAAACCTGAAATAAAGATGAAAGCTGAAAAAATAGTTAACTTTTCCATGATTTGAACATAGATATGTTACTTGTGAAAGCAATTGCTAAATAATAATGAAATGGACCTTGCCTGACCTTTTCAAGTAAACCTGTAGTATCTCTGGGTTTTACACTCAACAAGAAAAACATAATCATCTAAAAGCCTTAAATGTGATAATATGAATGGAAGCAGAAAAAGTTTGGGCATTGATAGGTCTTCTATAGTAAAGTTAATCCAATATTAAAGCATGGGCAGGCGCCAGAAAAAATGCAGTGTATTAATATCATGACACAGTGTCTTTGTATGTTATTGTGCCAGAATACAATACATTCTTTGGGATAATGCAAAAAAAGAATTCCACATATCACTTAACCCACCTGTACAATCATACAGTGGTGAAATAGGCATCATGTGGGCAAAAGCAGCAGGCAAGCATAAGATTTATACTGAATAAAAGTGGGACTATGCTAAGTATTAGTTATAGACTGACACAGACCCCATTCATCCCCATAACTTCAGACTATATGAAGATAAGAGCAACACCTTCTTATAGCATTAAACAGGTATGGGAACTATTATCCAGAATGCTCAGGATATCAGATCTTTCTGTAATTTGGATTTTCATACCTTAAGTCTACCAGAAATCATGTAAACATGAAATAAACCCAAAAGGCTGGTTTTGCTTCCAATAAGGATTAATTATATCTTAGTTTGGATCAAGTACAAGGCACTGTTTTATTATTACAGAGAAAATAGAAATCATTTTAAAAAATGTGGATTATTTGGATAAAATTAAGTCTGTGGGAGACGGTCTTTCCATAATTGCTTTCTGGATAATGGGTTTCTGGATAACGGATCTCATACCTGTAGTTTATCAATGTCAGCTTGTCTACTCCTAATTGACTTTGCATCTATTTCGTTGTTGAAAGTCGCAGAAAAATGTTTTTGGATAAGTTAAGACAAATTTATTACAGGGATAGTTCACCTTTAAATGTACATTTAGTACTAGTATGATGCAGATATTTTGAGACAATATGAAGCTGGTCTTCATTTTTTGTTTTCGAATTATTATTAGATTTTTGTTGTAGCTTTTATGTTTTGAATTTCAGCTATTATTTGGTTGCTAGGGCTGAATTACCCAAGCAATTAAGCAGTGGTTTCAATGATAGACCGGAATTTGAATAGGAGAGGGACTGAATAGGAAGATAAGTAATAAAAGTTACAATAACTAAAAAATAGTTGCTATTGCAGGGCAATAGTTTTGTTGGCTGCTAGGGGCAGTGAACTCCATTTGAAAGCTGGAAAGGAACAGAAGAGAAAGGCTAGATCATGAAATATGTAAAAAGAATTGTTCTTCCAGAAAAGTTGTTCCTTTGTATGTGAAACTGCGTACATCTTGAAGAACAGGTATAGGATCCATAATCTAGAAACCCATTATCCAGAAAGGATAGGACCATCTCTCATACACTCCATTTTCATCATATTTTAAAAAATTATATATTTTTCTCTGTAATAAAAAAAGTGTATTTTCTACTTGACCTAACTAAATCCTTATTGCAGGTAAAACAATTATTTGGGGTTTATTAAATGTTCAATAATTTTTAGTAGACTTAAGCTATGGAGATCCAAATTACTGAAAGACCCCTTACCTGGAAAACCACACACCCGGTCATTCTGGATAACAGGTCCTATATCGGCACTGCATAATGGAAAGGTGGTACATGTTCCATGACAAACTTGGAGCTTGTGCAGCATTCAAAACCTATTAAAAAGCTAGGAGTGCTAGAAGATGTTAAGAAGGCCTCTACTTATTGCTTGCTTACGGCAAGTACAGGACATCCTTTCACCTGTCAGGTCTGTGCTCTGCACCTCATTTCTGGTTTTAAGTCTGGCTCAAGGTGCAATGGCATCACTGGAAGCCCTAGGTACAATTGCTTTGCACATGAGGCACTAGGAAAATTGGGAGTCTTGGGTGGAGGGAAGCTGAATGCTGCAAGATCGTATCCATTGCATGGGTAGTCAGAAACAGCAGTGCAGAGAATAGCAAAGAGCCCAAGAGGTTAATTAGGACTTTAGTTTCAACCAGACCTGCCGCTTATTCCTGTCACTTCCTTGGAAGTTAAATTGTACCACATAACTCTTTATGCAAGTAGTTGTCAAAAACATAGGTTAGTGCATTCTTTGACAAGATGGAATGACACCGTTCTACTGGTTATATAACCTTGTCACACTGTGGATGAATAAAACATCTTTCCAGTATACAGTAAATAACCAGCATGTGGCTTTAAACTTGGTATATAGTGTATGATAAACTGCCAATAGCTTATGTATAAGTTGTAGGCCATGTTTTTTCTTGGAACAGATCAGCTTTCTCAAATTAAATTAGAGGCTTTTGGCAGAGAGCTCAGAAAACTCACTTAGATAGAATTGTAACAATGTAAGATAAACAGGTCTCTTGGGAGAACTGTGACTCACAGCTTAAAGGACAATTCCACCTTTATTAGCCAAACTGTTATAATACATAAAACATGTGCCTAAAACTGTCAGAAATGTGTTCAAACTTTCAAAGCCTGCCAAATTTTGTAAAATGGACAGAATAATTAGGGGTTGTGGCCATAAAATGGATGTGGTTGAAAACATTTACGGTGCATGATGCGTGGCAGATCTGTTTGTCCTTCTTTCCAGTTTTCAGATGTTGGGAAGTTTGTCACTAGAGGGCAATACCTCACCAACAGCTAAAGGAAGTCCAAAAAAACAAATACAGCTCAACAGGCGAGTCAGAAGTGATGGGGCACCAAGTGACAGTGGATCCTGGACTGTGCTGCTCTAGCTTGCTCTCCTGTCTGTAACCCAGTGCCAATTCATCACTGAGGCACCCCAACCAATGTCAAACCCTTATTTATAGGTGGACATACAGTAGATCTGCCACAGTTCTCCTGGTGTGAAATCCACAACCTATTCACAACCTATTCTTATATTTTATATGATTCTTAACAGTTCTCGTTTGATGAACTAAGTTGAAATCCCTGTCCTCCGCTATAGGACAATTTGGCATCACTGGGGGGAAGGTCTGGTGTGAGTGGAGGCCAAGCTTGAATCAAAGTGTCAATTGCGTGTACACGCAATCCTAGGGCTTTGTCATCTGTCTGTAAGTTTGATAAATATGCTCAATAATGCTTAGGAATTCCATGAACATTAATAACTTAATTCATTACTACAACTCTTCTTTAATTTAATTTTTTTTTTAATCCCAGTTAATCAGCCTTAGTGAATGACAGAGGAAAACCAAGATGAGCTCCCACTGCCATAAAACCAAGGTCAAGGACTCAAAGGGCACTGCTAATATGCTGTATATAATAGAGTAGATATACATTTTAGGGTTTGACCACCATCACAGATTCAAAAACATGGGCTAAATAATGAGCAATTTTGCTTTGTATTGCATTTATATTATTATTGTACTTTATGGTTACTAGAGTTGGTGACCCTTCAGCTCCAAAAAGGACATGAAGTAAAATTAAAACAAAAAGAGGGAAAAGAGAAATCAATTAATTAGGACACTTACACGCCTAATTTAATCTTAAGAAAAATCAGTAGATGATAAATATAAAGGGGGTTATATAATACAAGGCAATAAGTTTGCCCAGGAGCAGTTACCCATAGCAACCATTCAGAAGGTAGGATTCCCTGGTCATCTGTTTAAATGCAAATATCTTATTGGTTGCTAATGGTTTCTACTCCTGGGCAAACTTAGTGCCTTATAACATATGGAAGAAAGTGTAATACATTTTTTTATTTCAGTTTTTTCCATACATATCTACATTATCAAAGAGGCTGTTCACACCTGGAGCAAAATAAACAAAACCTATACTGATTCTTTTAATTTACAATATGAATATTTTCTTAGATATTTTTGCATTATAAAATAGCAATTGCGAATAATTTTGCTTTCACACTTACTACTGGAGTAACTTAAATTTTCCCTGTTTGCCCTGCTTAACACTTGAGATAACAAAAACCATAGATCATAGTTAAAGCAATATGCAAACTGTTCTATTTATTAATTTGATGTTCAAGAAGTGGGTATGCTGCCCCTTTAATAATTTTTGGTAATCCTGTAAAATTCAGCTAGTGAGCTGATATCCTAAGCATAAAATAAGACCATAAATAAAAATCAGTCTAGGTTTACTTGTACTTCTTGTAAAAATAGTAGCAATCCTTAAACTTTAACGTACAAAATTACTCTTTGGTGTGTCCAACCAACCCCCCCCATGATCTTTGTGTCAACTTTTACCTAATAACTGACTACATGAACTTATATTGGTTAGTCTGCTTAATTGTTTGTTTTGGATGTATAATGGATGTACAAAAAAATAAAGTAGCAATAGTTCCAGCCGTCATTTTGGTACAGCTGAATGCCACATCATTGGCCATATAAGTGAGCAGTTCCAGAAAGTTATGATGGAAAATACCTCTTACATTGCAAAGCAACTTGCTTCCTGTGATTAGAGTAATCTCAACAAACCAGTTTTCTGCGAGAATAATCAATTGTTTGATAGCACATCACCATCAGAGTCTGTTTCTATATTTAAAGGGCAGATTGTTTAATGTTAAGAGGATACCCTTGTATTGTTCCACTGTAAGTTACCCTTGTATTGTTCCACTGTAAGGTTAATTATTATCTGATATAACTGACACTAGTGTGTACACTTTGTAGAGAAATTAGAATTTAAGCACTACTGGGCTAGGAATGATATAAATAAATTCATACATTGCAGCTATATAAATAAAGCATAATAAATAAACATATGGTCAAGACAACTGATTAGCACAGGGGTCCCCATCCTTTTTTACTTGTGAGCCACATTTAAATGTAAAAAGAGTTGGGGAGCAACACAAGCATGAAAAAGTCTATGGGAATGTCAAATAAGGGCTGTGTTTGGCTGTTTGGTATCCCCTATATGCACTGGAAGCCTACAGGAGGCTCTGTTTGGCAGTACACCTGTTTTTTGCAACTAAAACTTGCCTCCAAGCCTGAAATTCAAAAATAATCACCTGCTTTTAGGCCACTGGGAGCAACATTCAAGGGGTTGGTGAGCAACATGCTGCTCACGAGCTACCGCTTGGGAACCACTGGACTAGCACATTCTAAAATTATTACCTCCTGGATCATTCCATAGCTCACTCCTTTTTCATTTATTTCACTGCATTAGAAACACTGGCACCTGTGTTGATTAGAGAACACTACCTGGGCAAAAGAAATAGTGATTACAGTGAGGAAAGCTTTTTTGGCATTGGTTTAATGAAAAGCATGTTTTTTATTGTTTTTTAATCACTAAATATCACTGGTAAAGTATTAGAATAACGGCTTTTGGGACCTTTGTTTCATGCGAACTAGTGCTAATTATTCATTATAGTGATGTGCTGCAAACATACAGTACTACATGTACCACTCATGCCTCCCTCTCCCAGTTTCAGTTTTTTGGTAGCTCCCACATACCTCCCAGCACTTTGGGAAAAAAGAGCAGGACAAAAAAGTTGGCATTTTTTGACTACGCCCGTTTTTGCGACCACACAACCTAATTACCATGTTCATTTTACAAAATTTGGCAGGTTATGAAAGTTTGAACATATTTCTGTGGTTTTTTTTTCCAGCTATTACAGTTTTGCTAATGAAGGTGAATTGCCCTTTAAGCCATGAGTATAACTTTTCCCACGAGACCTGTTATCTTATATTGTTACAATTACTTATCTCGAAATTGTTACAAAAGTATCTTATCTGCAGCTGTGGCTGTTCTGGGCTCTCTGCCAAAAGCCAATTAAGTTAGAAACTTTGTTTCTTTTTCTGGCTGTTCAATAGGGACTTTCCAGTACAAAAGAGGGACTGTGGGTTGAGCTGTCAAAAGAGGGACTGTCCCTCTGAAAAAGGGACAGTTGGGAAGTATGGCTCCCATACATGAGAAATTCTTTGTTCTAGGCAGGTAAAGGTGGAGGCATGTGGTTTTGCCCTCAAATGGGCAGCAAAACAGTCAACATTCTGGACAGAGTGATCATTAGAAACCAGTCATGCATCTAAGTGATAGCAGATGTGGTCTTATTAACATGGACATGGCCAAACTTTTCCGTACCATGCTGTACATGTCTTGGTTCCAGTTCCACATTCGCAGTACAATTCTTCCCTCCACTAGGCCATCTTATTCTTGTTTTTGGGAATTTATTTTTTAAGGGTTTTTGTAAGCCATACAAAGCTGCTGGTTTTTCATTTTATATAAAGCCCTGTAGCTATTAACTGAGAAAAAATTCTTGGAGAAAAGTTGAAGCAAGGCAACAATACTTTGAATTCTTCTCATGCTTAGTTTCTAGGAAATCTGCCAGCCAGGAAGCACAAAGAAACAAAATGCTGTAGGTCAGTATTTAAGAATTTAGCTTTGATCAGTTCTTATGCGGTAAGACTAATGAGAGAAACAAAATTACCTCAAGCTCTCTCTTACATTAAAATGATTGATCGCTTCTTTCCTAAAACTGATGAGTCAACAATTACATACAGTATATATATATATATATATATATATATATATATATATATATATATATATATATATATATATATATAATTTATATATATATATATATATATCTATATGAACTCAAGAGACTTAGGTCTTCCTTCCCAAATCAAAGAAGTACTCAGTTTGATATAGTGTACATGTAAATGCTGACAAATTAAGCTAATTGTGATTTTATGTCGCATTCACATAAGAGAAAGGTTTACTGATGGAATATAGACATCTGTAAAGACTCTTCAGTGGAAAGGAAAATAAAATTTTAGGGGATAGAGTAAAGGTCAGCAAAACAGTAGGCAGAAGAAGGGCTGTGCAAAGTGTGCAGGCCTGAATTTATGAATTATGAACCAGAGGGTCCTACAACTGCTCCTTGCACCCACACCCCCTCCCTTGTGAGTGCACACTTACGCAGGTTTCTGCTGGAGCACTGGGTATAGGTGCACAAAAGATTGAAAAAGTTGTCTAATCTCAGGTGCATCCCCAGTGCTTTCAAAACAATTAAGATGAGACTGGGCTGCATGCTGCCGTAAAAAATCTTGCTGCCCTAGGCCTGGGCCTTTGTAGCCTTCTCACAAAGCTGGGCCTGGGGCGTGCAGAATTGACGAAATGATGGAATAAAATACCAGAACTAGCAGGACAGGCACTGGAATACCTTAGGGTAAATAGGGACCCGTGAACGTCCAGCTCTCCATCACTTTGCTGTCCCAGAAGCCAGCGTACATATTTCACCTGCAGACCTGGACCAGAGCCCCTAATCCTCTCCACACATCAAGGCTGTTGTGCTGACAGATACAGGCTTACTGGCAGAGACAGCATGTGCGAGAATAATGTACAGTTAAGTAATCCGGTCACAGGAGGGCAGGCCAAAAAAAACATTCGGTCATAAAAGGCCCCCTGCACATGTGACGAAGTTACATTTCAAAAGTCTAAAAATATATACGACGTGCCTCTCCAACATATGTCAAATATATGAATATGATATATGAACAAGACCAGGCAGCAACTGAAAAAATATTATAAATATAACTCTGAGCCCAGACTTAAATATAATTCAACTTAGGAAACACACTGTACTGCCAACCACAAGATGGCAGCAAATACCAACCTCTCAGTCCACTACCTAAACATCATAAACTGAACATCAGACACTCTATAGACCAAATAGAACAAGACCAATCTAACTTTCTTAGGTAGAATACATCTAATAAACTGTTTCCCCCCCAAATTACTATATAAAATACAAATGTTACCATACCAAATCACTCCCAAAGACTGCAAAAGAATAAAATAATGAGAACATTTATATGGAACAAAAAGTGCCCTAGAATCAGTACCTTTCATCTTCAACAACTAGAAACTCTTGGAGGCGTTAACTTCCCCAACATAACGGAATATAATGAAGCTGCCATTCTGTGATACATCGGGGATTGGCTACACCACAGGAGCACTTTAACCGAAGGCACGACGAAACTTTAACTGAAGGCACCTCCATGAACTACCTCTTACACATACCCCTTGGACACATCCCCCAAGCAATGCAAGGTGAGCCTCACTTTATTCATACTTACAAAATCCTGCACCTATTCTGTAAAAGAAATAACTTCTCTCCTTTAAACTCTATCCATTTTACTTGGATAGGGAACAAAAATGTATTCCCAGGCCTCAACAATGCTCTAATCTGAACACATTAGGACTACACAATATTAATGATCTTACAACAGACACCCATACAATATCACCAATCAAATCCCTAATGCAAAAGATCCCTTTTTGAATAACCACCACTTACTGCTATTACAGTTACTTCATTTTACCAAAAACTATCACAACCAACTTACAGAGACAAGAACAATCCACTAGACCAACTCTGGATGAGGCACCACACTATAAAATCCACATACAAAATATATAAACATATCAAAGCCACCATTAACACAGATCCCCCAATATTAAACTATTAAAACTGACAACACTAATCTCACAGACATGCAAGATATTTTTCAATACTATACCCATATCATGAAATGCCTTCCATCTAGTAAATGTCATGAAATGCCCCTACAAATCTTACACCAATCTTATCTGACACCCCTTAAAATACATCATATACTGTAGGTAAGGCCCCCACAGACAAATGTTTGAAATGTGATAGTCCCAGAGCAGATCTTATACACTGCATTTGAACCTGCCCAAACATACAACAATTTTGAGAGGAAATTGACAATTACTGGAAGAACCTGACAGGGAAAACTTAAAATATTACCCCTATCTGAGCTATTTTTAGTAAGCTTACTTCTAATACACAAATTGCATGTCCAGAAAAAGCCTTAGCAGAACACCTAGCCACAGCAGCAAGGAAAGCAATACTACATCAATGGCTCTCACAAACCTCTCCACCCCTTAAATTAGTGCAACACAAACTTTACCACATTTTTGTCTTAATTGGAAGAAACCTTGACCAATAAGGAAAAACATACTTCGATACATGGCTCACATACAACTTCTTACCTCTACCAACAAAGAATTTAACAATACTTGTATTCCAACACACCACATTGTATAGCACCGAAATACTCAGAAACAACCCACTTGTCCATGAGGCAAAACAGACAAATTTTGCCATCCCAAGACAACCTTTAATGTACGTACTCCAGGAGTTATCAAGCTGACCATCGTTTAACAAATTTTTCGGTAGGACTGTTTTGATCTGAACACCTCTGCCAGAAATCTCAAACCCCATCCTCGAAATGTCTTAACCTCAATGGACAAATCACAGATACACTTTGAAGTCACAATTTTGAAAAATTTACTATGTTTTTGTTTTATTCTCTTCATTTTATTGTGCAATATGATAAACAGATAACTTTATTGAACTTTCGAAACTGTTTTACAATATACTGAAAATTCATTAAATAAAAACATTTTGGAAAAAAAAAGTAACACATAACTAGTAGGGGGCAATGTCCAATGCAATGGAGAGGGGGAGTGAATGAAAAGTAAAAAAAGTCTGCTTTAGAGGCTGTGGGGAAAGGGGTTCCTTCATACACACATGGTGGACCTGTACAATAGCCCAAACATTCTGGAATACAGTAGCAACCCTGCTCTCCGAGGTCCTACAATGCACCATACCAGCAACTCCTCAATCATTCTTGTTAGGCATGAAAATAAGTGCCTTACACTCAAAGCAGTCCCGCAAACTAGCCACTCACATTCTCACAGCAGCGCGATCACTATTAGCAGCACACTGGAAAAAAACTCACATACCAGGACTACAGATGCTGATTACAAAAGTGAAATGGATCAGGGCAATGGAGTCAATCAGAGACCATCTACTTGAGCGGAGCTACGAAGGAGAGCTGGAGTGGCTTCCGTGGACCCATTATTTGGAAAAGACACAGCTGAGACCCAGTAATCTCCCCTAGGTTGCCCATTATAATGAACGTATTTTTCTCCGTTTTAGCAGTCTCTATGGAACCTGTGCTAAATCTTGTACCCCTACCCTCATCTCTTCTTTCCTCCTATACCCACCCTCCCCCCCTACTGGTTTGACGTAAGAGCTATACTGTGGCACATTGTGCTACCAATGTGCGCATTACTGAATCATATACATCTCAATGACTGAATGCATACCAATGTATAATTGTGACTGATGACGTGTCACTGAGCTACTTCTATTTGTACTGTGTTTTCAGTATTATGACTGTTAAACCTATCTTTCTTTGAAAATCAATAAAATGTTCAAATGAAAAAAAAAAAAAAAAAAGTAAAAAAAGTGACAACTGATAATACGTAAGAAGATAGTGAGAAGGGCTGCAATGAAAAGGAAGATCACAAAAGGAAAGGATTTTTAGCCACAATGTAGCTTCCCAGAATTTCAGCATAATTGCAAGTGTGTGGGAAGCTGTGCCCTCCTCAATATGCATGCAATACGTCGAATCGAATGCAAATATAGCATGTGTTCTTAGGAGAATCTGGCACGTGTTTCAGCTTCACAGAAAACATTGCTTCACTTCTACACATATTGAAAATTATGTTTATGTCCAATTCACTGGACACAGGGTGTTAAGCCTATTGACGCAACTTGCTGTGGGAGCTCTGAACTTCTGCCACATCCAGGGTGCTATGCTGCAGCTAGTCACTGTAATTAAGCCTTTTGGCCTTATTTACTTTTAGGTGCCATATCACATACATACTCCCGTCACTTTGAAATTCTGGTAACTTTTTGTTTTTTAGGACTAAGAGGTACATATACAGTTAACAGAAAAAAAAACTTTTCGTCACATGCTATAAGGTGATTGGTCGAGAGCTTTGCCTTTCAAACTGATTGTTGGTAATTGTGTATGCTAATTAATTTAATTGGTCACTCTTTATATTGTTTGCACTATGGTCAGTATGTATGCTTGATAAAGGGGGTCACCCCGAAATGTTGCACGTCTGCACAAGAAATAAAAAGCAAGGGGAAACCCTGCATTTCACTTGCCTCGAGTGCCAGAGTTTTTCTCATTCTACATATACAGTTAATCCTGTTCACTTCTATTTATTACAAACTCAGTTGCAAGTATGGGAGTTATTTGCATACCAATTGATGATAAGTCATACATTTAGTCGGTTATTTATTTATTTATTATATAGTCTGAATGAAAAGAACTCGAAAACTTTAAAAACATACATTTTTAGTGGAAAAAAAACTCACATGAAAAAAACGTGAAAATAAGATTTTTTTCCGCAAAGCAAATTTCGGGAAAATGTAATAATAAATAAGCGTAAAAAAACAGAGCAGATTTGATTGGAGCTTGTAGCAGAAAGTATTGAGATAAATTCGGACTTTGATAAATAACCCCCTAATAGTGCAGTTTATCTGCTAAATAAATTTGTAGCAAATTAGACTTTAGGTCAAGTGAGCTTTCCAAGTGATTTCAATAGCGCAGTGAGAGACAAGAAGATCTAAATATCAGTTTCTCGTCTGACTCCCCTAAGAGGAGGATTTGGAGGGTTGTCAGGTGTAGTAAACCTCTGTTCATATAACTTTATACCATGATCTTAAGAAACTAATAAAAAATGTGTAATGACTTCTCTTTACACAGGAATTGTATTGGACAGAATTTTGCTGAGATGAAGATTGTATTGGCTTTAACCCTGTACAACTTTCGTGTGAGATTGGATGAAACCAAGACAATACGTAGAAAACCTGATCTGATCCTATGTGCAGAAAATGGACTATGGCTGCAGGTGGAAGAACATGACTGGTGGAACCAACTGGCTTGGCAAAGTCCAGAATTAAATATGAAGTGTGTCAAACTAAAGAATAAATTGGTAGTATATGTTTACTCACTTGGGTGTACACAAATAAGGGCAAGAGCGGGTAAGTGCCCCCTCCTACTGCTTTAGCTAGTTCCAAGTAAAAGAAAATATTTCCACATCAAGTTTCCCAAAACACACACTCACACTGTAATATCAGATGGGAGGATTTGAAGGGAAAAATTCAGGGTCTGTATTATAGGCAGCTGCATACCTGTTACAGAGGCAGGGATTGGCTAAACTAAGAACATGCAGGGAGTGCTCATTGACTGTTAACATGGTAGTGGGAGGGTATAGAGTGAAGCAAGTGAAAGAACTGCCCATATAGGAAAGAGGCTTTCTGCCCTTCAAAAAGAATTGTGACCTATTTCTAGGATGGTACCAGATCTGGACTGGGATTCAAAAATTCAGGCCCTGTCATTTCAAGTATACGGAGGCCCAAACAGCCTCCCACCAGCTAAATAAATAGTGACTTTCTATTGCATCTTACAGCAGCTCTGCTGGCATTTGAAAGAATCTACAAATTGCCAAACTGGGCAGGTTGGTACTTGTAAGGTATATCAAACTAAATTATCTTAAAGGGATTCTGTCATGAATTTTATGGTGCAAATAATTCACTCTACCATGTAAAATTTCAATCCTAACATAACAAGTGGATTTTTTTTAGTTGTAATATTGGTGTGTAGGCTGCCATCTCAGGTCATTTTACCTGGTCATGTGCTTTCAAAAAGAGCCAGGATGGAACAGCTTTCAGGCAGGCTATTGTTTCTGAAGGTGTCTCAGTGGGACATGGATTTTTACTATTAAGTGCTGTTCTTACATCTACCAGGTTATCTGGTTATCTTCCCATTGTTCTGCTGATGGGCTGCTGGGGGGGGGAAGGAAGGGGTTGATATCACTCCAACTTGCAGTGCAGTATAAAGAGTAACTGAAGTTTATCAGAGCACAAATAACATGACTGGGAGCACCTAGGAAACTGACAATATGTCTAGCCCTATGTCAGATTTCAAAATTAAATATTAAAAAATCTCTTTGCTCTTTTGAAAAATGGATTTCAGTGCAGAAGTCTGCTGGAGCAGCAGCATTTTGAAAAAAAAACATGTTTTCCCATGACAGTATCCCTTTAAGATGCTTTGCAGACTTCATATATGCCACCTGCTGCTTCTGTCCTGCCTCGTGCACGTGCTGTGCCAGTTCTGTTCCCTCCTCTGTTATTGATTTGAGACAGCCCATGTGACTGTCTCAAAATGAACAGTGACAGATTATTAATGGATTAATTCATCAATAACACTCAACATTTGGACTGCACATTCCAGTCTGCCAGTCCAAACAGTACCCTATAACGTTCAGGAGTCATGACTGGGAGGACGAGTGATTGATTTTTTTATGAATCTCTAACCAGACAATTTTACAAAATAGCTGATGTGGAGCTCTTTCTCTGAAATTACAGAATGATTGGAATGTGCAGGTCTGAAGGGACACCTGTTAGCCCTTTACTAGACTTACTGACACCATAGAAGGAATATATAAAAAAGTTGGGTCTAATATGCTGTGGCTTCCTAAATATGCCAAGGTACTGTCCAGACCTGCACTGGCATCTGTGGATTCTGGCAAATGCCAGAGGGGCTGCTGTAAGATGCTATAGATAGTCACTATTTATTGGGTTAATATGGGGTTTTATGGCCTCTGTGTGCCCTAAATGATGATAATTTAGCTACAAATGTGCATGTGTGTGTGTTGTGCATTGCCATAAATGGTTCTTCAGTGGGATGCTACCCTGTGTGATACTAGATTTATTTGCCTTCTCCCAAAAAATATCTGCAGGTGCCCATGGTTACAATTCTGTAGATATACACTCAGGACATTTAACGTTTGCCTTTAACTCTCTACATTTCTTACGTCCGAAAAAAGGCAATATGAAGGTGTTCAGCTTGATGTTGTGTACTTGTAGATGCTAACATATTCAACTAATTTTAAAGGAAAACTATACCCCCCCAAACAATGTAGGTCTCTATAAAAAGATATTGCATAAAACAGCTCATATGTAAAACCCTGCTTCATGTAAATAAACGATTTTCATAATAATATACTTTTCTAGTAGTATGTGCCATTGGGTAATCATAAATAGAAAATTGCCATTTTAAAAATAAGGGCCGCCCCCTGGGATCGTAGGATTCACTGTACTCACAAACATACCAACAAACCATACATGTTAGGTCACATGAGCCAATTAACAGACAGAGTTGTGTCTTTTGCTTCCACACTTCTTCCTGTTACAGTAAGAGTTGTAGTATTTCTGGTCAGGTGATCTCTGAGACAGCACACAGATCATCACGAAATGGTGGCACAAGGCAAGAGATGTAAAAGGGCAATATCTACTTAAATATATATTCCAGTTTGGTAAGATTCTTTAATATGTCACTTAATATGATATGAACTATCTGTTGCTTAAGTGTTCATTTTGGGGGTATAGTTTTCCTTTAAGTAGTATGCACATAAGAGAAAGGTTTGCAGATGGAATATAGGCATCAATAAAGGACTCTTTAAGTGGATACAAAAAAAATATTTTTAAGGAGTATAGTAAAGGGCAAGCAAGCAAAAGAGAAGGAGGTGAAGGAAAATGTAATGGTGGGAGAAAAAGAAGGACAGGGATGGGGGATTAAAGAAAAAAAGAAAAATAAATATTGAAGGGGTAGAAGCACAGATGAGAGAAAATACCAAGGAGATAGCAGACAAAAGAAAAGTAGAAAGTGGAGCTTTAAATTGGTTGTTCATCTTTTAGTATGATGTAGAGAGTGATCTTCTGAGACAATTTGCAATTGGTTTTCATTTTTTATTTGTGGTTTTTCAGTTGTGCATTCTGAACGTACACCACATTCGGGATTGTTGTGTCAGTAGACGCATTTGTGCACGATTCATCAGAATACATAACAATCACACAATAACACTCAGTGCTGTATTGCAGTTAGCGACTGTAAATGAGCTATTTGGTTTAATGTACTTTTAGGTGTGACATCACACACATTTTCACACACCATGCTATTACTGTGACGTAGGCACTGCACACTTTTTGCATTGTGAATGTTAAGCTCCTATGGCTTACATGCTAGTCACAAATAAAGCCAATCTCAGGCCGGATGTTACAGCTCCAATTTAGAACATCATGGGCCCACCCCTGAAAATTATTGTCCCATCTCCATTTGTCAGTGTCAGACTGAAGTACCTACCTCCCACTGGAAAACCCAAGGGCCACTACCCCTTTGCAGTCACATATACTGGTATTTGTATGTCATATGGCAACTTTTGTGAGAATGGTCTTCTTTGACTTTATTATAGCAGTAGAATTACAAAGAACAAATGTTTGAATGTCTTTGTGCTCATAATAATGGTGGCAGTGGGGTACAGCATCAGTACCCTAACAAGAACTTCAAACCCAGAGCTGCTAGCAAAATTAGTAATGCTGTTATTAGTGTGCCCCCCCTAAAAAACTGTGTCTGGACACTGCAATAGTGGGATGTCTAGCTGGGCATGAATTAATATTAAGCCATCATTCTGGATCAGGATGACTGTACAGCACAGCATAACAACATGCTTGGTGAGTTTTCTTTCATTATTTTTATTTAGCAAGGCACTAATGTATTAAAATTAATCAGCCTTTATTCTGAAGATTAGATGTAAGCAGAAATCGTAGGGACGTAGGGGAGGGCATAGGTAAGGGATCCCTTATACAGAAAGCTCCTGATTATGGGAAGGTCATCTCCCACAAGATCCATTTTATTCTGTGTAATAAAACAGTACTTGGTACTTGATCCTAACTATGCTACGTAAATCCATATTGGTAGAAAAGCAATCCTATTGGTTTTATCTTTAAAAAATGTTTGCAGGCTAAATCCAAGCCTGATCCATATTCTGGAAAGATCCCATATCCAAAAAAAACCAAAACCTGGATCCAAAATATTCTAGATAACAGATTCCATATCTGTACAGTGAAAACTCGGTAGACACATCTGTCAGATTTCACATTTATATCTAATACCATAAGGTGCAATTTCAGATAAATAACACAGTGAGGCAGCAAAACCCCATTAGTTCACAGTCAGGTCTGCTCTTTTTAGATTGGCTGAAAGGAGGCCGTGCCCAAAGCAATGTAGGAAGTATCTAAACAAAATTCACAGAGGTCGTATTTGTTGGGATAGTAACTGCAACTCTTGTAATTGCTAGGTAAGAAACTTTCTTTCTAGTAACTGCCATGTATGCTGATTCAGGAAAAAAATATAATTTATTTTATTTTAAAACAGCACAGAATTTTTTTTTTGTTAGAGGGCCAAATATAATGTGTGTATGAATCAGTGAGCAGCACTTTAGGGTATGTCAGTAGTGCAGATGGATTGATTATTAGCAGAGGAAGCAGTAATTCTCTAGTTCAGGGGTCCCCAACCTTTTTTACTCGTGAGCCACATTTAAATGTAAAAAGAGTTGGAGAGCAACTCAAGCATGAGAAAGTCCATGGGGATGTCAAATAAGGGCTGTGATTGGCTGTTTGGTACCCCCTATGTGAACTGGTAGCCTACAGGAGGCTCTGTTTGGCTGTACACCTGGTTTTTATACAACCAAAACTTGCCTCCAAGCCTGGAATTCAAAAATAAGCTCCTGCTTTGAGGCCACTGGGAGCAAGATCTAAGGGGTTGGAGAGCAACATGTTGCTCGCGAGCTACTGGTTGGGGACCACTGTCTAGTTAGTGGATCTGGCACTAATACAGTAATATATCATTTTGGCTGTTTGCAAATAATGTATTGTATGTCGGGACTATTGTTGCATATAAATTGTAAGCTTGGCAAGCCAGGGAACTACTTCTTCCTGGTCCTCTCTAGCATGGCACTTACATTTTGTAACTGTGTATACAAGCAGTGCTATATAAAGAAAGTTATACACACATACACCAACAACTCGGATGAAATACTGGCAGCTGAGCCATGTGCTGGGAACACTAGTTAACACATACCTCCCAACATTTTGGAAGTAAAAAGAGGGACAAAAAATGTTTTCCCGCATGTAGCGCAGCAATTTTTGGACCACACCCCTTTCTGTGGCCACACCCCCTAATTACCATGTTTGTTTTACAAAATTTGGCAGGTTATGAAAGTTTGAAAATATTTCTCCTTATCTAAACTGTGTTTTTGTGTCTCGAAATTGTTACAAAGTATCTTATTTGCACCTGTTAGCTGTTCTGGGCTCTCTGCTAAAAGCCAATTAAGTGAGAAACTTTGTTTCTTTTTCTGGCTGTTCAGTGCAGAGAAAAGAGGGACTTTCCAGTACAAATGAGGGACTGCGGGTTGAGCTGTCAAAAGAGGGACTGTCCCTCCGAAAAAGGGACAGTTGGGAGGTATGGTTAACACATCTGCAGTGCTGGTGCAGAAAACTGTAATGTCTGTTTTTCATGTGTCATTTCATGAAAAACGTCAGCAAAACTGTGGCCATTGCTTCTTGTTTACAGTGAATCAGTTAAACGTAATCAAATTAACTGTTAAAAGCCATCCCAATAGGCCATAAACTGCTGCAGCAAATGTGCCAGGGCTACATGATAATCTATGATTTATGTTATTATGGGAGATAAAAGTTGAAATGTGTACTTACACCACGGGCATTGCGTATTCATCTAGCTGTTGTATACATTTTTACATACAACTCCAGCAGAAAAAACAATGTATGCTTAGAATGCTATTTAAAAAATAAAGATCTTCCATTGCTGTTTTGCTTGAACAGTTTTAACTTGAACAGTTTATGCCATAATAGAACCGGGTATGATAACCCCCATTAAATACTTCAAGCAGCATAATATAATATAAATTATTTGCCATTTATTCTGCACTACAAAATTCACCCCTTCATTCTGCACTGCAGAATTTGTTCTATTGTCCCTTGAGTAAATTGCATAACTCATTTACATAAATTGTAGACTTGATTATAAACTTAGATCCTTCTAGACCAAGTTGGTAGCTTTTTGACCAGTGTATGGGGCCCACGAATGGGCCTACCTGACCAATATCTGCCTGTAAATCAGCCAGATACAAATCAGGTAAGATTGAATATTCCATTAGTCACAAGGGCTAGAAAAAAAAAAAAAAAAGTCTTTATTCAAAGCTACATTCAAAAAGTCAGCATCTCCATCCTAAGGACACTAAATGAGGGTGTCATGGGGCTGGTACACCTGGACCACGTCCTCCACTTGGTGGAAAAGGGGTTGGTCACTTTTAAATTAACTTTTTAGTATGATGTAGAAAGTGTTAGAGACTGTTTGCAATTGATTTTCATTTATGATTTTTGAGTTATTTAGCTTTTTATTTATCAGCTCTCCAATCTACAATTTCAGCAATCCGATTTCTAGGGTCCAAATGACCCTAGTAGACGTACACTCATTTGAATAAGAGACTGAAATATAACTAAGAGAGGGTCTGTATAGAATGATGAGTAATAAAAAGTAGCTACTGTATAACAATCATTAGCCTTTGGAGCATTTGTTTTTTTTAGATGGAATCAGGGACCCCCATATGTAAGGTGGAAAGAGTCAAGAGAAAGACAAATAATTAAAAACACGTATTAGCCATTCTATAACATTCTAATCGTTGACTTAAAGGTGAACCACTTGTTTAAGTCAGAGACATGATTAGGCAATACTTGTTTGAGTAAAAGACTCCCACCATGTAGCCAACAGCATGCAGATATTGCCAATTAAAGGCTGTTTTCAGCAGTACAATTCACCAATAAATTAACATAGTATCTATTATCTGAAATGCTTGGGGTCTAGTTTTTCTCTATACTGATTTTTTTTTTTTGTAATTTGGAGCACCATGCTTTAAAGCTACTTAAAACATGTTAATATTAAAAAAAAAAACAGGATGTTTTTGCCATCAGTTGGGCGTAAACCATTTGAATAGACCGGGAGACCATTGGTTCTTGCTGCATGTTGTTGTAGAACATGTATGGATCCAAGTAGCTTGAGTGAAGAATGCAATAGAAAAAAAAACACAATTGTAATCTATTACCATGAATTACAGGGAAACTCAAGCTTTAAAATAAACTCAATTGTGAGAAAAATGCTAAATACATAGGAATGTGGCACAAAAAAGTCCCCCAAAGCTGCCCCCAGCTTTGGCAGTAGCATGATCCTTCCTCGGGC
Source organism: Xenopus laevis (assembly GCF_017654675.1). Classification (NCBI taxonomy): domain Eukaryota; kingdom Metazoa; phylum Chordata; class Amphibia; order Anura; family Pipidae; genus Xenopus; species Xenopus laevis. The sequence goes on along the minus strand of NC_054374.1, from coordinate 71,587,851 downwards.
TAATTACAAGTGAACACAGAACTCTAACCAATGGAAGAATTGTGCCACCACCAGCCCAGTGTGACCAAACAGCTTTTTAAAACTTAAAAAATCCTGCCATATGCATTTACATACCCAGGGACATCTTTTAGACAGGTGGAAAATTCCATTGTCTGAGAGCAGCAAGGGGCATGAATATAGTCAGGGGCCAGTGGGTCTGAAAAGGTCCTAGATTTGATCCAGTTGTTGGCTCAAGAGTTCAACTTGTCCCATGTCTTTGACTAAAACAACTGTGGCGTAGCCCATATTGGAGCCCGCTTTTGTCAACTGCCTGTTTCAACAAATAATGCCTAAGGATTGGGGAATAGAAGTGGTCCATAGATGTAGCATCTGTAATGTCAAAGCAACAAGTATTATGCATAGTTTAGTACCTGCAAAGATGGGACCACTACTTTGTACAATGTTTCTTAATGTTGTCCACGAAACTACATTTGTCTCTAATGAGAGCGTCATTAGTTAGCCAACCGGTGCGCACAGAGAGGAGGCTACCTACCCTTGTCTGATTTTGATAACCAAGTAATTAACAATGTTTTTTGCATTTTGTTTTCTCAACAGCTTTTATATGTCTTCCTTCTCTCTCTCTCTCTCTCTCTCTCTCTTACTATAGGATGTTGCAGTTTTTGGACCATTTTCTGGACTCCCTAAACCCGAGTCACACAACATTCCGAGTTTATATTTTTGCCGCTATTATTCTAATCTTCTCTCTTATTATCTTTCGAACCATATTAAAGATGGTGAAATTTATTTATGCTTACATCATCAATGCCAGGCGTCTGCGTTGTTTTCCAGAGCCTCCAAGACGTAGCTGGCTTTTAGGACATATGGGACTGGTAAGCATGCTTAATTACTCCTGAAGTTGGTGATGCAGAGAAAGCATAAAGTTGTTTATTAAATATAATATTACACCCTGCATTGGGTCAGAGAGTATCAAGAAATAATCAGCAATTATCTTTGAACAATCGAATGCAGTTAGTAAGAAAACAACGATCCATAATTATATTTGTAAAAAAAAAAAAGTAAAATACTTTTTAATAATCAAGCATTACCAAATAAATATATCTAGATTATGCATGGTGGTAATGGACTGGTGTTTAGCCCAACAGTTCTCAACCTGCCTGTTGTCATTTGGGGTTCACTTGTCATAACTAGGCACAGTGAAGTTATGCATCGAAGTATAAGTTTAAGGTCAGATATTTATGTGTAACACTGCATTGCTTAGCTGAGCTCTAACCTTTACTATATCATTATGAGGGAGGAGCCACAATTAACCGAAAAGCCCTGGAAAATTAAGTAAGACGGAATTGCTTCGCTGCTAATTTATACACCACCTATGACCGATGCTCCATCTTTATGTAACAGGAAACAACTCAAGTCCTACGAAGTTGCCGGCTTCAGCAAAATGCAATAACATTTCAGATTTAACTTAGAAATACATTTTTTGCCTTATGCTGAAGGTTTGAGTTTGCCATTAACACCATCTAGCTTCCCTAGGATCTGTGCTTTGCTTTCATTGCTTTGCTGTCGTTGTTTGCAGTTTATGCCAACAGAGGAGGGCCTTACAGAAGAGAATGATGCCATCTCTACTTTTCGTAAAACATTTCTGACATGGCTGGGACCCATCTCTTTAGTATCACTGTTTCACCCAGATACAGTTAAACCAATGGTTGCAGCCTCAGGTACAGTAGAAAAAGCCTGTAATAGGCCACAACAATCTAACAGGTTATCATTGCTATACTTGAAAAACATACAGCAGGTTGTTGGCTCCTGTCTCCTGTCACTGTTCCTTGTGTTTGTGATAGGGACCTTAGATTGTAAGCTCTACTGGGGCAGGAAATGATGTATCGTGATTATATAATTATATAAAAGTGCTGCTTAAATGTGTCACCGCTATATAAATAACAGATAATAATAAGACCTTAAATTTCAGCTAAATTAATATACCAGAGCTTTCACTGTTAGCAACACTATGGGCATATTTATTTACATTAAAGACAAACATGCTGATGTTGCCCATAGCAATCAATCAGCAGTTCGATTTGAACAGTCACCTACATGAAAATAAAAGCAAAGATCTGATTGGTTGCTATGAGCAACATCACCCATGATATTTGGCTCCAATGTTAATACTGTAAATAAACCCCTAAGGCAATTGCGTATTACCCATTATTTTTAATGTAAATAAAGGAGTATTTGCAGGCTACATCATTTGGTTTTCAGTGTACCGCCCATAGCTACATACTAATGATTGCCCACAATCTCACTGTTCTTACTTCCCCCTCACTCCAGATCAAGAATACTGAAGAAGGACTGTTGGTGGTGGACAGCTTGGTGAAGACCTACATCTATGCCTGCTCTTGGTGGTTTAGTCTTTGTTATCCCATTGTGCGACTTTTCCACCCAAGTAGCATTAAGACAATACTGCAGGTGTCAGGTAGACTTTCATAGCTCTCCTGCAATTTCCTTGCCTGTTGCAGCCTTGCCCCTGTTTGTTTTACTTTCAGCAGCAGGGATCATAGTAGAGTAGTGTCGGCTGAGCACAATGTTAAATTCAATAAAAATACTATAAAAAACAAGAACACGTATTTTAGTTAACATCGTGATGGGGTTTTAATACCTTTAAAGGCCACAGTATGCATAGAATTACATGGCAAGGATTGCCATACTAGTGGGGCAGATTATCCTCTTATAGTAATGCTCCATGTGGCATTTTGTTTGATGAAGGTCTCTTAGGATAAACTATGAAAACTGCCCCACTAAGTTCTATTTCTTAAGAATGCAGAAGTTGGAGAGCATTTCCCATTCTGCTGAAAGGGAAGTGGCTGCCTACGGTGAAGGGTGTCTTGATCACTGTGTTTTTTTCACACAGAAATGTGGCAATTTAAATTTCTGGTTTATTTACTGATATTTACGTTTGGTCGGGGCAGGCTTTGAGGCTCAAGCAGTATCTGTCTCAAGTAGTATGCGCTTTATTATGTATGACAATATGAAGTAAAAGTTTGTTGCCCATACAACTACATGAAAATTTCTCCAAGACAGACAGCTTTTTAAGAGACAAATGGGGTTATGTTATAAAGAGCATTAAGTTTGCCCAGAAGCAGTAAACTATAGCAATCAATCAGCAGGTAGCATTTGCTGGTCATCTGATTAGAAGCAAACATCTTGTTAGTTGCTATGGGTTACTGCTTCTGGGCAAACTTTTATTACATATATCAAAAACTGTTCTATTCTATATTGGTGTTGTACCTTAGATAGGTAATTCATTGTCGCCATTCATTTTAAACCCTTTTATAAATTGTTTACTTATCTGGGGGAAAATGAAATATAATTATATATCATTATATTGGGGCTGATTCACAAAAGGTCGATATTCCTTAACACGCAGTTGTGTGCGTTATTTAAGACGCATTATTTAAGAAATGATTCATCAAAGTATTTTCACAAATCTAAAAGGCATATCACAAGCGCTAATTCTACATTTCTGCAAAGCGGTATTCTAATCGCATTGCAATATTTATAGAATAGAATTAATCTTAACGCATTATTCACTAACATATTTTAAGCAACAAAAGCATAAAATAGTGTGATAATTACTGTGAAATTTAATACCTCCCAGAAGTAGGCGTTACTAAACAACATCAGATGGATTAATAGAGGAAGATGTAGTGAAGAGCTGTAGGGCAGCAATTAAAGACCTTTATGAGGAACTGGAGACCTACAGCCACTAACACATTTTCATGATACCTTGAGCAGGTCCAGAATGCACTACGTTCTGTGTCATGGAATTATATTGAGTTTCCCAGGGAAAGATATGACTAGAATACTGTAAAAAGAGACTTCTACTCTGCCAGTGGCATCCCGAATGTCTTAGGTGCTATAGATTGCACTAATAACGTGTGACAATATCATATGCCTTAAAATATCGCACAAAGATTCAGTAAAAGATTCAGTGGAAGACAGGTTAGATGAGATAGTGGGCAAAGAAAGGGAAAATGTGGGAGCAGATTTGGCTGGGGGTACTGTTAAAGATAGGGAGGACCACATGTCATATGTTCAATATGGTACCAGTATTAATTGCATGTTTGCAAATGCAAGGAGTCAAACTGGTAAAATGGGAGAGCTGGAGGTGCTGGATGGAAAATATGATGTGATTGGTGTGGCCGAAACATGGCTGAATGAGTCGCATGACTGGGCAGTTAATATCAGTGGCTATACTTTGTTTTGGAGGGACAGAGGCAATAGAAAATGAGGAGGGGTATGTCTGTTTGTTAGGCAGGATTTAAAAGCTCATATAAAGGAGGAGGTTATGTTAGAAAATGAGGGGGCAGAAGTTGTATGGGTGGAGTTCTTCACCAATTGTAAAGAGTCCAGCAAATTAATTGTAGGCGTATGTTATAGACCCCCTAATGCAGGGGTCCCCAACCTTTTTTACTCGTGAGCCACATTCAAATGTAAAAAGAGTTGGGGAGCAACACAAGCATGAAAAAGTCCCTTGATTTGCCAAATAAGTGCTGTGATTGGCCATTTGGTAGCCCCTATGTGAACTAGCAGCCTACAGGAGACTCTACTTGGCAGTATACTTAGGTTTTTATGCAATTAAAACTTGCCTCCAAGCCTGGAATTCAAAAATAAGCTCCTGCTTTGAGGCCACTGAGAGCAACATCCAAGAGGTTGGTGAGCAACATGTTGCTCACGAGCTACTGGTTGGGGATCACTGCCCTAATGTAAGTGAGGAGGAGGAGGCTAAGCCCCTGATGCAAATAGAAAAGGCTGCTAGTTTGGTAATGATAATGGGGGATTTAATTACCCAGATATTGACTGGAGCAACAGTACTGCCAGATCAGTTAATGGAAACAAGTTTATAAACTTGTTGTATGACAATTTTATGGCACAGGTTGCTGAGGAGCCTACCAGAAAAAATGCTATTCTGGATCTAGTGATCTCTAATGACCCAGAACTTTTAGCAAATGTGCAAGTCATTGAACCCCTGGGTAATAGTGACCACAATGTTATATCATTTAGGGGCACATTTACAAAGCTCGAGTGAAGGATTCGAATTAAAAAAACTTCGAATTTCGAAGTGTTTTTTGGGCTACTTCGACCATCGAATGGGCTACTTCGACCTTCGACTACGACTACGAATCGAACGATTCTAACTAAAAATTGTTCGACTATTCGACCATTCGATAATCGAAATACTGTCTCTTTAAGAAAAACTTCGACCCCCTACTTCGGCAGCTAAAAGCTACCGAAGTCAATGTTAGCCTATGGGGAAGGTCCCCATAGGCTTGCCTGAGTTTTTTTGATCGAAGGATATTCCTTCGATCGTTGTATTAAAATCCTTCGAATCATTCGATTCGAAGGATTTAATCGTTCGATCGAACGAATAATCCTTCGATCGTTCGATCGTAGGATTAGCGCTAAATCGTTCGACTTCGATATTCGAAGTCGAACGATTTTAGTTCCTAGTCGAATATCGAGGGTTAATTAACCCTCGATATTCGACCCTTAGTAAATCTGCCCCTTAATGTCTGGTGCAAAAAACAAATATATACTGGGGCAACAAAAACCATGAATTTTGGAAAAGCTTATATTAGTGCCTTGAGGGCTGCCCTACAGAGCATTGATTGGGGCATTAGGTTTCCAGCTAAAAACACAGAACATAAATGGCTGTCATTTAAAATTATATTAAATCATTACTGTTCTCAATGTATTCCCTTAAGGAGTAAATGTAGAAGCTCTAAGAATCATCCTGTGTGGCTTAATACAGAAGTAAAGAAGTTAATAGGAAAGAAGAGAAAGGCATTAAAAAACTACAAATCTGTTGGGACAGAAGCTGCATTTATTGAATAAGAACACTGTAATGAATGTTGTAAATCAGCAATCCGGAATGCAAAGAAAGGAACGGAAGAGTTAATTGCAGTGGAGGTGAAAACTAACCCTAAAAAGTTTTTTAAATATATTAATAGTAAAAAGATGCAGGTTGAGAGTGTTGCTCCATTAAATAACAGTACCAGTATGGTTGTAACAGAAACAGAAAAGGCAAATGTGTTAAATCAGTTCTTTTCTTCAGTGTATACAATAGAGGAGTCTGAGTTCTCAGGCTTACTTTATAACTGCACGAATGGTTCAGCTCAATCTAGTCAGTGGCAGAGCTTTATGATTCATAAAGCTTTAATAAAAATTAATGTAAACAAGGCTCCAGGTCTTGATGGCATACTCCCCAGGTTATAAGAGAGCTTAGTTCAGTTTTAGACCAGCCCTTATTTCTGATTTTCTCAGATTCACTGTCATCTGGTATGGTGCCTATGGATTGGAGAAAAGCTGATGTTATTCCAATATTTAAAAAGGGATTATGATCTCAGCCTGGCAATTAAACACCAGTAAGCTTGACATCTGTGGTAGGCAAATTATTTGAAGGGATCACATTCAAAGTTTTGTCCTAGTGATTGGCATTATGAGCAGCAATCAGCATGGCTTTATGAAGGATAGGTCATGTCAGACAAATTTGATTGCTTTTTATGATGAGGTAAGTAAGATGCTGGGTGGGGGGGGCAGTAGATGTGATCTATTTGGATTTTGCAAAAGCGCTTGATACTGTGCCCCACAAACGACTGCTTTCTAAACTAAGGTCTGTTGGGCTCAATGAAGTCATTTGCACATGGATAGGAAACTGGCTACAGGATCGGGTACAGAGGGTGGTTGTTAATGGTACATTCTCTACTTGGAGTAAGGTTCTTAGTGGGGTCCCTCAGGGCTCAGTATTGGGTACACTTTTATTTAATGTGTTTATTAATGACTTAGGGGAGGGTGTTGTAAGTAATGTATCAGTGTTTGCAGATGACAAAAAACTATCCAGCCCAATTAATTCCATCCAGGATGTGGCATTCTTGCAACAGGATCGTATACCCTTAATGGGACTGCACTAGGCCAATCCATTATGGAAAAGGACTTGGAGTCCTTGTAGATGATAAACTTGGCTGTAGCAAGCAATGCCAGTCAGCAGCATCAAGGGCAAATAAGATCTTGAGCTGTATTAAAAGGGGCATAGAGTCACGGGAGGAGGGGGTCATTCTTCCACTGTATAGAGCACTTGTAAGGCCCCATCTAGAATATGCCTTAAGTTTTGGTCTCCATCACTCAAACAGGACTTTATTGTATTAGAGAGGGTACAGAGAAGGGCAACTAAGCTGGTAAAAGGTATGGAAAATCTTAGCTATGAGGAAAGACTGGCCAAATTGGGGATGTTCACGCTGGAGAAGAGGCGCTTAAGGGGTGATATGATAACTATGTATAAATATATAAGGGGATCATATAATAATCTCTCTAATGCTTTATTTACCAGTAGGTCTTTCCAGCTGACACAAGGTCACCCATTCCGATTAGAAGAAAAGAGGTTTGGCCTAAATATTCGGAAGGGGTTTTTTACAGTGAGAGCTGTGAAGATTTGTAATTCTCTCCCTGAATCAGTTGTACAGGCTGATACATTAGATAGCTTTAAGAAGGGGTTGGATGGCTTTTTAGCAAGTGAGGGAATACAGAGTTATGGGAGATAGCTCATAGTACAAGTTGATCCAGGGACTAGTCCGATTGCCATTTTAGAGTCAGGAAGGAAATATTTCCCCCTTTTTTCAACCTTACTTACTATGTAACTATGAATGGAATCATACTTGTGTCATGCTGGAAGGGTATTTTATTTGCTTATGCTGATGTCTTTGTCTCAACATAGATACTGTTAGGTGTGTCAATAAATAATTATAAACTGGTTAAAACTCTTTAGCTTACATATGTAGTATTCTAAGCTCACACGTGGGATAAAAGTGCCACTGCATTGTCTTTTTAAAATACTTTGAAATAAGAAATATATACACCATTTATTTTGCAACATGAACCAGTAGGGCTATTGCATTTCCTTCCTGTTTCTAGAGAATAAACACATTGCTCAAGAAAATCTCACAACTTCTTCTGGTACTTTGATCTTGAACAGATCTGTATCTGATTATAATTACTATATGGCAGGACATGGTACCAGAACCCTATGCAATAAAGAAAAACTATTTTCAGTGTAAAGAAAGCTTATTAGTATTTTACAGTGATATCAAACTATATGAGGGAAAAGTAACAATAAATTGTCTGCTTTTGGTTACTAGAACTTTAAACCGTATTCCACAAAGTCGAACCATAAGGAAATGATAACAGGCAGCCGTTTAGAAACATCCTGCTGAGCTTTTATGGATAACTCATTGTAACAAAGCTCAAGGTGACTGGGTTGTGTTCCAATGATTTCCATTAAACAGACAAATAAGGATACACTTTGCCTACTGTACAAGAATGTGAATTTTGAAGAATGTTGAATATAAATGGTTTGTTTATCAGGTATGGCTTAGTAAATATTAAGTAAACCCTGGGATTGTATAATATAACGAGGCAATTTCAGTTTGCTGAGATTTTTAAATTTCTGTAAGATTTTCATTGTGCTTGTCTTGTTAAATAAAAAGATATTCTGCTTATGCCAAAAAGCTTGCTGCTTATTTTTACATGATTTTAAATTGTTGCCCAATCTATCTCTATCTCTTCCTCTATAGATATATGTTAATGTCACAAAAGTCCTTCTTCAAACGTAGTTACCCCATGTTTTTTCCATGCCACACACCATAAAACCCTTTGGCTCATTCTGTGCACGAGTCTTCATATTTATTTAGAAGGCAGAAGTTTCCATATAGGGTGCCCTTTATATTGCAGTTTATTGAGTACAGTTTATTGTGCTTTTGTGAGTCATTACACTTTGTGAAAAATTGTAAACTTTATTTTTTTACAGTGATGAACTTTTTGATTTCTTTAACCCATCTATACATAGATCGGCAGGTAGCTTTTTATAATAAACTCACTAATTTAATCTAATTAAGGAAACAAACAATTTTGCAAGGAATCGTATAAACACACATCCACAGCGCCATCATTAGTTTAATGAGCAAAAGGCTACTACTTCCTCTTTCTGTAAATGGCATACTCTTTACATATATCATATTATCAACCATACACTAAAAAACTATTTTGATCTTGCTTGCCTTATAGCTGCCATTGCTCAAAAAGATGAACTGTTCTATGGTTTCCTCAGACCCTGGCTTGGTGAGTTCTTGAAATTAAAAAAAAAAATAAAAAGTGCTTTCATATATCAGTTCCAAGGTTTTTTTTATTCAGGGTTGAATTCTTCTTTAAAGGGGTTGTTCACCTTTGAGATAACTTTTAGTATGATGTAGAGAGTGATATGCTGAGACAATTTGCAATTGTTTTTCACTTTTTATTAGTTAAGGTTTTTGAGTTATTTAGCTTTTTATTCTGCAGCTTTTCAATTTGCATTTTAATATATATATTTACTAAAATATTTTTTAAAACATTGCTATTTTTAATATAATATGCATTGCAAATGTTCATAGTATGATTTTTTTTCTTTCAACTGGCAATGTTATTTTTGTTTCCATTTCTTTTAAATGTAATTATTTATTGTTAGTTTGCTAAGCTAGGTTACCCATGAAGTTCAGACTCCTAAAGATAATGGCACTAAGCTTGTTTTAGTTATTGAGCAAAGGCTGCACAAAGATCTGAAGTTGCGCACAAGTTACTGATCGTTTGCGAAGTTGCGCTAGTGATGTTACGATCATCAGTTCGAATTTACACTAGCGACCGTAAATTTGCATACAGTGCGAAATAGAAGTTTGAATGGACGTGTATGCTGCAGCAAATACATTACACTACACAAGCCCAGGAAAACTTAATAAAATGAATGGTATATAGAGGTGTTCTAATGCCCTACACATGAGCCCACAGTATAGTTTATGTGCCATATGTTAACAAAAGTATGGGGGAAGGAGGGTACGCTAAAAACAAAAAATTTGATCTTTTTCAGCCCATCACATTATAAAATGTAAAAAAACTCCAGCATTTTTTGGGACCTCGAAAAATGTTTAACTTTTTTTTTACAAACTCCTATCTACTCAATTGCACTTCGCCTTGTCTAACCTGGTAAATTTGCGTAGTTTTGCCCCTTCCCCAGAGTGCAACTTCGCCTGGCGTTAGGCTGTGAAGTTGTACTAGTCTATCTACTTCGCTAGCGAATTTTCGCCAGGGACACTTTTAGTAAATGGGCGAAGTGGCAAAATGACGTAACGATGTCGAATTTTTGCTAGCGTAAGCCACTTTGCCGGTTAGTGAATTTGCCCCTATATCATGCTGGGTAAACCTGGTCTGCTGGTTGTTAACAGGTTTTGAAGATTTTATACATTATGTCTGGCATGTATATAACTCTTATATCTGGTGAGTGGGAAATCTCCCCAGAGAGGCACATATCACCTCTTCTGATTTGCAATGATTTTCATTCATGGTGTGTGGCTGTGTGCACTAATATAATTCACTTGTCTGGAAATTCTACACCAGGAAGTTTTTTGTTTTTGAGTTTTCCCCACATAATTCATGCTCTGACTGTAGATGAACAGGAACATGCTACATCAGACTAGGCCTATGCTGATGTACATGAGACATGAGTCTTACTGATCCTGTTGCAATGATATTGCAGCTAGCTGGTACTTTTCTGCTTTGCCTTCTCTCTGATATCTGTGTGGACTTGTATGACCATTATTTTAAATGTAATTTATTTTTAGGGGATGGACTGTTGCTTAGCCATGGGGAGAAATGGGGGCGGCACCGGCGTCTTCTAACACCTGCCTTTCACTTTGACATCCTTAAGAACTATGTGAAGATTTTTAATCAGAGCACAGATATCATGCTTGTAAGTTCCCTTTTGGGATTGTGTTGTACTCCCTGTAGTTTTTCTTGGCCACTGAATATTTGAACAGCTTTCAAAAGTTTGCCAAAAATCCAAGTTGCTTTTTGTAATTTTCAAAATATTTGCTTTTTTTGTTGTACGGGTATAGGATCCCTTATCCAGAAACCCGATATCCAGAAAGCTCCGAATTACGGAATGGCGGTCTCCCATAGACTTCATTTTATCCAAATAATCCAAATTTTTAAAAATGATTTCCTTTTTCTCTGTAATAATAAAACAGTAGCTTGTACTTGATCCCAACTAAGATATAATTAATCCTTATTGGAAGCAAAACCAGCCTATTGGGTTTATTTAATGTTTACATGATTTTCTAGTAGACTTAAGGCATGAAGACCCAAATTACAGAAATCTGTTATCCGGAAAACCCCAGGTCCCGAGCATTCTGGATAACAGGTTCCATACCAGCACCATGTACCTAATCCAAACTAAGATATAATTAATCCTTATTGGAAGCAAACTCAGCTTGTTGGGTTTATTTAATGTTAATGCATTTCTAGTAGACTTAAGTAATGAAGATCCAAATTACGGAAACATTGTTATGAGAAAAACCCCAGGTCCTGGGCATTCTGGATAACAGATCCAATACCAGAACAAAGCTTAACTCACAAAATAATTTACTGTGATGTTTCAGTAAGGAGGATTTATTTCACTATAAATTAATTACTAACCAGCTTTTGAGACTCTATGGTATATTTATCAAAGAGTCAGTGTTCTCCACAGTCCTCTAGAGTGAAATTCCGCCACTCTCCAGTCATTTCTATGGCTTTTTGAAAGGCGCATTTATCAAAGGATGAACTTTCACACATTGATAAATACTCTTTTAAAAATCCCATAGGCGTAATTTCACTAGTCTACTGTGGCTATCTCTAGCTTCACTCTTTGATAAATATACCCCAAGGTCTTGTTAAGGTAAAAGTCACAGAGGGTTAATACCTGTGCTACTCTGTGTGTGCAGGTCATTGATGGTAGCAGACAGTTCATTCCTTTAATAAAATGTAATCCTTCACTGAAAGTTATTCTGAGGTATCAAATAAATATGTCTGCAGTTTTAACAGTGGGAATACATGTTTAATATACCTACTACTAGCACATCTTTTTAAAGGGAATGGAAAAAGCAGAGTCTCCTGGTTTTGGCCTCCACTCTACTAGTCTAACTTTCCCCCAAAAGAAAATATAAAACCTCCTGTATTTTGTCAACATTGACTAGTGATGAGCGAATTTGTCCTGTTTTGATTCAACGAAAAACTTGAGAAACTGCGAAAACATTTGCGAAACTGCAAAGAATTTGCTAAACAAATTGAAGTCAAAATTCTGTTGACACGCGTGACAATTTTTTCGCTACAAATGCATTAAAGTCAATGGGCATTTTTTCCTTAAGGTGACTTTTTTGTCTAAACGCATTTTTTTTGGTTGGGCGTGTTTTTATTTTTTTTGCAACAACTTTTTTGTCGCAACGACTTTTTTCTTTGTTGCAGCGAATTGTCCTCAGCAAATTTTTGCCACAGTTTCCCGAACAAATTTCGTTGTGAATCATTCTCCATCACTAACAGTAAGTTGTTGGCCTCAGGCAGTATAAGAAGGCATGGCCAGGATGTGGTTGGGGAGTGGTGGGGCAATGATTCCAAAATACTATTTTGTCTGTTACTACATCTTTCTCACATGGCTGATGATTGCAGTGACAGGTCATCTAAGATAAACCCAAATTAAGTCTAAAATGTTAAAAAGTTTTTTTTTTCAAAAGTGCATTATCTATTTTCACAGGCAAAGTGGAGGAGGTTGGCTGTAGAGGGCCCTGTGTCTCTTGATATGTTTGAACATGTCAGCCTGATGACCTTGGATACACTTCTTAAATGTACTTTCAGCTATGACAGTGACTGCCAAGAGTAAGGCTTATTCCTTCTTACTTACACATGATTTTATTTTCACATTGTAAGACAGCTGCAGAATGTGGAAGAATCAGGCACAAGGTGCAGAGCTCAGCACATTGAGGTGCTCTGTGCTTAAATAAAGCAAAGTGCAAAAAGGAGGCCACTTTTAATCTGTTTATGCAAGAAGCTGTTGTTTAAAAGGTATTCTTTAGAAACATATTGAGGTACATTACAATCTAGACTTGCAAACAGGAGCAGAAAATCAACTTAACTGACAGAGCTGCCAATCAAACAAGTAACAGATCCAATATGTACCAAACTTATTTTGAAGTGATAATCAAAAAAGTACCTTCTTCTGACCAAATATACACATAGTCATCCATTGGATTTTAAAACAGTATCAGATGCCCTTACCCTGCTGGAATAGAAAATGAAGGGGGTGTAAGTTGCCTATGGCAATGACATTGTAATAAAAGTTGAACATTTGCTCCAGATCTAGTATCCCATGGCAACCAATCTGCAAGTGGAACAAGGTAAAGCTGAGCACACTCCCTCCTTTCCTCAGATGGCCTGGTGCACAATGTAAGAGGGTACAGCAACCCCCAAATAGGACAATTGTGTAGAAATACACTGGCACTCAAACGTTCGCACGAAATAAACAGCAAGGGGTAACCCTGCACTTTAATCGCCTTGAGTGCCAGTGTATTTCTACACAATTAACCAATCTGCAAGTCCCATTTATTGATCTACTTGGATAAACTTTATCTACTATTAATATTACTCATGACTTGTGTGATAATAAGAAATGTTTTGATTTCAGGAAGCCAAGTGATTATATCACTGCTATTTATGAACTGAGCTCACTAGTGGTGAAACGTGAGCACTACTTGCCTCATCATGTTGATTTTATCTACAACCTTTCCTCCAATGGAAGAAAATTCCGCCTGGCTTGCAAAAAAGTACACAAATTCACTGCAGGAGTGGTACAGCAGAGAAAGAAGGCCTTGCAAGAGACGGGGGCGGAGGAATGGATAAAGTCAAAGCAAGGCAAAACCAAGGATTTTATTGATATTCTATTACTGTCAAAGGTCAGACAAATCATATTCATCATAAATATTTGATTTCCTGACCACAAACCTTCCTAATAATATAAATATATTATATAATATAAGTATAGTATGTTTCAATAATATAAATGTGGAGGCATATTTATTAAAAGTCTGATTTTAGTGGTTTTAGAGATTTTGAAACCATGACTAAACTCACAAATGCTAAAACCAGGACTGTCATTGAATTTATTAACAGTCATCATTATAAAAAGTATGAGGGAAAAAAAGGTCTGAGCATTCTGATGAAAGAATACGAATACCACGAAAAGCTCTAAAATTTTGAATTTTTCTGACAATTCGTAGGGAAATAAAATCCAAAAAACCTCTAACATTCTGATTGGTTTAAATGGTCCAATAGGATCAGTGCTCCTCCCAGTGGCTTCTACAGCACCTTAACAACTTCTATTTCCTCCCCCCTCCCCTATTTATTAATAAATGTTTTGAAAATTTCTTGTCCGGGAAAAAACTCTATAAAATTTCAAAAATATCTGAATCGTACGATTTTTTTTGGATATGTTGCTGAAACCTCCAACTTTTTCAGATTTGACGCCTGAAGCATCTGACTTTTTTCGGGGTTTGACACCGAAACAAAGAAATCTTTGGATTATTGAATGAAATCCAGCGCAGATCAGGGTATCTGCCACTGACTTCTACGTGAACTAGGCAAGTTTGAGTTGGAGCACATTTTTATTCTGACTTTTAACACTGTCGTAGTTTATTAAATCATGGGGAAAAAATCAAGTTTTTTTTCCTCTGAAAAAATAGTTTTTCCCTTTAAAAGTCCAACCAGAAAAAATCTGACTTTAATTAATAACCCCCTAAGTATGCTTGACTTTATTAAGTCAATGGCAGAAGTCTCTTTAACAATTTTAAGATGTTCCTTGCCATCATGATTTTCTCTAGGGTTTGAGCTGGTTTTCATTCACTAATCCAAAAAAAAAAAACAATTTTTGGACATCAAATTGAAAATTCACATTTTTCAGGGCATCAAATCGAAAAAGTCACAGAATTTGTCTCTGTGGGCACTGATTCAGTAACTGTGAGTTGCATCAACCCACCTAGATACTGCATATAAAAAGTTGCACCTTAATTAGATGAGAGATATATGTAAGGATTTTTGAGTGATTGTTGTTATTTTGGTCAAGGTGTGAGTTTTGGAATGTGTATGCTGGGGCAACAATTCTATCTTACCACGATCTGTACCATAAATATAGGAATATATACACCATATCTTCCAGAGCATAGTGCAATAACAGATAAGGAAGTGAAGAGGAGAGGAGATAGATGTTCTAATTGCTGAGTGCACTTTAATAAAGACCCGCCATTAATTTACACTTGTGGAAGTGCTGGGTGGTCTAGAAATCCCTTCTCCTATATAGAGGTTGATACTTGACCAATAGAAAAGAATCCAGTAGCATTCCATTGATTGCATGGTGAAATAAGCGACTTTTTTCAGTGCATATACATATGCACAAAGGCCACTAGGTCCCTTATAAAGCCTCGGTGGAGTACTGATGGATTATTTTATATTGGTCAAATGTTCCAGCTGTTGGCCCTGATGAGATGAGCAATAGAAGGTGGCCATATTGTGTATGGCCACTCATATGGGATCCAACCATACGGCCTAAGAGCTAGTCAGTGAGAACCAGACAAGTATCAAAAGTGTATGTGAGATTTCCTTCTATGTTTCAACGAAGATACAAATATGTCAGTTTGTATTTATGGGTATGTGATTGTATTGGAAAGGGCAGGTATGTCTGGAGGAACAAACTGAATATAGGTTGGCTGAATACCTATTGACCAGGTAAAACTAGTACTACTAGGGCTAATTTATCAACATTGGGCAAATTTGCCCATTGGACAGTTACTTACCTAAAGCAACCAATCAGCGATTAGCTTTTTAAAGCCAGAGTAGAAAAATAAAAGCAGTAATTTTATTGATTGTCATGGGTTACTGCCCATGGGCAAATTTGCCCAGTGTTGATAAATGACCCCCACTAAGTGTATTAATAGCAGGTTCAGTGTAAGCAGCATCAGATAGCCATTCATAACTCTGCTGGGTCATCTTTCCGTGTTTTAGTAAAAATGTTAAAAGAGCCAAAGTGCATTTGATTAAGTAAACAAATGTGATATTCAGCATGTGGGTCTGTTCCTGCAACTGCAGAAACAACTGACATTTTGGAACAGCCAGACCCATTCTTGACCCATTCTATGAGTATATTCCACAACTTGGTTGCCAATCTGTGGGACTGACCTCCACAGAAACTGCTTTTTGTGCACCCAATGAAGCTTTCAGCATTTATTTTTATTTTGAGGGGCTACAGGATGAAGATGGAAACCAGTTATCTGATGAAGATATGAGGGCCGAAGTAGACACATTTATGTTTGAAGGTAGGATTACCAGGGTAACCAGGCTTTATTATTGAGAAATGGTGCCTAACCTGTTGTTATTATATAAATAACTGACTGAATGAATTGGCTCAGTTTTATAAAATTGCATTTTATGTATTATGAAAGTTACATGAGCAAGCTGCAGGTGAGATAGAAATTGCATTTTATGTATTGTGAAATTTAGATGAGCAAGCTGCAGGTGAGCTAGATACTTGCTAGATATGAGCAAGGTGCAGATTAAAGACTGTACAAATCCTTACCCCCATATATGGCTGGTAAGTGCATGGGCCCTATGTGGCATGGTCTTGTACCTCTTAGTGCCCTTACATTTGTGCCTTGTGTTATCGAAAATGTGTGCAATGCTGGCTAATGTTTAATTTCTTAAAATACAATAAATTCCCAAGTAAAGCTACAAGTAAGTGCACAGATAAGTTTTAGTAGTTAATAACAGATTTCTGGACAAAACTGTGTTCCATTGTAAGTTATTGATATTCCTTAGGTGGGCGGACTGTGGATTCCTAGAGTAAGATCATGTTGAATTTAGTATTTAAAAACTCAATAAAAGAGTTAAGTACATTAAAACGTTCTGCCTAAAGTGTTTGAGTTACATAAGTCAGTGCTGTGTTGTAAATCTCTACTGAGAAAGGCTGTTTGTCTCATCCCTAGGCCATGACACCACTGCAAGTGGCTTATCGTGGATTCTATACAATTTGGCTCGTCATCCTGAATATCAAGAAAAATGCAGAAAGGAAATTACAGAGTTACTGGAAGGGAAAGACACAAAGCATTTGGAGTGGTAGGTGTATCACAAGACACAATGCATTAGTCAATGATGAGTCTAACGTGATGATTTGAAGGGAACCTAGAATTGACATTTAATGCTTAATGCAACATATTTCAGCTTGCTGAGAATCTGCTCGTACATTTAGCATATGGACGACAACACTGTCCTTCTCTGTAGGTTAATGATATATGTAGTTCTTTACATTTGGCTTTGCACGTATGTAAGTGCGAGATGGTTGCATTATGTTCCTTGTACTTGAAGTCCACTATGCTAATTCTCTATAAATTTCGATTAAAAATTCATGTACTTTTTATGTACCAACAGACCAATTAAAAAAAGCTTTGAATGGAACCCTTCATATACATGCTCAGATTTGGTCAGTTTGGCCACTAGCAAGCATACTGCCCAACCAACTGTACATGTATGCCAGCTTGTGGGGTCATTACGGTCCATCAACCTGTGATTCTATCAGATCACAGACAGATCAGACATGTTTGAAAATTCTATCTTTAATGTACCATGTTGGTACAACTTCTCTTTGCCTTTGCTTTCTGCAGTTCGATTGGCCTGTCAGCCGAAATGGAAAGGAACAATAGGAAGGTAGCCAAACAAGTGTATGGCATCCATCTGTTGAGCCCATGGGCTCAGTGATCTCATAACCGATAGTAGTGGCAATTGATGGCCCCCTTTAGTTGATGTTTTTATGGCACATGCATGCTTAAATTTTTTTTACCTGAAACATATAAATACTGATGAAATAATCACTATAAAAAGTATCAGGGTAACTGGAAATTTGCAAAAATAAATACAACATGCTGATGTAAGCTTAGAGCGGCACCATTACTCTCACTTGTAGCCTTACTCCACTATTGCTCTGGATGAGACCTTGTATCTCAGGGGATGGTGGCAGGGTGTTGTGCTTGAAATTTAACCCTTAAAATTGATATACTGAAGCAGGCCCGGACTGGCAATCTGTGAATTCTGGCAAATGCCAGAGGGGCTGCTATAAGGTCCCATAGAAAGTGAGTATTTAGTGGGCTGGTGGAGGCTTTTTGGGCCTCCATGTGGGTTCAATGAGAGATAAGCAGGAACATTTATCATCGGTGGATAGGCAAATACTCTTAGCACTAATGTCAGTACATATCCCCACAAGGTAAACAGAATACATATTGTCTATGGAAGTATTCCCAGCTTTCAGCCTTTACCCTAAGTGGAGCTAGCTCTGACACTTAGGGAGTTATGTAATAAAAGGCACTAAGTTGCCCAGGGGCAGAAACCCTTAGTAACCAATCAGCAGGTAGCACTTACTAGTCACCTGTTTAAAAGCAAACATCTTATTGGTTGCTATGGGTTACTGCTCCTGGGCAAACTTAGTGCCTTTTATTACATTTGGGGGTTAGTCCCTACTTCTGGGCAATTAGTACCCGAATCCTATTCCCATGCAACACTCCTCAGTGGAGTCTCAGCTGCTCGGTTAAATAGTCTAACTATCTATCACTCCTAGAATGATCTATGAAAGTTAGTACCCTATCAATAGCTAGACCTGGTCTGTCTAGGTCCAAGTGCAACCCTTCCTGCCTGCTCAGGTAAGGGGGCTGGCAAAATGGACCCTGAGCACATGTGTGCTCAGCTTTTGTAAAAAAATGCCATCTAGGAAAATGGGATAATTAGAGGTCATGCTTTGACCCAAGTAAATGGAGTCTACCTCCTGTGCAACTAAGGTGCCCTTTAGTGGCCAAACTTAAGGGGATTGCACTATAAATGGGGAATACATTTGTCAGTCCCCTACACTTACTGTACATGAAAACATTGCACTTTAAGTACCTGTTTCTTTGAACAACATATGATGTAACTAATGTAATAACAGGTGCAACTGGTCCAGTTCTTGTAACTACAGTAATCCGTCACCAAGTAACATTTACTGGTTTGCTTTTATTATATGAATCCCTCATTCTCTTATGTTAAACAGTGGAACAATTTTATGGAAAAGATCTCATGAGTAAACGTCAGGCAGAATGCATCTTGTAATAGTAAAACTACACTTTTATTTATAAAGGTTTCAAAAAATGTTTTTAATAACAAAAGCAACAGGGTATGAGACATTATGTTTATGATCAATGTAGTAGTGATGTATGACAGATACCAGACAAACATGGGCTGTGAACAAAAATAAAGGATTTGAAATACACCTTTAGGACCTGTAGGTTTAGGAACTAAAGATTTAGCAGTGATGACACTGGACTACAAGCATTGAATGTACAGAGGTATTTATATAGCATCAACATAGTTTGCTGTGATTTACAGAGATTGTACATTATTCCTTGTGCCAGTGGAGTTTAATCTAAGACAATATTACCAGGAGCCAGTTAACCAGTGTTAAACCCACACAGATGCAGGGACAACATACAAACTCATCGAATATAGTACCCAGACCAGAACTGCCAAGCAGACATGTTACCCTCCGAGTCACTTTGCTGCTTTGTATATATTATCCAGAAATGGCCTTGCTTCCAAATATGGCAATGCTATTTTCCATAGGGTCGTATTTACAGGGGGTTTTCTTCTCAGTGGAATACATACAACAAAATAAAAGCAAGCAGCCTTTCAAGGAATTTGTTGTAGGTAATTACAGATCCACAAGTAGGAGGAAAAGTATTACTTTATTCAAAGGCATAGTTGTATGCATTTTGTGCACAAATGCACTTAATAGTGTTTAATTAACACTATTAATAATTAATATTCCCAAGCATTTAAGCAACAGGCTACATTTCAATACCACCATAAAGGTGGCTCATGTCTGTGTGCACAGAAGGTGCAGGGAGTAAAGTGCTGTCGTTTCTGTACTGCTAAGCATGGCTTTTGTGAGTGGTAGTGATTGTGAAAACAATTATGTTACAGATGAGAGACAGGCCTTTTTCCTTTCACAGCAGGTGCTTGGGTGGACATATTGAAGCAACATATAAAATATCCTAAAGTTGATATTATATTATCTCCCAGGGATGAATTATCTCAGTTGCCATTCACAACAATGTGCATTAAGGAGAGTCTGCGGCTTTACCCTCCTGTAACTGCAATATCCAGGCGCTGTACAGAGGACATCAAATTACCTGATGGCAAAGTTATCCCCAAAGGTATAACATGAATATCTGTTATATTTATAGGTTATATGCTGTGTGTGACATGTAAGTAATATAACTAAATAGCAATTAATCTGTTATTTTGGATCAGGTCCAGTAACTCATAGCAACCAATTCGATGTTTGCTTTCAAATAGGTGACCAGTAAATGCTACCTGATGATTGGCTGCTATGGTTTACTACAAAGTTTGCAATTTTTATTACCGCCATAAGCAATACATGTCTGAGCCACATTTCTTTCATATTTGGTCTCATCCCTCCTGAAATCCTGTTTTAAGTTTGTGAATTTCTTTTTCATTACTTTGCATTTTCTCAGACCCCTTGTTGTCTCTATCATATTTATGCATAAACAGAATCATATATATAAAAAAAGCAATTTATCCAAAACTAAAAGAACCACCCAACTGTAGTTCAATTGCTATTTTAGCAATACATTTGATGGAGCTCCTTTTTAATAGTTCTAGATCCTTTTCATTCCACTAGCAGATTCCCCCAAACTACAGTTAACTGGCTTGGGCTCTCTTCCTTTCATTAAACATCTGTACCAACATACATTTGTGCTTCAATATATTTTGGCTCTCTATAGTTTGCTGTTTCACCAATAAAATCCCTTTGCCTTCAATGCATTTCACATTCTTTAATTAGCATGCTTCCCAGACCTTGCTGTACTTTAGATTATAACATCATTATTGTAACATAATTTAAAGGATTTATAAAGGTCCATATAA
Organism: Xenopus laevis; assembly: GCF_017654675.1. Classification (NCBI taxonomy): domain Eukaryota; kingdom Metazoa; phylum Chordata; class Amphibia; order Anura; family Pipidae; genus Xenopus; species Xenopus laevis. The sequence goes on along the minus strand of NC_054374.1, from coordinate 71,566,956 downwards.
AATGACATCCCCAACTTCAAGAAATTTCACTCTTATATGGTAATCCATATAAGAGTGAAATTTCTTGAAGTTGGGGATGTCATTTTATATGGACCTTTATAAATAGCAGCCCAGATCATATTCCCATGTCCATAACATTACGTACAAGGTTTATATAACATAAAAGCTGCCTTGGTGTTAATTAGAAGATTGGTTTCTTATTTGGGATTTTTGTACTGAAATGCAATTGATGAAGCAACATTTGTTTTTCTAATGTTAAAGTTAATCATCAACTATCTATATTTATACTCTCACTGAGGTCAATCAGGTCCCACTATTACAAAAGTCAGTGAAATCTGACAAGCAATGTTACGCAGCCTGACACTGTTGGCCAACACAATTGCTTAGATCACGGGGGAGGGGGGAAAATGTTAGGCACCCCCAATGATTATAATTGCTTACTTGAGACACTGGAATGGTGCTACCAAAAGCTGAAACTGTACAGGCCTGTGGTACTTACGTAGGAGCTCCATGTCACAATATTTTCCACTTCTCTGTGACCCTGGGCCAATTGCACAAGCCCAGCAATATGAAAAGCTGCCTTTTACCTTCTAAATATGACTTTTCACTCTACTGAGAATGGGTACCTGGACAGGAATGTAGAGAATATTAAGAAAGAAAATTATACTAAAGTGTGTCTCAGATAAGCAATTATAATCAACGGGGGATTCCTAACATTTTGCCGCCACCCCGCCACCGCAGCCCCTGTGATTACACCTTTCCTTTTCCTTTCATTCAGGCTGCAGCAAGGAAGCATCTCTGTCCATCTGCTAACAGTTGTGTCATTTCCAAGAAACGTTGGGGCACTGTGTAAAATGTTAATAAAAAGGATGATTTACAAATTATTTAACCCTTTAAGTGCCAGCAGAATTTCACATTTGATTTGCACAGACATTTCATTTGCTAGACATTTTTTGAATATTTTCTGCTCTCTCAATTTAGGGGCATTTCCTGGGGGGATCTTTAGTGTACCTAAAAAAATTATACATTGGTTTTTTTTTCAGGAGAACCTGGGCTTTCTAAATCTAAGTTTTTGTGTATTTCCACTTCAGGAACAAGATTTAGGGGCAAATTCATCAAGGGTCGAATATCGAGGGTTAATTAACCCTCGATATTCAACTGGGGAATGAAAATCCTTTGACTTCCAATGTCGAAGGATTTTGTGCAAATATTTTGATCGAACGATCGAAGGAATAATCGTTCAATCGAACGATTAAATCCTTCGAACCGTACGATTCGAAGGATTTTAATCCAACGATCGAAGGATTATCCTTCGACCAAAAAAAGTTAGGCAAGCCTATGGGGACCTTCCCCATAGGCTAACATTGAGCTTGGTAGCTTTTAGGTGGCGAACTAGGGGGTCGAAGTTTTTTCTTAAAGAGACAGTACTTCGACTATCAAATGGTCGAATAGTGGAACGATTTTTAGTTCCTTCCTTCGAAACAAGCAAGCAACACCTATGCAGAGCTGACAAATGCAATAAAATGGCTAAAAATGCAATGAAATGGTTAAAAATGCAATGAAACTGCTAAGAAAAATTGCAATATAATCAACAAAATAATACACACAAGGTATTACGTAGTGCAGTTAGCGAATATGCTATACGTAATGGCAATAAAACATTTTTTCAGACAGAAAAACAGACGAGGGGATTATTGAAATAAAAGCCACAAAATAGTATAAGTGCATAGGTGTGTGTATACTTAGAAAATTGCGTGTTTTGTGCAGGTTGTGTGCATGTGCAAGCACGTGTAAGTGGGTATGAGTGCTGTCCCCCCCGGTCCCCAAAAATATATTTGTGTGTGTATTAGTGTAATAAGTGTGTATTTGGGATGTGTGTAACACTAACCTGGGGCAGAAGCTGCATATTGTTCTATAAGTGCTGGAGGGGTCCCAGGAAGTAAAGATCAGACTTCCTTCTTTGAAGTCTTTTGTGAAAACCCCCTTTAAATAAATTTGGGCCTAAAGAAGGTGACAGTGGAAGCATGTACAGTTAAGTGTATACAATATTTCAGTCATCCCAAAGCCATTGAAGTGGATTTTGTGACAAGACAGGTGAAACAGATATCAGCACAGGTATGGGACCTGTATCCAGAATGCTGTTGACCTGGGATTTTCCAGATAAGGGATCTTTCCATAATTTCTCCAGTCTGCTAAAATTATATTTTAAACATTAATTAAACCCAGTTGGATTGTTGGTGCCACCAGTAAGGACTGATTATATTTTGGGATCAAGTACAAGTATTATTATTTCAGAGAAAATGGAAATAATGTTCAAAAATTTGAACAATTTGATTAACATGTAATCTATAGGAGATGGACTCGGGTTTCCTGACAATGAATCCCATACCTGTATTACATTTTGGTGTTTATTATGGCTAAATAAAATCCAGTTCTTCCTTTAAAACTACCATTTGGAGCCTGCATCTGAGTATTCAATTCATCAGTTTCAGTATCATGCTAAAAGGGAATAACAAGTTCTAAAATATGGGTCTGCTTCTTATCTAAGGAAACTCCTGCTTGATCAGTATTTATGGAACCCACCACAATCCTGAGGTCTGGCCTAACCCACAGGTACAAGTTGCACCATTCCTATTATTTCATTTTTTAAAGCCTATCACCCAAACTGTTTATGTAGCATAATCGAAACATATGATCTTTAATCATTTAAGGTTTATGACCCATATCGCTTTGATCCAGAGAAGCTGCAGGAAAGGTCTGCCCATGCGTTTGTACCATTCTCAGCTGGACCCAGGTAAGCAGACATTTTAGCACCATGATTTTCAATAGCATTACACGAAGAATATCAGGGGTTATTTACATACTCTGTAACAACACTAAAATGAACTCCCATCTCCCATCCTTTCTTGGAAATCTTAGCATAGTAACTACCTATGTGCACCAAAGCGATAAGATGCAGATTTTATTGATACACAATTCATGTTAAAAGACCCTATCCCATAAAAACAAAGTAAAGTATTTGGATCCAAATCGGATTAAACCCATGTCTGATAGGGATGTAGCGAACTGTTCGCCGGCGAACTAGTTCGCGCGAACTTCGACTGTTCGCGTCCGCCGCAAGTTCGCGAACGTCGCGCGACGTTCGCCAATAGGCGTTCGCGTCAAAATCGGTCGCCCATTCGACCATTCGATCGCTAAAATCGAACGATTTTCGTTCGATTCGAACGAAAATCGTTCGATCGAACGATTAAAATCCTTCGATCGTTCGAATCGAACGATTTTCGGATGATCGAAGTTCGCGAACAGTTCGCGAACAGTTCGCAAATTTTGCCGGTGTTCGCGAACGGCGTTCGCGAACACATCGGCGGCGGTTCGCTACATCCCTAATGTCTGAAGGCGCATGGCCATAGAGTTTGGTGCTACAGTGTTTGGGATATGTTAAAAGGGGACCTATCTGACTATGAGGCAGATTAACCCTATGATGGAATTCAGTTATGTAATACCAAATTGTTATATTTGTGCCTAATAAGTTGTTTTGGGGCTTGAATACACAGTAAAGAAGACTTTTATGTACTTATATGCTACACAAATTTACTCTAATGCCAGTTTTTTCACTACTCCTATGAACTTTTCCACCAAAACATAAAAAGCTATATAACAAAAGTCTTTTCAAATTAAACATGAAACCCAAATACTTTTTTCTGTGAAAACATCTACCTGTTATAAACTTGCCTAAAAGTCTCAGCTATCAATCATATTTTACCTGCCCTTCCACTATGCCTTAGGCTTAGGCATAAAGGTGGGAAATGCAATTGCTTTCACTTTCACTAGATGTCAGTGCACCTCCACATTTCCCTTCCCTCCTCACCATCAGACCTGGACTGGGAGTCAAAATAGGCCCTGCCATTCCAAGTACACAGAGGCCCAAACAGCCCCCCACCAGCCCAAACAGCCCCCTACCAACCCACTATATGGTATCTTTCTATTGAACCACACAGTCCGGGTCTGCTCATCATCTATTTGTGAAGCCAGTGCATGGGCATGGGCATAAGGTGCCCCATTCTGGCACATAAACAAGGTTTTGGTATGCTGCTGCCTGCTTTCTGTGAATTTCAAGACTAAAAAAAAAGGATGTAAATCATTTTATAGTATAAGCAAAATTTATTTTGCTTGACTAACAACATAAAAAAGGATTTGTAATTATTTCTTAAAGTGACAGGTCATCTTTAAAGGCGCATGATGATTTTGAGCAATATGATACCCAACACCAATTAATAACTTCACAATACCAACAACCAGCTATTAACATAACGATTTAGCATTTTTTACAGGCCTTATGAACTAGCCATATATGGACATATGGGTATATGTATTAACCCGAGAGGCCCCTCCAAATACTATGCTTTATTTATATGGGGTAGAGTATTGTTTCCTCCCTTTCTCCACTCCCCACCCCTCAACCAGAAGAATACACTAGGCTTTTTTACAAAATGAGTTTAATCTGAAAAATACACACAAAAAGTTGTGTGTATTGTTGTTTTTGCCCAAAATGCACCTGCCTGCTGTACCTGTCTGTGCAATACTCACAGAACCTGCCAGTGCTGCACACATGAGGGTGGTACATGGGCTGTTTGTACTAGTAAAAAAGCTGGCTCTCGCACACCCTTAATTTGAAGGTACACTAAGGTAGAGGTTCGGCACATTTAATGAGGAAGTGCAACGTTTCGGGCTCATGCCCCTTTGTATGCTTGGCAAAGGGGCGTGACCTGAAATGTTGCACTTCTGCATTAAACTTGCAAGGTGTTCCTTGCTTGCAGCAGTTCCGTGTGCCTTTGGATTTTTTGCCTGGCATGGGCTGTTTGTATCATACCCATCTTTCTCTTCTTGTGACCTCTGTGATACAGTGCCATTTATCCCGGGCCGGAACTAGGGGTAGGCAGAAGATGCATGTGCCTAGGGCACAGCGGTGGGAGGGACTCTTAGCACATACCTCTCCCATCACTTACCCCTAGTCCTGACTCATCAGTAGATAACTCTCAAATGCTTTATTGAAAAGAATTGTGGAAATATGTGAAAACTGAATAACTTGAGACTTGAGAACTGTTGACTTGAAAACAGTAGCATGAATAGAGCATCCCAACATTTATAAAACAAAATAGCGGCAACAACAATTGACAATCCACATGTCAGTCTCTCTGGATGGTTATTAGGGAGTTGAAGCCATTGGATCCACTCACAGTGATGCAACAAATAGATTCCCTGTGTGTTTATTCATGTGCAGCTGGTAGTAATGGTGACTATAGGGTGTAATTCCAATGAGCAAGCAGCAAGCAGTTTCACACTGACCTGTAATCCAGCATATGTACAGACTGCACAGTATAGTTTGGCAGGTTATGGCAGTCTATCCTCAAGATGTGCCAAGCACAGGGGCACTACAATGTGTGGGCAATGTCACAGACTGGGCACAGTCACTGGTACTGGCAGTGTCGGACTGGGGCACCTGAGGCCTACCAGAGGATCTGACTACAAGGGCCCCCCTGCATACTTAATTATGCCCATTTGACTACTGTGTAATGCTGTGCTGTTTGTAACATTCACAGTGGGAGAGGTGAGCCAAAGGGAAACTGAGGTACAGCATAGTGGGGATTATGAGGTGCAGTAGGTAGTGACTAGTGCAAATAGCAAGGTAGTCTCAACAAAATATGTGGCCTAAGGGAAGTGTGTGTATCACAGCTGGAAAAAAATCCTACACCTCTTTACCAAATGCCATCCCCAGTGTGACATTGTTGAGCACCAAATAACCCAGACATATCAGTAAGATCAATGCAAAAAATGAATTTAGACAATTGCATTAACTCCCAGCAAGACCTGCATACCAGTAAATTCATTGCAAAATTTGATTACAGGTTAAGAGCAATGCATTTAACCCCAATATCTCAATTTTTCATTGTTTCCAAATTTTCTTTAATCATTTCAATTTATCCTACTTAATGTCCCCAACTATACCCTTATATTTTATATTCTGTGTTGTCCTTTTCAGGTTTTACCAGCTATTCTCAAGTACTACCCCCTCCACCCAGTTTTTCAGCCATATAAAACAAATATGTGTTACCTTCCAACTTGTTATTGCTATGCTCTTTTTGTATTTTCTCCTCTTTCAAATGCAGTGCAGGAATTGCCTCCCTCCCATGCCAGAATATCTACTTATCTGTTTTTTTGCTTGTCTTCCCATGGTAAAGATACTGCAATCAGCCAGCGCACCATGATAATGGGAAAATAAACTCAGGCCGGATTTGTGGAAAGGCCACCAAGGTCTGGGCCTAAGGCAGCAGGATATTAGGGGATGGCATGCTGCCCAACCACACCCACGTTGGTTCAAAAACAGTGGGGATGCACAGGAGATACAATAGTTTTTTTAAATTTCCTGTGCGCAATTCCCCATAAACTACTGCTGCTAGTCCACTCTTGGTGCATCTTAGCCATTTGCCTGTATTCAGAAAGTGTTCTCTGGACAGCTTTACGAAGAGAAAGGCAAACAAGAAAGAGATAATCTAATATTGTGGCACAGGCATGCGTGTCTGAGTGAGACAAGTTCCTTCACTGCACAGGCAATGGGATACAACAGAAGCACACAACAGGCACAAATGGGACAGCCTCCATTTCCCCATACCCCTTGTAAAATGCCCTGTTAATGTGTATTTAAATGACAGCTTTGTCAGCAGACACAAACTTTAAAAAAAAAAGCAGCCGTACAGGGGAACAAATTAATAATACAAGCCTCCAGACCAGTCAGGGGCCCACTAGGACCAGGGCCCACCAGGTATTTTCCCGGTATACCGGTGGGCCAGTCCAACCCTGGGTACTGGTAGTGCAAATCCCAGAGGGTGATGAAGATGAAGGCCAGGGGGGAATGCTGCACTTTGCTCTTATTCTGCTCTTACACTGGGATGATTTGTGGGCTTTATGTGGCAGCCCTTTACTGGCACTGACATTAATAATATCCAGTTTCCCACTATCAAACTCTTATGAGTCTCTGTGCAGGGCAGGACCGAAGCCACCTGTGCCCCAAAGTCTTCCTCAGTTTCTCTGTGCCAACAACTTTGCCCACTTCCTCCCTCTGGGAAATGTCACTTCCTCATTGTCTTTCCCCACCCTCAGGGTTGGCCTCTCACTGGGATTGGTCAGTTGGACAGCGATGACAGTTCATGACAGACAATGGTAGAAACATCACACTGACCTTTGTCCTCTCACTGTGACTTTTCTGGTATCGCCCCCGGTCTATGTGCTCTTATGTGAGGATAGGCGAGGTTGCACATGCGTGCAGGGCGCTTTTATCTACATCATGGTCTCCACTGTTTCAGAAAATGTGCTTTCAGCTGAATGGAAAAAGTCTTGAAAGGAATAATATTTCAATGTTGATTTACAGTTCAGATTAACATATAATGAAATTGCCTTCTCCTCTACCTTGTTAATCCTCTGCTTAGTTAAAAAGCTCTAACTTCTCACTACACAGAAATTGTATCGGACAGAATTTTGCTATGGCCGAGATGAAGATTGTATTGGCCCTAACCCTTTACAACTTTCATGTGAGATTGGATGAAACCAAGCCAGTACGCAGAAAACCTGAGTTGATCCTGCGAGCAGAAAATGGGCTCTGGTTGCAAGTGGAAGAACTGAAAAGTTAATGGCAAGCAACTGGTTTGGCAAAGTGCACCATTTAATATTAAGTGTGTCATGGTAAAGAATAAATGTAATAGCGCAGAACTGTGTTTACTTAATAACATGAAATAAAATTAAAGTATTACTTGCTAAAATGAAAACTGACCTGGAAGAAGAATGGTTGTTAGTACTCTTGCTTACTATTAAAATAACTGGGTTGTACAGCTCCCAGCATCCCTTGAAAGTTTAAGGGGCTGCACAGAGTTGTACATGAACCGCAACTAGAATTTTCTGTTTTGGATTCTGAAGTTATGTTGATATTTAATTTAAGGGACTCAGAAACGGATACAATGGATAAAAATCCACTGTAAGAAATACTTCTATAAATATATTCATTTGAGTTAAAATAAGATTTTTATCCTTAATTAATTTCAGCAAACTGCATTCTCCACTCCATATGTGAAAAATAAAGTAATAGAAAAAATGAAGCCTGTTCAATTCTGTAATTAACAAGATTCTTGCCATACGCTAAAGCTTAAGGGTGGAATGAGAAAAGCTTAAAGTTTTACTGCCAGCTTAGCACTGGTACAAAAGTGGACCATAAGTGAACAACTACTATCGCAACCTATTGGCTTTGGCCAATTGGACATCAGACCAATGAATAGGGATGTAGCGAACTGTTCGCCGGCGAACTAGTTCGCGCGAACTTCGACTGTTCGCGTCCACCGCAAGTTCGCGAACGTCGCGCGACGTTCGCCAATAGGCGTTCGCGTCAAAATCGTTCGACCATTTGACCATTCGATCGCTAAAATCGAACGATTTTCGTTCGAATCGAACGATCGAAGCCATTGGATTGAATGAAATCATTCGATCGAATGGCTTCGATCGTTCGATTCGAACGAAAATCCTTCGATCGAACGATTAAAATCCTTCGATCGTTCGAATCGAACGATTTTCGGATGTTCGAAGTTCGCGAACTGTTCGCATTTTTTGCCGGTGTTCGCGAACGGCGTTCAACCGGACTTCTTTGCAAAGTTGATGGTGACAGAGAATTGCCAAACGGATTACTGTGTGCATTGTCCCACTGTCCCACTAGTGTAGAGGGTCCCACTAGAACGGCGTTCGCGAACACATACTCGGCAGTTCGCTACATCCCTACCAATGAATGAAAATGTGTTATTGGTGGTTTGCTACTTTTAGGTAGCACTGTCTCTATTTGTCTCTATTTTAGGTAAATTAAGTGAGATGAAAATGAAGATTTTCATTCATCCAGGTCATGGTATATCTAGTTTAAAGTGGACCTGTCACCCAGACACAAAAATCTGTATAATAAAAGTCCTTTTCAAATTAAACATGAAATCCAATTTCATTTTTTTATTAAAGCATTCATAGCTGTTGTAAGCTCATTTAAGAATTTCAGCTGTCAATCAAGTATTGTCTGCCCCTCCTCTATGCCATGGGCATAGAGGCGGGGCAGACAATTACTTTCACTTTCCATTCAGCACTTCCTAGATGTCACTGCTCTCCACACAGTCCCCCATTCTCTTCATCATTTAATTGTGTAGGCAGGGCATGGGGATGGACATTGTGTCCCCCATTCTGGTGCACAAACAAGATTCTGGTGCACAAACAAGATTCTGAGATGATGCAAGGTTTGCCTTAATAACAGTGTCCACAAAATGGCTGCTGCCTGCTTGCTATCATTTTGAATTCCAAGACTGAAGGAAACAAGATTCAAATAATTTATATAGTGTAATTAAAGTTCATTTTGCTTGACTAATGTGATAAAATAGGATTTTGAATAATTTTTTTTAGTGACGGGTCCCCTTTAAGTAATTCTAAACAACTTGTATATACCTTCTATACTCGAGTTTAAGCCGAGGTACCTAATTTTACCTACAAAAACTGGGAAAACTTATTGACTCGAGTATAAGCCTAGATACAACTACAGCCCTGTCTCCCAGCATTGCACATTCTGCCAAAGCGACCCCCCCCCAGCGATCAACCGGACTTCTTTGCAAAGTTGATGGTGACAGAGAATTGCCAAACGGATTACTGTGTGCATTGTCCCACTGTCCCACTAGTGTAGAGGGTCCCACTAGAACGGCGTTCGCGAACACATACTCGGCAGTTCGCTACATCCCTACCAATGAATGAAAATGTGTTATTGGTGGTTTGCTACTTTTAGGTAGCACTGTCTCTATTTGTCTCTATTTTAGGTAAATTAAGTGAGATGAAAATGAAGATTTTCATTCATCCAGGTCATGGTATATCTAGTTTAAAGTGGACCTGTCACCCAGACACAAAAATCTGTATAATAAAAGTCCTTTTCAAATTAAACATGAAATCCAATTTCATTTTTTTATTAAAGCATTCATAGCTGTTGTAAGCTCATTTAAGAATTTCAGCTGTCAATCAAGTATTGTCTGCCCCTCCTCTATGCCATGGGCATAGAGGCGGGGCAGACAATTACTTTCACTTTCCATTCAGCACTTCCTAGATGTCACTGCTCTCCACACAGTCCCCCATTCTCTTCATCATTTAATTGTGTAGGCAGGGCATGGGGATGGACATTGTGTCCCCCATTCTGGTGCACAAACAAGATTCTGGTGCACAAACAAGATTCTGAGATGATGCAAGGTTTGCCTTAATAACAGTGTCCACAAAATGGCTGCTGCCTGCTTGCTATCATTTTGAATTCCAAGACTGAAGGAAACAAGATTCAAATAATTTATATAGTGTAATTAAAGTTCATTTTGCTTGACTAATGTGATAAAATAGGATTTTGAATAATTTTTTTTAGTGACGGGTCCCCTTTAAGTAATTCTAAACAACTTGTATATACCTTCTATACTCGAGTTTAAGCCGAGGTACCTAATTTTACCTACAAAAACTGGGAAAACTTATTGACTCGAGTATAAGCCTAGATACAACTACAGCCCTGTCTCCCAGCAGTGCACATTCTGCCAAAGCGACCCCCCCCAGCGATCAACCGGACTTCTTTGCAAAGTTGATGGTGACAGAGAATTGCCAAACGGATTACTGTGTGCATTGTCCCACTGTCCCACTAGTGTAGAGGGTCCCACTAGAACGGCGTTCGCGAACACATACTCGGCAGTTCGCTACATCCCTACCAATGAATGAAAATGTGTTATTGGTGGTTTGCTACTTTTAGGTAGCACTGTCTCTATTTGTCTCTATTTTAGGTAAATTAAGTGAGATGAAAATGAAGATTTTCATTCATCCAGGTCATGGTATATCTAGTTTAAAGTGGACCTGTCACCCAGACACAAAAATCTGTATAATAAAAGTCCTTTTCAAATTAAACATGAAATCCAATTTCATTTTTTTATTAAAGCATTCATAGCTGTTGTAAGCTCATTTAAGAATTTCAGCTGTCAATCAAGTATTGTCTGCCCCTCCTCTATGCCATGGGCATAGAGGCGGGGCAGACAATTACTTTCACTTTCCATTCAGCACTTCCTAGATGTCACTGCTCTCCACACAGTCCCCCATTCTCTTCATCATTTAATTGTGTAGGCAGGGCATGGGGATGGACATTGTGTCCCCCATTCTGGTGCACAAACAAGATTCTGAGATGATGCAAGGTTTGCCTTAATAACAGTGTCCACAAAATGGCTGCTGCCTGCTTGCTATCATTTTGAATTCCAAGACTGAAGGAAACAAGATTCAAATAATTTATATAGTGTAATTAAAGTTCATTTTGCTTGACTAATGTGATAAAATAGGATTTTGAATAATTTTTTTTAGTGACGGGTCCCCTTTAAGTAATTCTAAACAACTTGTATATACCTTCTATACTCGAGTTTAAGCCGAGGTACCTAATTTTACCTACAAAAACTGGGAAAACTTATTGACTCGAGTATAAGCCTAGATACAACTACAGCCCTGTCTCCCAGCAGTGCACATTCTGCCAAAGCGACCCCCCCCCAGCGATCAACCGGACTTCTTTGCAAAGTTGATGGTGACAGAGAATTGCCAAACGGATTACTGTGTGCATTGTCCCACTGTCCCACTAGTGTAGAGGGTGCTGTGTGATATTGCCATCACTGTTAATCTTTCGTATAACCAACAGAGGGCGCTGTGTGATATTGCCATCACTGTTAATCCTTCATATAACCAACAGAGGGCACTGTGTGATATTGCAGTCACTGTTATTCTTTAATATAACCAACAGAGGGCGCTGTGTAATATTGCAGTCACTGTTATTCTTTCATATAACCAACAGAGGGCGCTGTGTGATATTGCAGTCACTGTTATTCTTTCATATAACTAACAGAGGGCGCTGTGTGATATTGCAGTCACTATTAATCTTACATATAACCAACAGATCGCGCTGTGTGATATTGCAGTCACTGTTATTCTTTCATATAACCAACAGTGGGTGCCCTGTTATTCTTTCATATAACCAACAGAGGGTGCTGTGTGATATTGCAGTCTCTCCCCAAGTGAACTGTTGGTATAGGAATGATTAACAGTGACTGCAATCTCAGCTACTGCCCACTGACTCGAGTATAAGCCGAGGTAGACTTTTTCAGCACATTTTGGATGCTGAAAAACTCGGCTTATACTCCAGTATATACGGTACATAGTAATACCATCTGAAATGAGCTCAGGCAAACAGTGAAATCAGCTGTATCTTGTTTTGGCAAAGCCGAACTACATAGTGTTATTCACATTAATGCCTTCTATGGCTCAGCCCAGTTGCTTAGCCAAAATAGTAGAGGTTAGAGCTAAAATAGAGGCTTTAAAGAATGTGAATTTTACATAGGGCTCAGACTGGGCCGGTGGGACCCTGGGAAAAACCCAGATCCGCATCCTGTGGATACTGTGGATACTCCCCCACCTGTTCACAACCACAAGTTAAGCAGGATGAAAGCATTAAAGGGTATGCAGCACAGGTTGGGGGGAGGCAGAAGCAGGGAGGGGGGTCTTTTTGGTCATTATGGGGGACACTTGATGTTGCAGCCCCTGTGGACAAGTACAAGTTTTGGCTTGATGAACATTTGTCAACATGCATGGTCAACTCTTTGTCAGGCAAAATCTCTCCACAGAAACTTTGCCACTTTACTAAGTGCACAAAATTGATTTTTTGCTAAGACCATTATAAAGGGAGCTTTAACTACTTTTGCATCTCATTATCATCATGTCTACCACCACGCTAATATACCAAATATCTGATTTCTTCAGGATGGAAATTTTCCCTACGACAAGGGTATTTGAAACATACACTGGCAAATTTTTCACCAGGACAAATTTCAGCACATTGCTCTTATGAAATGGTATTAAGACGGGTTTTTTGGGGGGGCTTCTGTAGAGTGATTGAAACTGACCACACATGCATTTTGATAAAACAGATCAGTGATTTACTGATGCTTAGCACAAAAAGCTGAGGGACTCCCCCACAGTTGCTCAGCAGCTACTCCAATATAACCAGGCACTTTCAAGTCCAGACAGAAGTCATCACCAGCGTCGCAGCGGGGCCGGTGGGACACGGGGAGAAAACCCGGTGGGCCCCCGTCGACCATGGTCTGCAACTGGCAACTTGTACAGGAAGTAATGAGCTTTCGCGTAGCCCCTCCCCTGAGCAGGCACGAGCTGGTGCAAACAAACTCCGCACACACAAACTTGGCACGCAAAAGGTATGCGCTGGGGGTGGTTTGCGATTGGTGGTGGTGGCACTTGCGACTGGGGTGGGGGGCCCCCAGGCAGCACCCTGGTGGGCCCTGGACACCCCAGTCCGACACTGCATCTTGCCAACCCCCAACAAGACTTTTATATATGATTAGAGAATGTGTAGTCCAACCTGCATATTATATATGGTAAAATCAAGCAGTATTTAGTTTGCTACACCCTTTAATGGCAAGAGCATTCAGCGCCATCTTTAAGGTGTTGTTCTAATGTCAATCGTGAGTCACTCATTTTTCCCTGCAAAAACATACTTTAGTAAATTTAAACCCTTTTGTGTCCCCCACACACTCGTACCTGTCCTTCCCACCACTCGTACCCCCTCTCAGCCACCTGCTAGTCTCTCTTCCCACCACTGTTCTAGTGTGATCACTTTCAATGGGGGCTGGGCGGATGGGAGATTCAAAGAGCTGGCAAAAGCTCTCACCCAGTCCCCAGTGGAGATATGTTCAGTGGGCAGCATGCTGCCCCCCAATATTGGCCTGCCAACAAATTGTAAGAAATTGCCATCTTGATTTTGTTATTTAATATGAAAGCTGTTGTTCAGGGAACTTACATGAAGCCCTGATTATCATAACAAAGGTTTTCCTGTGACTACTAAGGTCTATGTCTGCTGTGGGGACCATAAAACTGTGTATGCGAGAAAACTTGCTCAACAGGATGTAGGCAAGTTGGGGGTTTATCACAGCATCTTGGCAGTTGGGAGGGTTCCTGCGGGGGAAGGTGAGAACCCAGGATAAAAGAACACGAGCAGACATGTGAAGGGGTGGGCAGCAGAGAGGGAGCTGGGCAGCTGAGAGGAGGCAGCTAGAGAGCTGGAGAAGCCAGAGGAGCCTGGGACAAGACATGTGAGGAATGAAGACCAGAGGGGAAGGCAGAGATGAAGCCGAACTCTATTCCCCTGCCTTTTTGGTAACAACTATGTAGACTTGTGTAATGTGTAACTGTAAATATTGTAATTTTTGTTTAGTCTAAGTGTAATCATTTATGTAGAACAATCAATTGATTTATTTTACAATACATCACTTTACTATACGCTCATTGGTGTGGATTCATTGTCTGCTTGCTCAAAAGAACCAGAAACCCTAGTAAGTGGGTTGAGGTATATTGATATTATTATTAATGATATAATATACATAGAAACTTATAAAATGCTGGACTGAAGAATACACTTGATGAATTCAGTTAAACTTAGACAAGCAAAAAACTCACACTTTGTATTCCAGAGGGCATATTATTTGGAATGGTGTGTGTGAATTTGTTCCACAAAGTAGACATGTTACTCTAAATAAGATGGCTGGAAATATCACAGACTTTGTCATAAAGTGCAGTCTCAGGAAACAGTGCAGGGTGAAGTGCCCAAACTCTTAAAATGAATATTAACACCAAAAGATGAATGTGCTTTAAAGTTATTAAAATATAATGTACTGGTTCCCTGCACTGGTGAAACAGATATGCTTCCTTCAGAAAGACTACTATAGTTTATATAAATACGGTGCTGTGTAGTCATGGGGGCAACCATTCAAGGCTCAAGTTACATAGCAGAAAACAGATGCACTCTGCAGAATCCCATTGTATTCTATCACAGAGCTTGCCTGTTATCTGCTAAGTAACCTGTGCCTTTTCTCTTTTTCTTGCCTCAATGGCTGCCCCCATGGCTTCCCAGCAACCTATTGATATAAGCTATAGTTGTCTTTCTAATGCAAACACCAGTGGCGTAACTAGATGCTACGGGGCCCACAGCAAATTCAATTTAGGGTTCCAAAATATTGAAAGGTTGGCCTAGTCTACCAAGATATATTAAAATGACTTATTAATTAGGGCCTTACTGGGGCCCCTACACTCCTGGTCCCCCCTTCAACTGCAGGGTCTGCTTCCTCTGCAGTTATGCCCCTGGCAAACACATAACTTTTACCAATGCATGGTAACAGTACATTTTATTCTAAGTACTTTAAAATGCTTCTATTTTTTGGTGTTACTTTAAGTGCTTTTGCAAGTACAGTGGAATAAAAAGAATTAGCAGTGACTCCAGACAGTGTAGATAATCTCTCATCTGCTCCTTTGTGTAGCTGACATTTACAGGCACTGCATCAGTCTGTGTGCAGCTTCATTAAACAACATCAGCACAAAAATGCATACAACACAAATGCATATTTTAGCACTTCCAGGCTGATATTCGCTACATGTAGCTGGCACTCCACTTTCATTAGCCAATCTCTAATTGTTGGCACCTGCTGTGTGTTCCAGTGTCTAGGAATTAGCAGTTTGGCCACATTCAACAACAGAGGAAGTGCTGAGTTAATAAAATTTATTCTATAGGGGCATGTGAAATGGGAGGGAGTAAGAAGGGTCATTAAGATCTCTTCCATGTGCGACATATAAACACACATGGAGAACCTGTTTCCAGTATTGCTCAACCATGGGAAATGTCCAAAAAATATGTAACTAGGTGCCCTTTCCATTTCCACATCTCCAGCATATGCGTGTCGATTCGGGAATGGTTTATACAACCTAGAAGGTGTATAGTACGGTTTTGTTAACATTTTATAATGAAATTCCTGGATTCTACTACATCTAGAGCTCCTCATCAAAGTGTGTACCATATCAGTAGTTTCATTTTCCGTTAATGTTATGTTTAGTTCTCTGGTCCACTTCTTTATGAATGGCAGCTCTTCTATCTTACAAGCACCTATAAGACTTTTATAAATGGAATAGAGGGCATGGGATATGATTTTCTAGCAATTTTAATAACCAATTAGCACAACATGGTAATGATATTGTGAGACCTAAGTTCATAACAGTAAGTTTGAACTTAAGTGAAAGATAGTTCCTTTTGCATAGGATGGCTTAGGGTTCCAATAATAGGTTAGACCCATTGTGCTAGTTGGTTCCTCATCAACTGACTCCCACAACTACCCTCACTTCTCATCGATCATACTCCCTAACGTATCCATTGTATTTCCAAACACATCTGCTCAGAAAGGGGATGCTAGTCCAATTCCATCCCCTTGTCTAATAAGCTTTCTGAGCTCTCTGGATGAAGCATAAGACAAGGTATGGGCACAAACTACTCACAGTAGGGGATGGAGCTCCCATATTGAAAGCTGTGAGTTTCAGCAGACAGAAAGGCACCAGTGCTTCTAAGGGGTTGTGGCAAGCTTAGAATCCAAATCACAGAATAATTTATATCATGCAACACATGGCACTGAATTCCCCTCACAAAATAAAGCAATGCTGAAAATACAAAATAAATTGGAATAGCACATGAACCCAAGACATAAAAGACATAAAAGAGATCTCTCCATCTGTGTACAAAACGCAGGCAGATACAGTAGAAGCAGATGCACCACCGACCCTTAGACTAAGCAGGGGAAAACTGGCCTGCCCAAATGAAACACCCTTGGCACCCAGGGCTTGCTTCATTTACAGTATATGGGTTGTTTTCACACTCATATTCATGTTTAAGGTATATACAATGCTCACTTTAGGTATACTCATCCCCTTCTGGAACAACATACAGTATATGGCATTCAATAAAAAGCCATTCTAGGTGACTACCTTCATGTTGCATAACATGTATAGTTGTGTCTTTACTATTTAGAGACTGGGGCGTCATTTGTTCTTTATTTTATTTTTTATCTAGGAAGCTATACAGTTCCCAGTACATTATCTTTATTATCCCCTTTCTAAAAAGAGCAAATAGTCTAGATAATGTCTCTAGAGAGCACTGAAATATAGACAAAAAGATCATTTTGTTTTGGCAGCATTGAAAGCACTATATGATAATGTTTTTTGGTTTTTTTTTAAATGGAGTAACATGGCTCCTGTATTATGTTTGATGTTTTTGGCAAATTCTATAGTGTCTTACTGCACATCATGTGTGATACATGTTTCAAGATTTTAGAATAGCTTTTACTATCAGATATCCATAAAATTTGAAAAGTGTTCATAGGTGCATTGTGTGTGCATTGCTTTTTTTTTTTTTACCTGGTTCTTGCTCAAACCAGTGGGTCTCTGCAATAAAAACATAGTTTGTCCATGTTCCAGTGAAACATAACAACCAATTAGCAGGAAGTGCTCACTGGTCTACTGTTTGAAACCAAATATCTGAATGGTCACTGTGGGTTATCTAAACTGTTCTTTAATACAATACTTTAAATGCATTGTTGCCAACTGGTAGTTACTGTATATAACATATATTTCTTCGGTTCAAATTCTCATGTGAATGTAAATACTTACATAGCAAGCGCTGGCTGCTATCCATAGTTAGTCAGTTTTGGGCTTCTGCCATTTAAAAGGCCTAAGGCATTGCTGTTTGTTAGTAAGAATTGGACCAGACATCTTTACATAGATATGTCTGTGGTTAGTAGTTGTGCTTAAAGGCACTTATTCACAGAAAAAAATCATTTCTGCATATCAAGATCTGTTTATATGACTCATACTAGTTACAGTTTACTATAGAACAGCTAGAGGCGACGATTTGTCAGCAGAGTAATTGAATGGAATTTCCACTTTTTGAAATCCAAATGAGTAGTTTGCTGACAGGATAGAAACCATTTGTTGTTTTTTTGTTTTCTTGAGCTAAACAAGTAGGTAATTAAGATTACTGGACCAAAGATAATCCCACTACAGTGTGTAATAATGCTCATGAAAAACTGGTTTTGGGTTTTCTGGGTGCAGTTTTAGACCATAGCCATTACTTCCATCCAATGACGCCTTGTATTTCAGCAAAAGATGTGGAAAAAAGGTCACATGCAGGTTGTAACAATTTATATTTCTTTTGTGTGTGTTTTAACGGGGGTTAGACATTGCAGGCTCTGTGCAGGTTTATTACCGCCTGCTGTTTTATGGTCCTTTGCTGCAAGCAGACCCCTGTCTCTCCCTGTGTCCCACTCCCCTCCCATTTCCCCGCCCAGAGGGTGTTTATGTATATCCACCAGGGAGCCATTTTTCCTTTGCTCTCTGAGGACTGTGTGGATTTTGGCTCAACTTCAGGCAGTGAAGGTGATTGGCTGATAGGCTAAACTGTCCTGATAGCCTAGTACAGCCCCATCTGAGTGGCTCAGGGACTTGTCAATCATCCCAGGGAATGTGCCCCTGCTTTTGAGAAAACCCTTGCGCAGCCTCGCCCAAGTTAGTCTATGCAAAAGGAAGCAACCCAGTCAACAAGTTGTGCAAGGACTCCCTGGATCTCCGAAACCAGGATTAAGCTAAACCTCTACTTCCTCGGAGGCTATTTACAGTTTCTTACAATAGGAACGTAAAGTGGTAGTTTTTTCATATTTCCTTTACTGTACTGTATGTGTATTATATACATTGCTATTTGTAAATTGTGTGCTGTGAACTTCTCCTATTAAATTCCAATTAATAACTCATCTAGCTTGGCCGAAGAAAAGTTCCTACATTTTTATCCTTTTTGGGGTTTGCATAGTACCTTTGCTTACATTGTTAATTTGTAGTGGGGCCCTAGACTGTCTGGTACCTCTGAGACCTACAGGTTTATAGGAGCTCAGTGCGCCCAGACAGATAGGATTTGGGGTGGAGGTGAGTGGGCATATTAATCACCAGGTGGTCACATGCTACCCAAGCGCTGTGGCGCTTTCTAAAGTTTTGGGGCAACTCAGGGTGATCCAGTGAAGCACCATCCGTGGGGTCAGAGGACCTGGGTGTATTCAGGCTGGATTTGAGTTGTGCCTGTTGCAGAAATGAAGCTAGAGTAGGCCTCTTTGGATTAGCCTGGGAGTATTAGTAATTTTTATAGTCTTCTTTTTATTTTTGCCCACTTAGTAAACCTGGTGGACGGAACTACCCCCCAGTTTTGTCACCCAGGTATACTGCTGTAAAAGTTTAAGTGCTGTTATTGCCATACTACATGTGTCTAGCAGAGCTCTTTTTTTGAGTGTAAGGCTGGTCATAGACAGAAATATAAAGTCGTACAAAGGTACATACAATTTTGGACCATATGTGGATCATCCTGGGTGCAAGCATGGGGTCAGGTGTGAGCAGAATGCAGCATCTAGAAATCTGACCCTGGATAGGAGGATATATTTTAAGGATATATATAAGTAATACATAAACAGGTGAAGATACGGTTGCCACCCAGCTAGTATTTCACCGGCCTAGAGGGTTAAATACCAGCCAGGGTCTGGGCAGGTATTGCAAATTTACTTTCCAGTAAATTTGTAAACCCTATTTGTTCTGGATCAGGCATACCCCTGATCTGCCCCAATTCCACTCACTACTCCCTCGTCCATCCTGCCCATTACCTCCTTCAACCATTTTTCCCCCAATTCTTCCTCCCCTTTGGCCACCAGGGGGCCAGCTCCGAAACCCAAATGCATCATAACCCCACCCCTTCTTGGTCCTGCTCCCCCTCCATTTAATGGGCCAACCAAAAGGTAGCAACCCTAGGTAGAGGCCTATTTATATCAGTCTCATTTTAGTGGTTTTTGAAACCACAACTAAATTCACTTTCTCTAAAATCAGGAATGACGTGACATTTATTAAAAGATCCTAAATGTAAACACACAAACGGGAAAATTTGCAAAAATTGCAACTTTTTCGACTTGTTGCACAATAACTTTGACTTTCGTATTGTTGCACAAAAGTCAGTGTCAAAAACACCTGACAACCTCTAAAACCATGAATCAAAGAGTTAAGCTGAAGTATTTTTGGATTCAGAAGTGTTGGTTTTGTCACTTAATAAATCACGGAAAAGTTGCACTTTTTTCGGCTACTTTTTGGATTCTTGGTGCCAAAAAGCCTGACCTGAAAAAGTTTTAAAGCAGAGCCTTAATGTCTATAAATAATCACAAGAAGTGAGTCTATAGTGTCCCAACAAAAGTTCGTAATGTCCAAAAGTCTCTTAAAACAGTCCAGCTGTTGAAAACACTTGACTCCGGCACTATCTGCTTAGTGCTCTATGCTTCACATTAGGAAAACAGCCTGATACAGCTAAAAACCAATGCGGCCAAAATAGTACGGTAAAATTAGTTCTGATTCATAGAAATTTTAAAAAATTCTAGAGCAGCCACACTATCCTTACCAGTGTACTCACCATCGCATACAGTGAAAGCGAGATTGCAAGGATCCTAAAGATGAATTGCCGTTACGTGGAATTCCCTGCATAACTTATCATTCCAAAGAACTTCTGTATGCAGAAAAGAAGGAAATCAACCTTCATTTGCATATGACATCACAACATCACATCTCAATACACGAAGGCAAAGTGCATACCTCAAGGATTGAGAATGGATATACAGCCTAACCTTTGTTCTGAGGATCCGGTCTCGCGAGGCAGACTGCCACAAACAACAGAGGGGGAAAGATTAAATGATCAGTTATTGGATTTTGCTGGCACATCATGTGCCAATGGTGGAGACCACTCGAGCAGCACTTGATCTACACTTCATCAGCTACAAGCCAATGGCAGCTTGCCAGTTCTAAGCAGAGTCATTTCTATTTTAGATCAACATACTCAAATACAGTGAAGAAAACCAAGGGCATCAATCCCAAGAGAGAATTATCCACAGCAGAACAAACAAAGGAGGCAATTGACACAGTTATTAATTTTGCATCTCATGTACTTTGTCCTGAGGAAAAAGCTGATCTAAATAAAGTCTTAGGCTTTGTACCCTCATATAATTTAGATCTTCTCATTTGGGACTGAAAATGCGTTTTTTAGGCAATAAGAATTGTTATAATACTACTAATAATGGTGTGTTCAAGAAACTGACCCTTTCATTTCATTGGAACAAAGTGAAGCCTTTAAAAAAAGGTTTACCAGCTTTATTTATTGCATTGCATGCTAGAGGGGAGTTAGTAATTTCATTAGTAATTTCCTTCTTTCTTTTCCAGTATTTCTGTCCTTGTGCTTCCATATTTACCCTGACCTCCATCTCTTCCTGTGATCACCCATGTCACCTATGTCTTGAAAAACAAATGCAACTGAGTAACATATTTTGCTTAATGCCAGAGGTTGGCACCAGACTTTATTATATGGGAACAGGTTAATGTTAATACAATGACATCACAATATGCACGTGTGCTTTATCCATTTTAACCAATCTGCTCCAAGACCCTTCATAGAGTGTCAATGCACATGTGTGTACATGTATGACAACCCAGTATTATTATATACAAATGAGGATATCAAAGTCAATAAGTAAGCATTTATCAGTGCAATGTATCCCCACATTTATGTTTACTATGGCTTTTAAATGGAGAAGTAAAATACCCCATACTTTCCTACTTTTTAATAATACATTCATGATGCCATATAGAATAAAATAAACTCATTGTCAAAGGAAGAAAAATTTGTCTTTGGCTCAAAATCAAGTGCCTTGAAAACTATACTGGTGAATGAGTCAGGCCAGACACACCTCAGCCTGAACTCATAACTGAAACTTCTTGTAAGAGCAGCTTGGAGATGATCCATATGAGATGTCTAGAAACCTAATGTAATATACATTTTAAAAAGGGTATTAATCACCAACTAGTATAACAAAAAAACAATTCTAATCTAGCCTATTACCAGACCACAATTCTCTGCTTTTATTACAGTACATCTACTGGCTGAAAAGTAATTGGCATTGCCAGCCCATTCTGATCATTGCTAGTCTGGGGCTCTATGGTCTTCCTGATACTGCTGCATAAAAAATGGATGTTGCTGCCAGGCCACAAATTTCCAGGCTCCCTAAAGCTTTCTAAAATCCACAAAGGCTGCTTCTCTTGATGGTGGCCCTTAGTGATATGCAGGCCGACCTGATTCCCGTGGGTTGGACGAGTTCAGGCCAACCTCGCTGCTTCTTTTGTGGGTCGTGAGCGGGTTCAGGTTAGACTGACGGCTTCAGGCAGGCGGGGCACGCCGGCGTGGGTCTATAAATGGAATGGGGAAGTTGGGTGTAGGTGGGTGGGGGTCAGGTGGGTATGGGTACAGGTCGAGAAAAACTCGACCCGCACATCACTTGTTTTGCCTATCAATCTTATGGCTAATATAGAACATTTTCCAAAGATGTTAATACATTAATATTATTTTTTGCAGCAGAATAGTGTTGAGCAAATCTGTCCTGTTTCACGAAATTGAGAAAAACATTGTGAAACTGCGAAAAATTTGTGAAAGGCATTAAAGTTAATGGGCATTAAAATTTCTTTTTTCACATGTGGCATGATCATTTATACTAACTCCTAATGCAATAAAGTCAATGGGTGTTTTTCTTTACTAAAGGGCAAAGTGACTAATGCTGGCGAAAATTGGTCAGCGTGACGTCATTTTGGGACTTCGCCAATTTACTAAGGGGCACAAAGGAGATAGAGTGTATCGCTACTTCGCACTCTAACGGCAGGCGAATTTTCGCTCTGGTGAATGGAAGTAACTACGCAAATTCATTAAGATGTGTTTTTTTTCTTGCGCCAGACTTGCCTTTGCCACCTCAGACCAAGCAAAGTGCAATAGAGTAGATAGGAGTTCCTCAAGTCCCAAAAAACGCTGGCGACTTTTCAGTTTTTCAGGGTGATAGGCTGCAAAAGATCGTAATTTTTTTTAGGGTACCTGGCTTCCCCCCTACATTTCCTAACATATGGCACATAAACTATACACTGGGCTCATGTGTAGGGTAATATAACAACTTCATTTTAGTCTATTAAGGTTTCCTGGGCTTGTGTAGTGTAATGTATTTGCTGCAACATATACGTCCATTCAACTTTAACTTTCCGCCGTATGCAAATAAGCCAACGCTAGCGCTACTTCGCTTTGCTTGCAGAATTAATGCTAGCAAAACTTCGCCATTGTTCGGCGCCCTGGACGCAACTTTGCATTTTAAGGAATTAGCATTGTCCTGGCGAAGTGTGTCGATGTGATCGAAACCGACGCTAGCGAATTTCCGGAGGTTAGTGAATTTTCCCCCATGTCTTTTCTGCTGACTATTTTTTGTTGAGTCATTTGTACTTGAGTATGTGAGGGGCACTGAGCCATTAGACTCTTTCTATTTGCGTAACAGAGGGGCCCTTATTGTGCTACTTTCCTGGCCCCTCCACCCAATCTGCTATTTGAGATAACGAGTTATACGTTACTTTACCGATGTGTTAAACCCTATATAAAGAATGTGCTTGTGTGCTGTATTTTTAGAGTATCGCTTGTGCACAGCTCTGTCACAGCTGTCTGTATACTCTCTTCATGTGAATAAACCTATCATCAATCAAACTGGCCTATCCAACAGTTTCTTCCTTATCAAGACATAAACAATAAATTGCAAATGTATGCCAATAAAAAAGCAGGCCATTTGTGTCACAGTAAGCCTTTTAAATTGTACAGAACAGAAATATGTTGTGTCAATTCAATAAAAATGTTTTTCATTTTATTGGTGTGATTGATCTTTTAACAGTGTGCCAAATACAGATAAAACCTCTGTAGTCCTCCAGAATGTAAATAAATAACTTTTGTTTGGGCAAAGAGTCTATAAATCATAACCAAATGGAACCTGGAATCATCATCCCTTGTTTCAAATAACAATGCAGAAGACAAGATATTGTTATTATATTGTAAAATACATACACAGAACACATACTGCACCCTCTGCCCAATACCTGCACACATTTTTGTACCAGTTTGCAGAGATATCATTTAAAGCCACCTACAAAGGTAATGATACAGTTCTGCCATTTTTGTATATTCCAAATGGAAGCATTTTCTCCTTGATGACATTTAATTAGTTGATGTCTCCGGGTTTTCCCTACCTAAGAACTCACTCGCAAAGCTTATGATGAAATAACACATTCATTCAATAATCATTGTCTTTACCATAGACCAGTGGTTGTCCAACATAATTGGGTTAAGCCCCCCTTTAAGACCCAACATTTGCCAAGGATCTTACAAGAGCTAACAATCTATGTGATGAAACTGTGTGCTACTTGAACTTCATGTGTCAGGTATATCAATTAATGCTTCATAAACTGTACATTTGCCACCTTACGGCGGCTCAGCTTTGTCTGAAGTTAAAAATAGAAAGTGAAAATGGGAATGATTACTAAGGTTGTGTCAGTGCCAGAGGCTTTAGAGCAAATCCAGTAATGCGCTTTATGCAGGAAATGAAACACAATCCTCCAAACATGCTTGCCCAGTTATATGATTTATAAAAACATTTAATATGCCAGTTTAACAACAATTTTGCTTGCTATGTTCTTCATGCATTAGGGTCTATAACTAGTACTTTTTTCCAAATAAACACCTTTTGTTCATTCAGTCCTGTTCAGTCCTGCGAGTGCAAGCTTTTGTTGTGCATATATATATATATATATAAATATATATATATATATATATATATATATATATATATATATATATATATATATATATATATAGAAAAATGAAGAAGCCTGCACTCTCAGGTCTTATCAAATCAAAAAAAACAAACAAGGGAAAGTTGTGCTCACCACTATTTTTTAAAACCATTAGGCGGGGGTGCAATGAGGCTGTGACCACAAAATACATATAGTCAAATACAAGAGTCCTCTGCACTCAACCCATTATCAATATATTTAAGACAGAGACATTTTGTGCATACTGCTACTGAAAAATGCCTTACCCTTAAACAAAACAGGAATTGTTTGTCCATATATTGCAATATATTTAAGCTGGCCAACTACGTCAAAGTCATCCCATATCTGGCCAGTCCTATGCTCAATTTTCATCTGATTCATTAAGAATTCTATTGCTTCATTATACATTTTACAAAGGGACTAAGTTTTACCTGCAGAGGACTCTTGTATTTAGAACTTTAGAACTTTTAAACTATTAAACTATACACAGGTGGGTATCCTAATCCCTACGATCACTTCTTATTGTGAAACCCTCTAGAATGTGTCATAAATATATAGATAATACATCATCAAAAATTATATGTCGTGATGTGTATCCAAATATGCAACGTGTCATGAAAAATCTAATTATTAATGAACATATATAAATAGATAAATTTAAAATGCCCCACATGTTGCACCCAAGTAAACTACTCATATACATAATCATGTGTCGCACCGATCCCAAAAAGGCTGCATTTACCCTTAGTTGTGTAGATGCTGTACAATTTAAATAGACACTAAGGGCAAATTCTCTAAGGCGCGAAGCGCCGAACGCTAGCGTTAAATCGCTAGCGTTTGGCATTTTCGCTACTGCGCAAATTCACTAACGAATGCTGGCGTAGTTTCGCTAGTGTTATTTCGCAACCTTACGCCATACAAATCTTCGCTAGCGACGAAACTACGCAAATTCACTAACTTGCGCAGTGTACTGAACGCTACCTTTTACGCTAGACTTCCTTCTCCACCTCAGACCTGGCGAAGCGCAATAGAGTAGATAGGGATTGTTTAAAAAAAAGTCAATTTTTTTTCTAAGTCCCAAAAAACGCTGGCGTGTTTTCTACATGATGGCTGATAGGCTGAAAAAGATCGAAAAAAATTTGGGGCTCCCCTTCCTCCCCCCTACATTTCCTGACTCATGGCAACTTACCTAGACAGTGGGCACATGTGTATGGCAAAATAAAAATTTTATTTGCTGATTTAAAGGTTTTCTAGGCATTTGTAGTGCAGATACTTGTTCCTCCATTGAAATTTGAATTTCGCGCCGTATGCAAATTAGCCTTCGCTAGCGCAACTTCGCTTTTTATAGCGAATCAACGCTTGCGCAACTTTGCAACCTTACGCTACCCCTGTGCGCAACTTCGGATTTTAGTGAATTTGCGGAGCCCTGGCGAAACCACGCCTGGCGAAGTGTGGCGAAGTGCGGCGAAGTTGCGCCTGGCGCAACTTCGCATCTTAGTGAATTTGCCCCTAAGTGCTCCCCACCAAAAATACCCATCCTTAACAAATAAATAAATAGAAGTATATAAAAAATATAAATAAAAATATATATATAAAAAAGTGAAAAAGCAAAAAATCATTAAAAAATCAACTGCATATTATGCACAGTTCCCATGTCAGTTCAAATATGCTGCTTTAGTCCGCGCAGCGTTACTCGGTGAAGTTTCTATGTATAGTTCATGTGTGCATGTTCATGACGTATCCTTTTATCAGGGCACTCAAACCAGGGGTCTAGTGAGACAAAATGTCTATGTAAAATTGTCACAGTTTTCAGCCAAGAGCATTCTTTTTAGTGTGTCCCCACTGCCACCTGTATGGCTACAAGGGGCCAAGGCTGTATCCGCCACTTATTATTGTCAGCCAGTTTGTGGCTATCAGTCACTACGCGCCCACAACGTACAGGAGCCATCGCCCTCCTAGTAATAGACTGGCGTCCACACATGAACGATACATAGAAGCTTCACCAAGTAACGCTGCACGGACTAAAGCAGCATATTTGAACTGACATGGGAACTGTGCATAATATGCAGTTGCTTTTTTAATGACGTTTTTGCTTCAGTTAACTACGGGCAGATTCATCAGAATATGAGTTTGTGGAAAAAAGAGAGAAAAAACCTTTTTTCTTAAATGCTAGCTTATTTAAGAAAAAAATTGCAACAATATACTGTATTCCCTTGGGTGTTTTTTTCACTGAAAAAAAAGTTGCATGCCAACGACAATCTCATTGTCCCATTCATTTTTAATGAGGCTAAAAAATCTTGAATGTTTTCTTAAACTGGGAAAATAAATAAATAAAGTTATTAAAGGATAGCCCGGTTGACTTCTATACAACCTTGTCAGCTTTTTCTTGCCGAGTTTTTTCTGGAGAATTTTCATGGTATTTTCCTTTAGTAAATTCCAACTATTTGAGGTTTTGGAAAATACATCTTTTCTCAGTTTTTTTCGAGAAAAAAAGCTAACTTGGTTTTTGCTTAATCAGTCCCTAAATCACTACAATAACCGGCCAGAGAACTGATCCTGTCAGCATTTACAGTATTTAAATTTCTACAACATTTTTTTAAAAAATTTTATGTATTTTTTTAAAAGGACAGGTGTCTTATTTTAGTACTTGTGGATCCAGAATTTTTTGAGAGAAGCATGAACTCAAAAGTCAGCATGGAATGTTTTTCCAACAAAGTTATCTCCCAGACATATGCCTGCTTTGTTTTGAGTTGCGAATTGCATTAAAAGCATGCATGCTTGCTTTGTCACATGATTTACATATGCAGCAAGTCTGACATTGCATGGTGAGAGCAGAAATGTGACTGCTATGGTTCTCCAGAGTGATTTATCCTAATTTGTGAAGACAAGGAAGTTTTGGCGGCTCCTAAGGGTATGGCCACACTGGGCGTTTCGGGAAATTTAGTCGACTGGCGACTAATCGACTCGTCTTTGCGGCGACCAATCTCCCTGATCGCCTTCCCTCACTCTGCGCTGGCTAAAATGAAAAATCGCCGGCGCTAATCACACGCAGCGATTCGTTTTCCGAAGTCGCCCGAAGTTTCCTCGTGAGGCAGCGCAGAATGAGGGAAGGCGTTCGGGGAGATTGGTCACCGCAATGACGAGGCGATTAGTTGCCAGGCGACTAAATCTCCCCGAAACACCCAGTGTGGCCTTAACCTAACTCTATTTGATATACCTTATATAGTGAGAACTTAACGAAAGTTTTTTACCTGCACCTTATTAATCTATTTGATATATTAGATCTGCAGGATTCTGACCCACTAGCTCTTTTTTAATGAATTAAGTTCGATAGTATTAACTGAAAGATCAATGTGTTTAAAATTAAACCATTGTCCTAGCCTACCAGGCAGTTACTCCCTCAGACCCTCAACAAAAATGAAAATTATAAGCTATGGGCAACACTAGGTTGATTGTGCTCTTATGTCTTTAAAAAAACAGAACAATTGCATCTCATACAACCCATAAATAGTTAAATAAATTCAGCCTTCAATGTGCCTAATATCTGTTTGCATTGGTAACATTTATCTTATGGGACGTCCCCTGCTTGGGACGGGCTGTGCCTAGGGCTGAGGTGGATCCAGACTCAGGTGCTGTGTGTATAGTTACTGTGACTCACAACTCCCTACCTTGGTCCTGGGACATTTTCATAAAATGAAGGGCTACCGCACAGAAGGTTTTGTATTAAAAATATGTCTGTCTGGTTCACCTGGGCTTTTCTAGTCAGCCAGTGTTTTGTGCTGCAGATTGCAGGTAAGATTTATATCATTATCCCTGTGTGCTTTGATTTGTCTGTGGTTAGATGAGGATCTGGGAGCATAGCTGCTTTCAGAGAGAGAGAGAAAAGTTGTAATATACATGTGACTTATTTAGCTACAAGCACGCACACTTGTTGTTTTGTTTATTCTTTTCTGCCCTCTGGTTTCTGCCCTCTGGTTTCTGTCCTCAGTGCAGCTAAAGTCAGGTAGGTCCAGGGGTATTAATCAGCTGATGTTCTGCTAATTTGTTTTGAAAGTCAGAACCAGAAATGCAGAGAATGTAAACAACCAGACAGATACACCCTTCAGTTTCAGTGATACACTGACATCAATGAGAGACTGCAAGGGGTCGGGCAGAGGAGAGTGAAAAACAATGATATGGTAATGATGTCAGAAGCATGATGGAAAATGTTTAAAAGAAAAACTTTACAACACGAGACAGGACACAGGATGAAAATACTGAGAAATGATTACAGGAAATCTGATCACAGAGATACTGAGCAGCTGAGAAACACAAGAGGGCAAAGTCAAGACACGGACACATCAGAAGGGTAGAAAGGACAGAGCAGTAAACAAGAGACAAATAGTGGCCAGCTATTATAGGTCAGAAATGCAAACAAATTAAATATTGTCTTTGGAAATTGGTAATCTAAGGAATAATTGCATTAACACTTGCCCTCTTTTGGCAGCATCAAATAACGGATAGAGAGGTCATTTGTTTTTAAGGGGCAGTCTTCCTTTAAGTATTTTAATTAAAACAAAATGTAAGCTCTTAAAATGAAATTTAATATGTAACTCAGAAGCCAAATATAACATTCTGGGTGATACATTTTATTGTTACTCTTTTATCATTTATCTTTATTTTAAGGGCCCTCTTCTATAGTATAAATTAAAGCACCAAACCACTTTTTTTAATTCATTACAGTAGTGATGAACTTAGTAAAAATACCATTCAAGCGCAAACAGGTTCAACCTGCAGGCAGGTTAGCTGTGGCCCCATGCATTGGGTTCCAACCTTGGTCTATATCCAGTGTTTTTCAGCAGTAAAATCCAGTACAACAATGAATTATTCACGTTGATTGAAAATGAACTTTAATAAAGTATATGTTCAATAAATTAATATAAAGTGTGTGGCCCTTTTGAAAAATCAGGGCAGGGGCCAAGTGAGTCCAGCAGTGACGTTATTAAAGGTTACTGCTATAGAGCAAGTTAATGTGAATAGTTTTTACCCTATTATAGAAATAGATCTACAGATTCACTGTAAAGCCAGTAAAATGCATCTGATTCATTGGGTGACTAAATGGGGCTAACTAAAGGCAAAAGCTTGGTGCATATGAGGGCAAGGTAACATGTAAAGAAAAAACAATATTTTGTATGTTAAACAAAAGAGTCAGTGTATTTGCAGAATGGAAAGGGAATTAGCACAGGTTGAACCTGTTTGCGCTTGAATGGTATTTTTACTAAGTTCATCACATTGTTAGCATAGTGATGATCAATACCTAGTTTGGAGGAACCCAAGAGGCACATGATTTTGAGTTTCTTAACTGGAAGTGGCTGGACTGGTTCACGATTAATGCCCCATTGTAGCAGCGTGGACATCACATACATACAGATTCTTGGCTAGTATACATAATAAACTGTTGTGTGCACTGAGGACGATATTTTTTACACATGCCCATAAAGAAATTAGAGGAAAATAAAATACAATAGAGATAACCCTGCCAAAATCAGAGCTTGTTTACCTAAATGCAATCACTTCTCTAAAAGTGGCACACAGATACGGTATGTTTATTTCATCAAAATAACCCCATCAATTTTACAGTCCATGAGGTGTGGTGTCTGTTTTAACATCACTGCCAAAAATTAGCAAGTGTAATTGAGAAGAAATGTGTGTATACAATTGTTAGTGAGTTCATGATATAAAATGAATATAACTAACTCATATTTATTGGCCATTATACCTTGATAAAACTTGGTGTTCAGTAGAATTGAACTCGTGGCTTCAGGACTTCAACTTCGCCTCCTTGCGTGACTTTGGGTCTTTTCACGCTTTAGGACTTCAATTCTGGCTGTTTTAGTGACTTCGGGTCTTTTCGCCACATGAGGACTTCAATTTCAGCTATTTTCGTGACTTCGGGTCTTTTCGACACTTCGGGACTTCGGCTTCGGCTGTTTTAGTGACTTCGGGTCTTTTCGACACTTCGGGACTTCGGCTTCGGCTATTTTCGTGACTTCAGGTCTTATCGACACTTCGGGACTTCGGCTTCGGCTATTTTCGTGACTTCAGGTCTTATCGGCGCTTCGGGACTTCGGCTTCGGCTATTTTCATGGCTTTGGGTCTTTTTCCGCTTCGGGAGTTCGGCTGTTCGGCACTTCCACATTTTCCACTATTCGGCTGCCCGCAGATCTTCGGCGCTGGCAAGGGGGGCCCGGCTCTTTCTAAACTGCAGCACTGCCAGGCCCTCCTTCATGCCCGGGCCCGGGACACTTGTCCCCCCTTTCCTCCCCTCATGGTGGCCCTGTGGAAGTATAATCATTAATTGCATCATATCAGTTTGTTCCATTTTCTGAGCTATTCATCTGAATGGACCTGCCTGCTTTTTCTGTGTTTCAATGACTCACTGTTTCATATTTGGAGGTGTGGCTAAAGTGAATATGAATTTGTGGACAAATTAAATTGAACGTTTTTCAAATTTCTGTGTTCTAGAAGGAGGAATTCTTGGGAAGGTAAAAATCCTTTTGTATTTTGTATTCCATTATCCCTTCCTGTTAGTACAGAACAAAGGTCTGTAGGGTTATATAGTACATGTTATTTACAAATATATGTGTTTTGCTCTCTGAATATGAAAGGTATTCTTAAGCATTGATTCATCTGTTTTTATTATTTTTTCTTGGTTCTAGGCATTTTGCACCCACCTTTGAATGTTACTACTATATCCCGGAATTTCAGGCTGTTACTCACATGGTCACCAGCTCCTGGAAATCCTCCAAATGTATCATATCAAGTGGCCTACAAATACATGTAAATATCAGTAACCAGTACATTGAGACATTATTAACTAAATGAGCTGGATAATATTTAGAGAACTTGGGAATCTAGGATGTAATCAATCTGTCAATTAATTTAAAGCCCTAAATATTTATCCAACATAAATATAAACAGACCTACAGAGGCTGAGTACCAAACATACCCAACCACCCTCTCCCCCCAAAAAATCTGCACTTTCAAGCAGACTAGACCCTGTTTTATATCTTAAAAAAACCTGGTGTATATCATATGTACACTTGGCACCTAGTACTTATTTGATGCCACCTTGTTGCTGGAACTAACAACATCAATCAATGGCATAACCAGTTCAATCCAAGAGTAAGAATTCTATTAGCAAGTAAATTCCAATGGTATTTGCTGTTTCAAGCATTTTCAATTTTTTACATTGAAAATGAATACATGGTTTTATTAATGAGCCATTTTACATGATATCTGGTGATCCGATGATTTGTGGCCATTTTTTGTTACACAGTTTGATAAATAGTCCCCGTAGGTATATAACTATATACAGTATAGGGAGCACTATATTCTTTATCATTGGGTTTATCTTTAGCCCAACCACAGATCTACTCATTTGATATGTTTACTAATAAACAAGCATTTTATTTTAGGTTCTAAATGGCTCTCTTTTGCCCTTCAATAAGTTTACAGAGGGTGGGGTCATTAACAGCTTTAGGAAGTACTACAAATGTTGACTTATCTAAACATAGACAGCACCTGCACAAACCATACAGGAGGACAGTACTTACTGTTTGCCTTGGCGTGGTCAATGCTATTCAGACGTCTCAGGATGGAATCTCCATGGAAATTTCCTGTAACATCAGCGACAGCTGGGTTAGAATTGGTCACACAGGAAGCTTAGCACTTCCTAAGCTTTAGTCAATAGTCATATGTACTGAAAAATGTTTACTTTATAACCATTATGAATTTAATTCCTGAAACATTTTCATACATTGTTTACTGGAGTGCTTTTAAATATCATTAGGACACTTCAATAAAACTTTCCAAAAGCCATCAGGATAACACAGATAATTGTTTGAATTATTCTTACTGCCCCAGATCAGTAAATGTTAACTGCTGACTGCTGTAGAATGCAAGTCATGGACTAACTATGCTTCTAGGGGAGATGCACAAATTTGGTGATGCAGTTTGCTGACCGTCTGACCAAACTTTTTCCCTTTTAAGCTCCAGTGCTGGATCTCTATTTAAATTTTATCAATAAACTTTAAAAAAATGTAATATTTATAAAAGTATGACTGTAATATTAATTTAAATGTTTCCTTTCAGACATTCAAGGTGGAGTAAAAAGCATACTTGCAGAAATATCACTATAAGAGAATGTGATTTGACCTGCCTTCTTGATTATACTCATAATTACATAGTAGGGGTCAGAACTATTTCTGGATCATCCAAGTCACAGTGGGAAGAAATAAAAGACCTATCATACATATTTACAGGTATGTGGAGTGTATGAGGCGCCCGGATTTCACAAAAGTATATATAAATAGATTACAAGAAGAAGAGTAAAAATGTTAGTAATATTTTGAATTTTTTTTTTGTTCGTATTGAGTTGTCCATAATTATATCTACAGAATAATCATTATATTTTACTTGTTAGTGCCCGTTTGCCTCTACTTTCATACAGCCCTAGCACACTGTATGTAAATTCTATATATCCAGCTGTCACTCAGCTGCACAAGACATAATATCATCAAATACACTATGAAATCTGTTTGAAGTTTTCTTCATTTATTTTCTGTAGATCCTGAAGTTTTTAATCTCCTTATTTTGCAGTGGATCCAGAGGCGCCAACATTACAAGTAAAACTAGTGAACAACAGCATTTATATTAATGCCACAGTGAAGACACCACATTGCATCAAAGACATTTACAATTTGAAATATCACATTGTAGCATGGCTAAATGATGAACCAAAACAGGTACATGCCCTAATTATGTGTGTTTAGTGTTTTTATTTCTAACCTGCAGTAATGCCAATAAGGAATTATAGGCAAAAGATCCATTACAAAAATTTACGACATTCAATTTTGTTTGCTAGATGATATTCAGAGAGGTTAAGATGAACTCTGTCGTCAACATAAACACTGCAGGACTCAATGGGAACTATTGTGTTGAAGCATCAACCATATTTAAAATGGTGGAAACCAAAATCAGCCAACAGTCCAATTCATATTGTCATCTTATCAAGGATAAAGGTATTTGATTATAGTTTTTCTTAAGTTTATTTTTTTTTTAAATTACTCTTGGTATTTGTATTTGGTCCAAATATATTTAAACATAGTAAATGTGTGCAAATGTAGAGAATCTTGTAAACTTGGAATCACTTCTATTTGCCCTTAAAATAGGGGGAGAAGGACTTACTATGTTACTCCTGTGTAACAGTAGGTAAGTTAAGGCTGTAGCCTGCAAAGCTCTAGATGCATTTTGTCATAAAACAAATTGTCAAGTTTGTTTTTCTGTAAAGGGCAGAAATCATTTTCATATAAATAAGTGCTCAATCACTTTGTATGTTTCATTTTAAGGCCTATGCATTTGTTTAGAAAATGCACTGCAGGGCTAGGGACTATACACTCCTTTCCTCTCACCCAGGGCCAGACATGGGGTAGACAAGGTAAAAGAGATACATGCCCAGCCCCCCCCCCCACATGTTTTAACTATGTAACTATGTTGCGCCCTAGGCATGTGCTACTTCTGCCTACTAGCGATGTGCAGGCCGGCCCGAAACCCGCAGGACCTGTGGGTTCGGGCCGTTTTCTGCACCAAATCTTTGGGTCTTCCGGCATCTAAATTTATAGACTCAATCCTGCCCCACCTCTTTTGTTACATCACTTTGGGGCATGATGGGCGTGGGTCTATAAATAGGGGGGCAATGGCAGGCCAGGCTGGATTCGGATTGGGAGGGGCGGGTTAGGGTCTGGTGCGGGTCAAGAATTTCTCAACCCGCACATCACTAATGCCTACCCCTATTTCCAGCCCTGAGGTTCTGACAATGCTTTATAGTAACTTTAAGACTTTTAGCCATATATCAGGCTTACTTAACCACCTGTACCAAAGTGAAACACCCAGTGGTGCATACTTTGTAAAAATGTTAACTTTACTGCTGAGGTGTGAGAATAAAAGCCTTTTTTTAGGTTACATTGTTTATTAAAAATATAAAGCAAATGTACCGCCTATTGCAAACAATAAGAATATTTAAATTCACTGCAGAAGTTTATGATCATATAAAGGCACAAGGCTGCATGTAGAAAGCTTCATAAAGGTGAAATTACCCACAAGTGGCCTGTGGTGAACTCTAGTTTCATTGTTTGATAAGTAAGCAGCATAGCCCAGGAATAATCAGTGCATGCATTGCTTGTTCATCTAAAACCCCATCATTATTTTAAGTTATGTTGTGATTATATGTGTACATAAAATATTACAATATCAACAAATTAATAAATACATTTTTTACATTTTTTGGGGGGCAATGGCACATGGGGTTTTAAATCAAATACTTCTATTGATATCACTTTTTAAATCTTAGATATTGATGTCTGCTTTATTGTAACCATAACTAATAATGTCCATTTTTCCATCTGTAGAGCATAACAGTTTCCCGAATTGGAGTTTTGCAGTTTTGATTTTTATCATCTTAATACTGTTCCTCATTTGTGGCATCTTCCTTTATTATCACATCAAGTGTATACATCCTATTGAAGCAAAGATACCAGTTGCATTGGTATGTTTTAAGAAAAATGGGTGTCCTGTTTTAATGTTTGGCAGTAGTAAACAAAGGTTCATGTCTATAGACCAGAATGGAATAATTACCACTGTAAACTGCTGTAATGAAGTTATCTACTTATGGTATAGCCTCATTTACCCACATTGTTGCTAACATCCAATTGATTTCCTATACACAAAAAGGGGTGTTGTAGGAACAAGTGCATGCATTTTACAAAACAGAGGTTTTTAGTTCAAAATTCTGATAATAAAATTGGTAAGCGTCCATACCACAGCAAATTTTTAATTTAAATGTGTATTGCAACATCTGCTTTTATTGTGAAATTAAATAGGAATGCTATTGTAGTCTAGGAAGTTAAGCTGCAGGTTGCTGTTGTTGCTTTTGCTCATTTGCTGAGCTGCTCTCTTTGCAAATGTATGTTTTATTCTCATGAAAGAAATCTACCTTTGGTTGATAAGGGAATACATGAACAGGCTTGCTCACTGGCTATAAGACTTATGCGTGTTCTTGATTCTCATTGGTGCCAAGGCAATTTCAGATTTGTTAATTACAAATCTAAAACACTGCACAAAGACTGGCCTGCACATGCATTTATTGGATAGGAGAGGGAGCAGGCAAAGGTCCATGGCAAGGCAGTACACAATATAAATCCAGCACTGTAAAAATACAATTTAATAGCTAGTCCTTTTTATTTTCAGAAAGAAAAGTTGTTGTTGTTTTAAATGTATTCTAAATCTTTGCCTTTCAATTATGAGCACAGTTGTCAGTGATTTTTACAGCATCATTTGTCAGTGCATTTATATATAAAATAGTGCACAACCTATTGTAAATTATAAAGTTATCAAAAGTCAATAAGCAAATCTAGGACAATAGCAAGATACAAATGATTTTATATAGTATAGGAAACTCCTAGGTCATTTATAATATCCATATAATACACAGGTTTCACTGAATCATGAGATGCAAAGGAGATCACTAATCCTCAGGAGTGTAACTTTGGGATGTAACTTTAAGGGCTTGGCCCCCCTCAAACATATATGTTAAGTGCACTGGGAGTTTTCATTAAACAAAGCTTTATTCAACTGATTACTGATTCAACTTATTCAATACTCAGTACTCACTTTTATGGTGTTTTATTAAACCCATTGAAAATTGTCTCTGTATATCTCAGCAGTGTTGACATCATAATTAAAGTTTTTTGCAGGAGGGCCTGGTTAGCTGTAGTTATTCCACTGTTTATTATCCCTATTGGTAAAAGAAATGTGGCCCTTTGACATTGCCATAATTTATTTACCGGTTGCTTTTTTTTATGTTTCTTAGGATTTCTCCAATGTCAGTACTGGCAGGGAACTGTGTACCTTTGAGTCTCCGGAAATGATTCCCAAGCAGTATAATAAAATCTCTGCAGTAGAAATAAAACAAAAGTGCTATTCCCCCAGCTCTTTGTTTTTAAGTGCTAAGGAAAGGAATATTGATGATGATAATAATGAATTAAGCCAGTCTGGATACACAGAGAAACATCCAGAGAATCTGGAGAAGATGGATATAAATGGATCTAAAAACAAGATGTCTGGTTGGAACATGCTTGGCTCTTTCAGAGCTTCACTAAAGGATCACAGCAGTGATAAAGGTTCCACCTCAGACTTCAGTTGTGAGGAAAGTGAAAACTCCTCAGGACCAAATATTCCTAGACTCTTAATACTGCAGGGTATCCAGATGGCTAATCTGGATCCCATCCAAGATGAGGATAAAGACAAAATCAGGAAACCTGATCCCAATGAATTACTGTTAAATACTGTCAAATCAGACTTCTGGAACATGTCCTCATTAGGACCCAAGTCTTCCTGCCAGCTCAATCAAATTCTAAGTGTGTGCTTTGAGACTTTAAAGATTGAAGGGAAAAGTAGCCAGATGGAGGATTCGGATAGTGTATCCAGTGACCGATTCTCGTCAGAATTGGAGGATTCAGCAGAAGATTTAAGTGAGGAGGTTTCAGAGAGTGAAATGACAGATCAACTGTGCACTAATTCAACTTTGCAAAACTTAAGGTGTACAGGCTATGAAAGCAGGAGTTATATGGCAAGGTAGTGGTAAAAGTGCGTGTTTGTTGTTACTATTATTCTGATGAATATTTACCTGTAAACCTCTGTGAGGTCCAAGAAATGTATGACTGATACAAGCATATCATGTATGATGATTAAATTAGCTAGCCTTTCTTGCTAACTAAGTAAGTCATCAATATGTCTATTTTCCCTTAAGTGTTACAGTGAAAGCCTAATTATAGATTTCAGCTGGAGAGCATGATCATCATCATTGTTGGGCCAAGAAGCTATACAATACTTTCCATTCACTTTTTTATAAGAAACTAATACTGATAAACTAACAAACATGGATCACAGAATGAAACCATAGGATTAAAGGGGTTTATGTGCAAGGGATTTCAATCTAAAGACGTAGTTAGCAAAATACTGTTGTACAGAAGAATCAAGAATCAAACCAAACACTTAAAGCTATTGGTTTATCACTAACATGTGGCTTTGATAAATGAAGGTTATGATGTTACAAAATGTGATTGAGTTCACTTACAAATGACCTCCACTGATGCAAAGGTTGAGTGGTAGGTATGTTTGTAAGGACAGGTCTGCAAACAGGCAAAGTTGCACTCACCACTAAACATTTTTATTCTCTTAGGTTGGGGTGCAATGAGGATGTAACCCCAAAATCTTTACGGAAAATGGTAAGAGATCCTCTGCACTCACCCATATCAGTATACTAAGTCAGGTGATCCCTGTGGTGTCCATACGATATATGGGCCACCGTTTGGAAGTTTTAAGCAAGTTGCAGCATTCCCTGTGAAAAATGCATAGTAAAATAGTAGAATTCCTAATGAATCAGATGAAAGTGAGCGTAGGACTGGCCAGACCAGGGATGCCTTTGACAAATTTGGCCAATTTGTATATATTAGAATATATGGACAAACAATCCCTGTTGTGTTTATAAGGGAGGGTGTTTTAGTAGCTTGAAGGCCAGGTCTGTAACTAATTGTAGATCAAAGGTTAAAGCAAGATATGTTGCAATTTATGCAACAGAATTACTGTACAATTCCAAAGGTACAGATCTATAAATGCCAAAGCCAGCGACCTACAGATAAGGCCAGCCTATCACCACTAATAACTCTTTATGGGAGCTGACAGACAGAGGAGAGGCTTTCCTGATGGTACAAAGCTAAAAATTCCCAATGTGCAAGAGCCCTTAAAAAATACTTTCTTTAGAGCTGCTTTGATTGTATCCAAATTTTAAAGTAATGATCTAACTATCTAACTTTAACTGTATTTGCCAAGATAAATGATTAATGGGAAATACTGTACATACAAAATAGGTTTTGCATTACTGCACAGAATCGGTGCAACTCTACAAGATGAATTTTTGAGCAGTGTCCTTCTTTAAGAGGTTGTTCTGGTAAGAACAAATATGCACCTAGTGTGCTAATTGTTAATAAGTTCAGAAGTGTGCTGTAGACTGCACTAATTTCTATGAAACAATATGGTGTATATGTTTATTTAAGTTGTATAGGTCAAGATTTAAATCAATAGTTTGGCAACTGCTCTTTTCTATGAAATAATTATAATACACCAGGGTCGCACTGGGGCAGCGGGACACCGGGAAAAACCCGGTGGGCCCGGCTTTTGTGGGCCCGCCAGCCCAGATCCGCAAGCTTCCTCCTGCCGCAACCTCCCTTATTCACACGGCAGCAGCAAAAACATAGTGTGCGTGGGCGGCGCAGCAAGGAGGGCCCTGGGACAGCAGCCCTGGTTGGCCTCGGGCCCCCCAGTCTGACACTGTAATACACATACTGCATGGTTGACTATTTATTATCTCCTCCAGACCCCATGTGCAATAGTTCAGCAGAAAATGAAGGTGGAGTTATTCTGGGGGGCATCTTCTGTAGCATAGATCTACAGCATAGATCTACACCATACAAGAGTCATCTGTACCTCTGGGCTGATACAATATACTTAACACAATAGTTTAAGCATGAAAAAAATGTCGCCTGTAGACTTCAATGCATTTTTCCCCATTTCGGGAATTTTCGACAAAGCGAAACGGGTCAGATTCAGCCATCACTAATTATAAGCTTTGTTTTTTTTTTGTTTTTACTGCTTTACTTGCCTAATTGTTCAGAAAAGCTATTGAACATCTTTGAAAATGTGAGAATAAGTAACTGTTGTTAGTTCCTATGATGTGTGTTTTTATATATATATATATATATATATATATATATATATATATATATATATATATATAATACACAAAAGCCATGAATATCCTGTAAATTATATCCTTATAAACGGTGAGTTCTGATGTCATCAGTTATAAACGGTGAGTTCTGATGTCATTTCTGTCTCATGACTCATTGAAATTTGCGTATTATAATAAATTGACCTGTATAAAAACACTCGGCCTTCGGCCTCGTGTTTTTATATGGTCATGAAACTCCTCGGTAACTTATAATATCCCTATATTTTACAAAAGGGGGTACTTTATTCACTATATATATATATATATATATATATATATATATATATATATATATATATATATATATATATATAGAGTAGAGTAGAGAACCGGCACTCACGATATTGAGGTCATCTGTGCCTGGGTGCAGTCATCGATCAGGAAAATTAATAGAAGTAGTGGAGATCGCACTCACAGGTCTTAAGTGTAGTAAATAACATTTTATTGTGGACAATCGCTGACGTTTTGGCTGATACAACAGCCTTTCACCAGAAAGGCTGTTGTATCAGCCGAAACGTCAGCGATTGTCCACAATAAAAAGTTATTTACTACACTTAAGACCTGTGAGTGCGATCTCCACTACTTCTATATATATATATATATATATATATATATATATATATATATACACAGAATCCAAGCTGTGAGTGTTTAGCAAAACTGCACGTTCTGGGCTGCTGACAGCACTTTTCCTTTTGAAAGCTGAAGAACTTATTTTAAAAATAATTTCCCAAGAACATGACTATAATGGGCTGTCAGTGAGTTTGATTTACTAAGTCACATTAAAAACTGCCCCAAAGCAAGCAAATCTAGGAGCTACTCAGCAGTTACATTTTATTGTATAATTCAGGGCAGGACCGCCATCAGAAATCGCAGGGCCCCACCACACAGTAAAAAAACAAAAAAAATATTGGTGGCTAGGGTTCCCACATGTTCATAAAAAATAAAAAGATATTGGTGGCCAGGGCCACTCCATTATAAAATATTGGTGGCTAGGACCCCACATGAGAAAAAAAATTGGTGGCCAGGGCCCCCTACATTATAAGAAAATTGGTAGCCAGGGCCCTTTAAACATCCATGCCTTCCCGAAGTCAGCAGCTCTCACAAAGATGGGGGGCCCGGCTAATCAAGTAAGTGTGGCGTGTCTGGCCCCCATTACCCTCGGGGCCCTCTACAACTCTCCCCCCTGATGGCGGCCCTGATTCAAGGTAGCAAGGTTACATGCTGCTTAGTTACTGTGGGTTACTGCATACTGAGCCAGAAAACTGATTTGATGAGAATGAAAGAATTACATGCACTTTCCTTCCTTGTCGATTGTTTCTGACTAGACAAAAGACCCTTTGGTGTATGTGCATTAATAAAAAGGTTTTTATAGATAATGTTGGTCTTATGCATACCTCCTAACATTTGAATAACAGAAAGAGGGACAAAAAGATCTGGCGCGTACAGCGGGGCAAATTCTTTTGACCACTCCTATTTTATGGCCACACCTCCAATTACCATGTCCCGTTTACACAATTTTGCAGGTTATGAAATTTTGAACACATTTCTGGGAGTTTTAGGGGCAATATTTTATGTGTTATAATAGTTTTGATAATGAAGGTGCTTTAAGCTGCTAGACTCAGTTCTCCCAAGAGACTTGCATATCTTATGAAATAGAAATAGTGCAGGTTCTGGTCTCTCTGCCAAAAAAAAAGCCTGTTATATTAATTACGTTTCAGAAACATTGTATCTTTTTCTGGCATCAGTGTAAGAGATCAAAGAGAAACTCTGGACTTTTTTAAAAAAATCTGCGGGCTGAGCTGTCAAAATGTGGATGGTCCCACAGAAAACATGACAGGAGGTATGCACATGCACCCAGGGGTGCTCCCTCTAAAAGCAAGCTGAGGAACTTGCCTTGGGCAGCAGGGCCCCGTATGTTACAAAGAATGTCACAAAGCCACTCCTGGTAACTTTAAAAAGCAATTTAAAAAACAGAAGGTTAGGTCTACTAATGGAGAAAGCGCAATTACAGTCTTTTCACTGGAAATGTGCCCCAATAAGAGACCAGCTGCTTCACAGAAGACCCTGTATGCACAGCAGGGTTAGTGAGATGTACAGTATTGTGCAAATCCCAAGGTTCTTTTTCTAATCCCTGGGGCACAAATGCAAGAGTGCTAATGGGTGCAAAAGCATGTCTCTTAGTACATACTTACTGAGCCACAGGGATTGCTGCTCTCTGAGCACAGAGTCCAGAGAGAGCACAGTCATGAGGTGCAGCACAGCCTTAGGCCAGGCAGTATGGACAGTGCCCCAGTATGGGCTGTGCTGTCTGACCTCCCTTACTTGCTCTTATGAATGACCTACATACTTCACTTACTGCTCTAAAGCATTGCCTAATGGCATCCAAGGGGCCAGCCGCAGGTCTCTGACTCTGAAAGAGAAAGTGCAATAAAGGGAAGGTACCACACACTAGTGAAAAAAAAGCACACTGAGTTGATATATGCATGATATATGACCTCTCCTGTGTTTATTCTTATTCACTCAAAAAGAGAGGTCTGAACGTGATTTATTTTATTTGTAAAAAGAGTTATTTGTTAAGGCTATGGGGACAGTATTTCACAAAACTATCTCTTTATGTCTTGCTTTTACTGCACATATTTAGGACTGTTGGCATGCCCTCTGCTGGCCCTTTGTAATACAGCAGCTTAAATGCCATTAATTATTTGGCAAAAAAGGTTTTGGTTTTTCTTTCTTTGTTTTTTTTTTTTTTGCTTTCACGATTCACTGTCCAGTAAAAGCTTGCTGCTGATTGGTTACTATAAGCAAGCTGACTTGGGAAACTTTGCACGTTGTTGCAAAACCACCCTTTAGTTTAGAAAAGCTGCCACTGCATCTGTTTTCAGCTTTAAATCCCTTCTTAACCCTCTCTTAAACCATAAGCTTATGAATTAAAAATATATATTTATCTACTATTTATTTTTATAAAGTTAATTTTGATCAAACAATGTTACTGAGGATCCTTCTTTTGGCAAGCCTTAAAAAAACATACATGACCCATTTGGAAACAATGCCCTTTCTATAGTAGAGGGATTAGTTTCTGATCTTGCGACATAAGAATAAGCCGCGGGGAAAAATGTAGAATAATCACTACATGGGGAAAAAAATGGATGCAAGAAATCTATTTAAGACTGGTGATGAATGGGCTATTTCAGACTTTTATTATTTCATTATTGGTGGTTCTGATTTGTTATGTCACCTATTTTTTCCATTATTTGTTTTTTTACCTTACTGTCCAACGTTTTCTCCTTCATAAAGTTGATGTAATACACAATGATTTTCCACAATGAAATAGTGCCTTTGCCATCAGTTTTGTATCAGGATGCACGTGGCCCTGATTCATATCATCATGACGCATGTGGTGCTGCATTGTTGCATTTTAAGTAAAAGGAAATTCAAGAAAAAAAGTAAACACATTAATAAAGGATACAAGGGAATGTCAAAACAAGACATAAGACAAATAAACATTGTAGAGGATAATAAAGAAACAAAGAATACAAGGGAAAAGTATGGAGAACAATATATAGCATTGTAGAAAATGGGGCTTGAGAATAGGGCAGAACAATAGGTAAGGAGTTAGGAGAAAGCAGAAGATAAAGTGAATCGGAAAAGAGGAGAATAAAAAAGACTGGGTTGGAAGTTCAAACCACCTTTCTTGTTACATTGTAGAAGCCAGAGGTTTAATTGAAGAGTATTATAATTCCAAGACATTAATTATTAAAACTGGTAGGCATGCACTATATAATGATCAGGTGATGTCAGTATTCCCTTTTTTCTCTGTATAAAGTGCTGATTACACTATGGGGCACATTTACTTAGACTTGAATTTTCTCTTCGGAAAGCTTGGCCATACTTTGTGCAACTACGTCAGACATTAATTCGCAATGTAAATGTGCCGCTAAATGTTTCGCTAAATAGTGTGCTTGGAAAGCCACTACCCACTGTTGACTGTTTAATGTGCAAGGAATTAAGGCTTCACCTAGCTGGTAATAAAAAAATATATGATGCAATCCTATTTGGAATGCTAGAGGCCCATGATCTTATTATGTAACATTTTTATTATTTTTTGTTGTATTATTACACCAAAGCATATTACTCAAGCATATGTAGAATACATACAAATATTCTATGAGCAACAATATTATAATTTGAAACATTTTAAAAATATCCCTTATATAATTGCAACAGTAGAGTTCACTGCTCAACAGAAATTATCTGGGCCCATTATTAACTAGTAAAATTAGAAAAGTTAACTCAGGGGTGCCCTCTTTTACTAATGCTTTAGGTAAAGCTATCAATTTGATGTCTGCCACGTCAAGTTTTTTACTGCCATGTACTTCATTGCTTTAGACTGAGAGCAAAACAATATTATTGCAGTTACTGGGGCAGGATTCCCCTTTTTGTTTTAATAAAAAAAATCTACGGTAGGTTGTTGCTACTTCTTGAGTTAAACAGGCTAAGAGGGAAATTGAAGCTACTCAATG
This sequence comes from Xenopus laevis, assembly GCF_017654675.1. Taxonomy (NCBI): domain Eukaryota; kingdom Metazoa; phylum Chordata; class Amphibia; order Anura; family Pipidae; genus Xenopus; species Xenopus laevis. The sequence continues at coordinate 71,522,862 of NC_054374.1, read as the reverse complement.
TAATATTGCTAAATTAGCAGTATACAGGCCCCTCCTTCCACACTTTGTTGTGATTGTTTGGTATGCAGAAGTCAATTATACAGGGCATTATATGTGCACTGCTAATCTAGTATGTTTCCCTGTTTGCCTTGTGCAGTATAACAAAACACAGTTTTTTTTTAATTTAAATATACAAAGGTATTTTCAGCAGAAGCCTTATTCCTTGTTCTCATGTACAAGTGACTATAGTGCCCCTTTAATTAAAAAAATTATTTTCAATCAACATTTTCACAGAATAGAGAAGAGGGTTCTGATGAAGCTATATTTGAACAATTTTGGGTTGCTGTAATTTGTAACCAGCATAGATCTACTGGTATATCACAATCTACCATTTGGGCGTTCCTGAGCTAACTCTTAAAAATTCCTTAACTATTTCTCAGAATATGTACATTTTTATAGGCTTTATGTAAAATGACTGTAACTCATCTACCGTAAATCAAGAATTACATTCCAAGTAACAGTGATTTTGCCTGCTGGAAGTCAGACTGAACAGGCAAACTTCCTCAGCAGGATTGGGGGGCCTGGGAGTTCTTATGAGGTAAAAGCATGGGTCATACCACAAAAAAAAAAAATAAACAACAACATTGAAGCATAAACTATAAAAATAAAATTTACATATGGAAACAGGGATTTAATACCAGGCATGCAACTGGGGGGAAACATTAACTTATTTTCTAATTACAATCTAGCCGTGTAGACAGCAAGGTCCTTTTAAAGAAATACTGGCTGGCTAACAATAAAGACACAGTTCAGTCAATGTTATGGACTCCTACCTCCACGTCTTTCCATGTAAGAATGTCATGTGCCTCTATGTAGCAATTAAGTCATGTTATAGTAGTGGAGTAACATGCCTTTATATAGCTTTGTACATGGCAGAACTGGAACTAGATACAGCTGAGCACACTCCTTTTTCAAATAGCCTGGTGCACAAGCGTAAGAGGGTACGGCAACCCCCAAAATCAGACCAAACTGTAGAAATACGCAGGCACACAGGACGATTAAAGTGCAGGGTTACCCCTTGCTATTTATTTCTGTGCGAACGTGCAACGTTTCGGGGCAAGCCCCTTTGTCAAGCATACCACAAAAGTGCAAGTGCAGACAATATAACAGGTATCCAATTATACAAATTTACATAGTTAATTGACCACCCCCACGTGCTAAAAAAACCAGTAATACCAAATACGAAATGACAGTAAAAAAAAATAAAAAAGTTTAAACACTGTGATGTCCAAAAACATTCATGGAACTGGCCAATGCAGAAAAAAATTGTCCCAATGTGATTATTCGTTTCCTGTGTATACATACAAAGTTTATCTAAAAACAAGATAAAAAGATAAAACAGATACAAAACAGCCGTTAAAAGCCTACTATTTAAAATAGTAACAAGAAAAGTAATGTAACATACTAGCAAGCTGGCCCTATTATAGAATAAGTAATTTACCTGTCCCTGCAGACAACAAGTGATTCTCTTATCTGTGAAAAGAAAAAGCACAGTTTAATACTTAGTGACAACCTAAAATACAACAAGACATCCTGCGTATTTATATAAAACAAGATAGATTGTATTCCTCATTTAAACCATTTGGGCTTCTGGACTGGAGCAACCAAATCCAGAAACATTCTCTCTGAAGTAACAAACGTTTTTTATCCTGGCCCTGTTGAACTATAACTTTTTCGAGTATCTGCCAACGTAGTTGTGCCACCCGGTGGCCATGTGTGAAAAAATGTTTAGCCAACAATGTTTCCTTTTTCCCTTTACCAGTATCCTTATCGGCTATTTTTAACTCAGGTAGCTGCGTAGCTTGCGGTTTAAAATTCCGTATAGTGCATTTATGTTCATTGAGCCTAATTTTTATTGGTCTTGAAGTTTGGCCGATATATGCAAGTCCACACGGACATTTAATACAATATACCACATCACTACTTTCGCATGTAAAATAACCATTAATGGGATGTCTAGAACCCTTTAGTGGATGTGTAACAAAACCACCTTGTGTAATGCTATTACAATGACCGCAGTTCCTGCATGGGAAAGTCCCATGCGAAGTCGATTTAATCAATGTATTAACCCTCGGGTGGCCATGTTTTTTGGATTTGATCAGATCCCCAATACTCTTCCCCCGTTTATACGAAAAGAGAGGAGGTTGTTGAAACAAATGACCGTATTTAGGGTCATTACTTAGTATACCCCAGTATTTCAAGACTATCTTCCGGTAACACTTAGCATTGCTGTCATAAGCAGATATGAATGGTATCCTCTGTGTCCTATTAGGGGTCATTCTTTTTTTAGCCAATAATTGCTGTCTTGATGTACCTTTTACTTCCTGTCTAATTGACTCTGAATTATTTCTATCGTACCCTTTTTCCAGGAATTTATGCAACATTTTATTGGATTCCATTTCATATAGCTCATCATTTGATGTAATTCGCTTTACTCTTAAAAATTGGCTTTTTGGCAAACCTTTAATAAGCCCGGGTGGATGGTGGGATGAAGGTCTCAACAAATTATTACGGTCGGTAGGCTTAGTGTATAAAGTAGTTACAAATTTACCTTCAAAAAATTTAACATTGACGTCCAAAAAATGAATCTCAGTAGAATTAAATTCCATTGTAAATTTTACAGTTGGATGTACAGTGTTAAGATATGTAAGGAACTCTTCCAAGGTGTCCCTAGATCCACTCCACAAAAAGAACGTGTCGTCCACATAACGCATATATGCGTAAATGTACTGTGAAAATTGTTCATTGGAAAATATGTGGGCCTGTTCGAAGTGATCCATAAAAATATTTGCATAGGCAGGTGCCATGTTGGCACCCATGGCACAGCCTTGCTTCTGCAAATAAAAATCTTTTTCAAATTGAAAATAATTTTTAAATAGAACAAATTCCAATAACTCACAGATAAAATTAATCATGTGATTGGCTAGGGACCCTTTCGTAAGGTAAGCACGGATACTCTCAATCCCTTCCTGGTGTGGTATAGACGTATATAAATCTTTAACGTCTAATGAACACAATAAAAATTCACCTGCTGGCACAATCGAGTCATTAAGTCTGTTTAAAAAATCAGTAGTGTCCAATAAACAGGGTTTTAAGGTAGATATCACCTCCTGTAAAAATGAATCAATATATATGGCCAAAGGTTGCCACACTGACCCAATATTAGACACGATAGGCCGTCCAGGTGGATTAATAGGGTGTTTGTGGATCTTTGGAAGGAAGTATATATTAGGGATTTTAGGATGTGCAGTGCTCAATAAATGATAAATATCGTCACTGATAATACCCTCCATAACCGCAGCATTTAGATAAATGTTTAATTCCGCTTTATATTTGAACGTAGGATCAAAATTCAACTGTATGTAATGGGTGGCATTATCCAATTGACGCATCGCCTCAGCCCTATAGTCGCTTGTATTAAGGATAATAGTACCCCCACCTTTGTCAGCTTTCATAATTGTGATATTCCTATTGCCCTGCAAAGTTGTAAGTGCTGTTTTCTCATTAATAGTTATATTTTTTGCATAATGTTTAGTACATTTATGTTGTACCTTACTCATTTCAGAGGCAACAATCGATTCAAATGCTTCGATACAGGGGTAATTCCCAGGGGGAATAAAATTACTCTTAATACCCAATTTGCTTTTAAGGGAAGGTATACCAACATTCTGCATAGGTCTATCTTGTTTGTTAGAGAAGAATGCTTTAAGTTTTAAACCACGTGTAAATTTAAACAAATCAATAGAAACTGAAAAAGCAGGTGCAGTAAACGTGGGAACAAAACCCAAGCCTTTCTCTAACACAGTCAATTCAGGTAAACTTAGTTCGTGGTCAGACAGGTTAAACACAGTTGTTACCTGCGATAATGTCTCTTCTGCCTGCCTCGATGCCTGGTGCTTCGGTTTGCGACGTCCCCTTCTGGTCTTGCGCCACTGTTTGTGACTTGGCTTGGTCCTAAAAAAGGAACCGCAGAACTTTGTGAGGACGCTGACGACTCTTGTCCTCCATCGGATGTGCCCACCGATGACCTGTCGGGCGAAGAAACCTCCGGACGTCTGTAACTGCGGAATCTGCGCCGCGTGTCTCGCCAGGTATACGCCTCCCCTCTTTCATAATCCTTGGTGTCGCGGGTAAACTTACGGAGTTTCAACTGCAGAATTTCTTGCTGTAACTTCTCCATCTTTACCTCCAGCTCCTTCAGCTGTGTATTATCGGCCTCCACGAGGGTTTTAAATTCCTCTTCCGCAGTGTACAAGTGTTGCTTTAAGTCGCGTGTTCCTGTTTGCAACTGCTGCACCGTTAAAGTAATTAGGTCCAGGCTGCAGCGGTTCAAGATACCACGCCATTTCTGTAAAAATGCAGTGTTATCTTTAAATAAGGCTGGTTGTAACATAATCCGTAGCCCTCTGGGTATGCGATGTGCTTTAGCGTATTCCGCCAATGAAGCGGTATGCATGGCCCAAGATATCTCCCGCCGCTTTAATTGTTCTAACTTACGTAAAGAGTCAGCTCCATTTCTTGTAGTGATGGTAGGCAACGGCTGTGTTGCATTAAGAATTTTCTTCCTTTCAGCCTCAGTGAAGCTGAAAGTGTCCGCTCGTCGATCTGTTGTGGCGGCGATGTCCGCAAAAGACATAATGTAATCTTTCTGAGGTGCTTCAAGCTCAAAGCCGGTCAAGGTTGAACTGGAACTAGATACAGCTGAGCACACTCCTTTTTCAAATAGCCTGGTGCACAAGCGTAAGAGGGTACGGCAACCCCCAAAATCAGACCAAACTGTAGAAATACGCAGGCACACAGGACGATTAAAGTGCAGGGTTACCCCTTGCTATTTATTTCTGTGCGAACGTGCAACGTTTCGGGGCAAGCCCCTTTGTCAAGCATACCACAAAAGTGCAAGTGCAGACAATATAACAGGTATCCAATTATACAAATTTACACAGTTAATTGACCACCCCCACGTGCTAAAAAAACCAGTAATACCAAATACGAAATGACAGTAAAAAAAATAAAAAAGTTTAAACACTGTGATGTCCAAAAACATTCATGGAACTGGCCAATGCAGAAAAAAATTGTCCCAATGTGATTATTCGTTTCCTGTGTATACATACAAAGTTTATCTAAAAACAAGATAAAAAGATAAAACAGATACAAAACAGCCGCGAAAGTAGTGATGTGGTATATTGTATTAAATGTCCGTGTGGACTTGCATATATCGGCCAAACTTCAAGACCAATAAAAATTAGGCTCAATGAACATAAATGCACTATACGGAATTTTAAACCGCAAGCTACGCAGCTACCTGAGTTAAAAATAGCCGATAAGGATACTGGTAAAGGGAAAAAGGAAACATTGTTGGCTAAACATTTTTTCACACATGGCCACCGGGTGGCACAACTACGTTGGCAGATACTCGAAAAAGTTATAGTTCAACAGGGCCAGGATAAAAAACGTTTGTTACTTCAGAGAGAATGTTTCTGGATTTGGTTGCTCCAGTCCAGAAGCCCAAATGGTTTAAATGAGGAATACAATCTATCTTGTTTTATATAAATACGCAGGATGTCTTGTTGTATTTTAGGTTGTCACTAAGTATTAAACTGTGCTTTTTCTTTTCACAGATAAGAGAATCACTTGTTGTCTGCAGGGACAGGTAAATTTCTTATTCTATAATAGGGCCAGCTTGCTAGTATGTTACATTACTTTTCTTGTTACTATTTTAAATAGTAGGCTTTTAACGGCTGTTTTGTATCTGTTTTATCTTTTTATCTTGTTTTTAGATAAACTTTGTATGTATACACAGGAAACGAATAATCACATTGGGACAATTTTTTTCTGCATTGGCCAGTTCCATGAATGTTTTTGGACATCACAGTGTTTAAACTTTTTCGTATTTGGTATTACTGGTTTTTTTAGCACGTGGGGGTGGTCAATTAACTATGTAAATTTGTATAATTGGATACCTGTTATATTGTCTGCACTTGCACTTTTGTGGTATGCTTGACAAAGGGGCTTGCCCCGAAACGTTGCACGTTCGCACAGAAATAAATAGCAAGGGGTAACCCTGCACTTTAATCGTCCTGTGTGCCTGCGTATTTCTACAGTTTGTACATGGCAGATCATCCCATACAGTCTCTCTGGAGTTTAATGCATCTTTCCAGGACAAACCCTGCAGGAACTGCTTCCTCCCTCATTATTTTGTGGATGAAGATGTTTGTTTGAGCATCCACTTATTTGCTGTGGGGCCCAGTAATATCTAGTTACACCACTGCAGATACAGTATATTATTGTGTGGTTGCACATTTGTTCATCTCACCTGTTACACCATTCATTTGAGAGTGATAAAAGGGCTGCAGACTTTGCTCCACTGCTAGTGACTCACAGTATCCAATCAAACTAGTCCTGTTGTAAAAATGCAAATAGGAATATAATTGCTAGTTATGGGTTACCTGACATGAAGCACATGTTTAGCCTGTTATTATATTACCTGTAAAATGTTTTATATATATTTGCAAGTTGCATACACAACTAGACTGCTCACTGCAATCAGCAGGTATATTTTACTGGTCAATTCTTTGAAAGTATGGGTTATTATGCTACTCCATTTATACTGTTATATATTTCAGTGGTGTAACATAGCCGGGCGTCTTCGTCCAAAAGAATTTTATGGGGGCTGGCACAGATTCTCAATCACATGTTTGTGTTGGGTAGGGAAAGTTAAACTATTGGAAAGGGCTGGGGCAGGGGACCATATACAGCAGACCCGATCAGTGACCGCAACACACTTAATTAAAGCAGGAAGTACATACCTTACTGCTATCTCTGTATCCACTTTTGCTTTGTGGATTAAATACAGAGAGTTTGCAGGTGACAAAAAGCATTTTGGGGCTTAAATTTTACAGCAGTAACACATATTTACTGTTGTTCCGACTCTTCTTAAAATACCAGGGGAAGTAGCAGATAGCTGAGTTCGCAGAGTGTAGTAATCCAGGCCAAATGTCAGAACAAGCAGGAAGACTCTATATTCAGTCACAGAATCAATAACCAGGCAATTAACATAATGGCAGTTGGGTACATGACACAGCTATAGGAAGGCAGAACACCTAGCACTATGACTAACAGTATTATGACTGGCCGGGTATGGGGTACATATGCAATTTTTTATTTATTTATACCCATCTCCAGTACAAATCAGACAAAACAAACTGTTATTGTTTTGTTCAGTTCTTTTAATGTAGGGGTTGTGTAGGAGCACTCTCTATGCAATTCCACTCAAGAATCATTGTATCCCAGTGACAACACAACCAAAAAAAGTCTATACCTTTAAGGATACTTTAAGCGTTGTTTAAATGTTTATCTGCTTCAGTGAGGAAAGTAGCTTAAGGTTGCTTATCTGTATTTATGAGTAATTCAGGGATGGCACTGCAAATGTATGGAGCAGCAAGACAGAAGGGTTTAAAGCGGAAAACAGGTGCTCTGAGAAGCTGAGAAGTCTGGAAGCAACATATGGAGACACAACAGAACAGATATAGTGAGGTGCAAAGGAATGAAGGGCTTTGACGGTTATAAGAAGGACTTTATAAGCAATTCTTTTGCTTTGCGAGAAGCGAAAATAAGGGCTTTAGCAATAAAAGGATATATGCTCTCTTGGATGAGAGGAGGATGGCAGCAGAATCTAATACAAAGAGAAGAGTTTGGCATGCCAATTAGTAGCAAGTTACAGTCGCCTAGCTGGGATAGAATGAGAGCATGTATAAGCATCTTAGCTGTTGCTTGTGGAAGAAAGGGATTGATTTTGGCAATATTGCGTAACAGTGGCGTTTATAGGGTCAGAGAAGGAGAGGAAAGAGTTAGATTACCCCCAGACAGCATGCTTAGTTGACCATCAATTAGTGGCGTAACAAAATCATCAGAGGGGCCCAGGTGCACAGAAATCCCTACCTGGCCCTCCCACCACCCACTTGCACACACAACTGCCATTCCCCAGCCGTTCAATCGGAAGTAAGAAATTGGCTGGGGAGAGGGGATATCTATAGATATGTATAGAGGAAACACATCCTGCAGTCTGCGGTCCCCTTTTCCCAATGACCTTATAGTTACTCCACTGCCATCAATAGAGATAGTAACGGGTGGGGGGATTCGGACCAGGTTTTGGTGGAAAGATGATTAGTTCAGTTTTTCAATTTGAGGTGGCATTATTCATCTAATCCTTTCATCCAGTTGGACATTGTTAGGAGACAGTTGGGGGTGGAAAAAAACTCCACCCATTGTTTTAACCCCAGAATCAGTGAGTAAGTAACATTAACATCATTGATTGCCTTTTAGGTACACAGCTGACAATTGAGGGATGTAGCCATCAATGGCGTGCATGGGGTATAAATGACCCCTAATTTCTGGAGCCCTGTAAACCAATATTTAATATGGTTTAATATGTCATAGGAGGGAACAAACATGCAATGGTCCCTCTAATGACAGGGATCCCCAACCTTTTGAACCTGTGAGCAACATTCAGAAGTAAAAGGAGTTGGAGAGCAACACAAGCATGTTCTTGGGGTGCCAAATAAGTGCTGTGATTGCCCATTTGGTAGACCCTATATGGATTGTCAACCTACATTGAAGCTCTGTTTGGCAGGACATCTGGTTTTTATGCAACCAAAACTTGGACTTCAAAAATATGCACATGCTTGGAGGCCATTTGGAGCAACATCCAATGGTTTGGAGAGCAACATGTTGCTCATAAGCCACTGGTTGGGGACCACTCTAATCCTTCTCTGCAATATGCTCAAAAAAATTATTTTGTGTGTGCAGGTCAGAATAAATGCAAAATTTTCCTTGTGCGCACCACAATTTGTTGTGTGCGCTGGCCTCAAAATTGTGTGAGCGCATAAAAGTGCACATCTTAGGGGGAACATTGCAAACATGACACTTGTTCTTGGCCGCAGAGGAAAAAAGATGTATCTTCGTCATTCTGAGAGCCTTCTATAGTGAGAAAACAGCAGCTGCTGTCTGACGCTGGGTTTGGCTGTTTGGTGTGTACTCAACATTTGCAGATGGTAAGTGGTGCTATTCTCTTACTGTGTTTGTAAAGATATTGAAAAGAACCAGGTGGTATTTCAAGTAACTGAAAGTGACAGGTTAATCATCACTACCTTTCACCAGCAATAATGTTGAATAGAATAATAGGGGAGATCACCTTTAAGTTAACTTTTAGTATGTTATAGAATGGCCAATCATAAGCAACTTTTCAATTTATCTTTATAATTTATTTTTTAGATATTTTATCATTATTTGCCTCCCTCTTCCAGCTTTCAGATTTGGAGTCACTGACCCCATCTAAAAACAAATGCTCTGTAAGGCTACAGATTTATTGTTATTGCTACTTTTAATTACTCATATGTCTATTCAGACCCTCCCCTATTCATATTTCAGTCCCTTGCTCAAGCCAATGCATGGTTTCTAGGGTAATTTGCACCCTAGCAACCAGATTGCTGAAATTGCTAACTGGAGAGCTTCTGAATAAAAAGATAAATAACACAAAAACCACAAATAAGAAAAAAATGAAAACCAATAGCATATTGTCTTGCAATATCACTCTTTACATCATACTAAAAGTGAACTCAGGATTAGGACAAGATTTATCCACATACAGGTTTGGACCTGTTATCCAGAATGCTCGGGACCTGGGGTTTTCCGGATAACGGCTCTTTCCGTATTGGGTCTTCATGCCTTAAGTCTACTAGAAATTCATTCAAACATGAAATAAACCCAATAGGCTGGTTTTGTTTCCAATAAGGATGAATTATATCTTAGCTGAGATCAAGTACAAGCTACTGTTTTATTATTACAGAGACAAAGGAAATAATTTTTAAAAATTTGGATTATTTGGATAAAATTGAGTCTATGGGAGACAGTCATTCCGTAATTCGGAGCTTTCTGGATATCGGGTTTCCGGATAAGGGATCCTATACCTGTACTTATATTACTATGGAATATATAACAGACCTTACTATGCTCAAGGCAGCATTTCATTGCTCCTGTTTAACCTTTCCCCTCACTTTTTCTCCCCCCTCCTCTCTCTTCCCTTACCCCATTTTTATGATCTTTGTATCTTAACAGCCCCATTTAAAGATGTATAACACATATATTATAACTGCTGTTTAAAAATGCTATATGTTGACTTGCACAATTTTCTGTTACCACGGTGGATATTTGTACAATTATAAGAGAAAAACGGAAAATACCTTCAATAAAAAAATATTGGAAGAAGAAGTTAAATCAAATGTGAACAACCCCTAAAAATAAAAACTGGGTAAATAGATAGATTGTGAAAAATGTAACATGTTTCTTATATAGTTAGTTAGGCAAAAATGTAATGTATAAAGGCTGGAGTGACTGGATGTGTAACATAATAGTCAGAACACTACTTCCTGCTTTTCAGCTCTCTTGGTTTACACTGACTGGTTACCAGGCAGTAACCAATCAGAGACTTGAGGGGGAGCCACATGGGTCATAACTGATGCTTTTGAATCTGAGCTGAATGCTAAGGATCAATTGCAAACTCGCTAAACAATTACGTCCCATGTGGCCCCCCTTAAAGTCACTGACTAACTCAGAGTTAGAGAGCTGAAAAGCAGGTAAAAGTGTTCAGGATATTATGTTAGACATCCAGTCACTCCAGCCTTTATATTTTTGCCTAACTAACTATATTAGATACATTATTTATCTATCTATTTACCCAGTTTTTATTTTTACACTGAACTGTTCCTTTAAGAGCTCTGAAACAAATCAATATTTGAGAAAAAATATTGTAAGGTGAGATACATTCTCAGCAAACTTTTTTTTACCCAGATGATTACTCTACTACTTATGTACTGGTTTGTCTTATTCATACAGGCAGCTCCTAGTTGCGAAACTCCACCTGTATATGGAACTCAACAACCTTTAAGGAGGGAACACCCATCAGTGTGTGTGAGGAAGTCCAGATATACACAAATGTGCCGTGGATTTCTATTACCTGAGTCAGTGTGGCGTACAGTGAGAACTATACCGACATGAGAAGAAGTAATCCTTGAATATTTGTTGTGCTGTTGGAATAGATGAAGACAGGGATTTATTTTATGTTCTTCTGCTGCATATACCGTAAGTTCCAGATCTGGGGAGTGGGACAGTACTGTAAGTATTTGGTGGGGGTGGATTCTTATAAACACTCTCTAGCCAGCCTCACCTTTGTATCTATAATACTTGTGTTTTGTATTCTGTGTAATGGATAGAATATATGATTAACAATGTGCTTATTTTCCAATTAAAAGGGACCAAGGCACTTTATTATAAATTGTCTACAGATAACTGAAATACTTTAGTATCTCTTTTAGTATCTCTTTAAAAATGTCCAACTGATACGAAGGTACAGAAGTGCAATGAAAGTGATCTTGTGCACAACATGGCCACCTGGTTCTTCTTGCAGACTGCAACAATGTTATGAAAAAACTATGTTTTCTGGTGCAATAGACTCTCAGATAAATATTGATTATTTACCTCAAAATATACAATGGTAATCAGTGCTGTATTTGTATACAATTTAGCAACCCACTTTTATGATAATTGCTTCCGTATTCAATGTCACATTCCATGGACAGTTTTGCTTGCTTGGCTGAAAATATAATCTATAATTAGCTATTAAACTGTATAAAATATGAGCTGTCTTAAAATATATAAATATTTACAAAATATAAAATGTTGTAAGGCACCCTTAAGTGCTTTAGATAACCCCCCAGCATTACAGCTCCCAACACTGGACCTCAGGATGCTGGGAGTGGTTCAGTTGTGGATGCTCAGTCTTGCTATTTCTCCCACATTAGTGATGTGTTGTGTTTTATGTTTTTTTTTTAGAAAACTTCAGCTATGGTTGTGAACAGTTTTCAAGGCAACATGTGACATTTGAGTCAGTAAACTTTGAATTCATTTTGCAATGGAGCAGAGAGGATCTGAGAGAAGATGTAGTATTCAGTGTCGAATATAAGAGGTTTGTAATAGATGCTGCTCAGCATTAACCAAAATGATTAATAGAATTTCATTTTAAGGCTAATGTGCATGTGAATGTACAAACAGATGACACAAAAGTGGCTCTAAAATTTAACAGTGTCTAAGTGGATCAGATAATAGAGAAGTTATTTTGGAACTCCATTTGTGTCCCTCTAATGCAGGGGTCCCCAACCTTTTTCACCCGTGAGCAACATTCAGATGTAATAAGTGTTGGGGAGCAACACAAACATGAAAAATGTTCCTGGGTGGTGCCAAATAAGGGCTGTGATTGGCTATTGGTAGCCTCTATGTGGACTGGCAGCCTACAAGAGGTTCTGGTTGGCAGTACATCTGGTTTTCATGCAACCAAAACTTGCCTCCAAGCCTGGAATTAAAAAATAAGCCCCTGATTTGAGGCCACTGAGAGCAACATCCAAGGGGTTGGGGAGCAACATGTTGCTCGCGAGCTACTGGTTGGGGATCACTGCTCTAATGTAACTGTCAAAGGTAAATTCTATATACACACAACTAAAATTAACACCATTTTATACTGACTTGGCATATTCGTTACCTGATATATTATTGCCAACTCACAAGATTGCAAGAAATAACATCAGTGAGGGTGATATATTTCTTGATCAACCTACAGCAGTGGTGTAGATGCTCAACAGGGCCATAATTGGATCTTGTTTTACATTTTTGTTAATAAATTTTGGTGCACCAGAAGTAGATCAGCAAAATAACTGTATTGAGAGAGAAACACATGTAGAGGGCAATACAAATTGGTTACCACAAAGTATGTGATCATATTGAGACTATACATTTATAGTTCATATGGAAGAAAGATATCTAAAGAAAGGAAAGAGTCTACAGAAAATGAATTAACAAGGGTTAAGTATTGCAGCATTGATGTTACACTATGGGGGGCATGTGCAAGGCCTCTCTGTCAGTCACATACACAAGCTAAAGCAATCAGTGATTTTTGCATGACTGTATGAGCTACAGACTAATTGGACTTCACAAACCATGGAAAAATAAGCCTCTGGTTAGTATTTTAAACTTCATAATTTCACTTATAATAATATCACAGACGTAATTTTAGAGAATATCAGGACAAAAGTTTCCAGGGAAAACAATCAAGAGAAAGCTCCCATGGGAATTTTTTATAAGTTGGTGAGGCCACAAAAAGTGTAAAGTACATGAAAAGTTACAATTAGGGAATGTAAAATTGAGATTATTGGGTCTTTGGCATACCCTAGAGTAATTTCACTACCAGAGTATTATAACTACAGATACTACAGAGGTACCTATGGCTTTAAAGATCTTGAGTCAAACACAAACTGTCAGGATGTAAAAATGTTTTACTAATATATTTGTAAATTATGCACAATGACATCAAACCTAATTTATTCAAAGTTTTCATCTAAGGTATTCAAAATCCAAGATAAAATATATATAATATAGCATTTACCTCTTAGGTATGGAGACAAAGAGTGGTCCATAAAGAATGAGTGCCAAAATATCAGCAGACCCTTCTGTAATCTCACAAGTGAAATAGCTGGGGATGTAGAGCTATTGGAGCATGAATATTATGGACGTGTTAGAGCATCATCCAAGAACTGCTTTTCTGACTGGGTCATGTCAGAAAGGTTGTATCCAAGAGAGTACAGTAAGTATATTTTCTTCTGACATATACCTGTAAATCATAAAATATTTTTTTATTAAGATAGCAGAACCTCATGCTCCATCACTGCAATGTTTCCAATATGTATCTGTAAATTCTACCAACTGGATGTCAACTGTTATATCTTATCCCCTGGGTGTTATTAGCATAATAACTATGTATTGTTTGCTTTTCCTTTGCAGCGCATATTGGTCAGCCAGAGGTACTATATGTTAAGGATGCCAACTCCATAACGATATTTGTTAACACTCCTTACATTCCAGTAAAGAATAAAGATGGAGAACCACAGACTATGCAAGATCTTTATATGTTTTTTGAATACCATTTAAGCCTATCGATTCTGGAGAAACATGACATGGTAAATTATTTAATGGATGTTGTTTATGAGAGATATGAGTGCTAATATGTAACATAGGTGCTAACTTGCACACATGAAATGGCCAATAGCAAACAATGAAATCCTTGTTTTTATTTTACAACTTGCAGACAGTAGACTGTTCTTAACTAGTTGCTAGTTTTATCTGTGCCATGGTCACAAAGATTAATACCAAATGGCTACAGAATATCAGATAGTTGTCACTGTAAGTAGTGACTATTAAAATATCTTGGGATTACCATGGGTTTTTTACATACGGCAAACCTAAACCCAAGGGTAGTGACTGGATTCCTGTCTAGGTGTGCTCTTCTGCCTATAACAGCCACCTTTGGCTTTGGGCCTGGCCTTTAGATACTCAGGTGATGCCTGGACTTACCGCACAAGAATCCAGTACACCCACAGGGCAGTCAAGGGTGCCAGACGTGTCCTTTGTAGATGGAGCTGGTAAGGAAGGAGCTGGATGTAGTCCCATAGGCTGGGTCAGATCCAGATAACAGGAGTAGAATCATGAGGGAAACTCAAGGTCAGGAACCAGCCGGGGTCAGAACCAGGGGACAAGAACAGGTAGCAGGAGTCAAAGGACCAACAATCACCAGGAACAGAGAACCTAGGACAAGGCATGCTTGACCTATTACGGCAGTGAGTCAGTATTCTTGTCCTATATATGGAGGGAGTTTTATTAAAACACTGTAACTTACACTTGCTATTTAAATTGTATGATTTAAAGTAACATGCTGCATCTACCTCTGTGGTTCTCTTGGTCGGCATTACTATTATTTACATGGTTTTGTTTGGCTTTGACTTCCCCAGTCAACATGATGTTAGTAACAAAATGAGGAAATCATATTGGTAGTATACTGTAATTATTGGGATAGTCAGGGAACTAATTGTTTGCATTTCTCCATATTCCGGAGTATGCTAAATTGGTCAGCTACTGACCACGGTTTTTAGCAATAAAGAGCTGTGTAGTATAAGGAGGCCCATACCCTGGAGGCTTTTGAGAAATTCTCGGCTAGCTTTAGTTCAGAGCAAAACAGTTAACTTTATCGTCACAGATTTGAGGTAAGAAAGATTATATATACATATGTTAATAAAATATATTCAAGCCCATAATTGTCAATTAAATAAGAGCTCTCCCCACCACATGTATGACTAAGTGATAGTGTTGAGTTTCACACATGTTTAATAAGTATTTTTCTTCTTCCACCAGTGGCAAAAAACACAGACTGACAACAAATTCAAGGTGACTGGATTGAAGCCAAATACAAAATATAATGGAAGTGTCTACATCTTTATAGAAAATACAAGGAAAAGTGACATACTTAATTTTGTGGTTCAAACTCTTCCAGGTAATAAACAATCACACACAATACATTTTATGCGTAATAAATTAAATGTAAAGTGGTTATATGTTTTATGAGAGTATGATCTGAAAAAAATATTGATCAAACAATAGGCAGGGATAAAAATGGCTTTCGACAATGAGCAATTCGATTTCTTTGCTTTATTATTGATTATATCCAGACCCAGTTTTATAGTATACCACACAAATTATATCAGACCAGACCCTGCCCCTTGGACACATTTGGCAAGTTTACAGGAGGACTTTGAAAAGAAGAAAATGTGATTATGGAACATGTAACAAAAAAATGGCTCCAGTTATTTAATTGTTTATTTCATCTTGCAGACCATTCCTTATTCACACTGATTGTTTGTGGATTTGCAGTCTTAGTATTTTTCTTGATTACACTACTGTTGTACCTCAGTTACGGATATGTCAATCTAAAGGGAACCCAAATACCAAAATCATTGGTAAGTGTTTCTCATATCAGTTCATCACACATTCCATAATATATATATTCATTTAATATCTGTAGATCTTTTCTGTGTAATATTGTTATAAGTTAAGATTCATATATAGACTGGTATAATAAATGCTGTTTAATAACACTGGTGCATTCTATCTTTAAGCAGTCATGTGATGCAGTTTTGGCAGTAGCAGTTTTGGTCGATTGTACAGAGGGTGACATATGGGGGGGTATTTACTAAAACTCAAATTTTACCTCTTAAGTTTTTGAGTTTTCGAATGAAAACCAGTGTGAAACAGCCCAAAACCCTTGAAGACCATGAAGGCAAAAACCATCTTCCTTATGTAAAATCTGCCATTGACCTCTGCATAAGTTTGACAGGTTTTAGCGGGAGTATTTTCAGATTCAAATTTTTAGCAGCTTTAAGGTGTAATAAATCTTAAAAAATTCAAGTTTTTTTTCTCTAAAAATTTAAAATTTTCCTCTTTAAAACTTGACCAGAAAAATTTGAGGCTTAATAAAAAGGCCCCAATGATGACATAAATCTGGTTATTGAGAGTGACCCTCATTCACCAACACTTCCAATACAGAATATTCTAAGTAGTTACTGGACTACAATGCATACACATTTCCTGCATAAAATGAGCATCTGAAATTCTGGTTCTGTAAGAATAACAGAGATCTACTCAGTGCTAATGTAAAGGATTTGCATATGTTTTCTAAGATATGAAAAAAAACTGGTATTTCTCCATTTCTAAAACTCATGGTTCTAATCCAGGTTTAGTAAACAATGGTTAAAGAAATATTTACCTTTAACTTTATTATGCTGACAATGGCATTCCTGAAAATGATGTTTTGTATGTAATTTGTGGGGTTATGTAATATCAGGAGCAAAGTTTACTACACTTCTTATCAGCTATCAGAAGGTAGCATTTACTGGTCACCTGTTTTTAAGCAAGCATTTTATTGAATGATATGGGTTACTGCATATTAATATATAATAATAATATTATATAGACAATGGTACTGGTGACACTTGACCGTGGATACAACAATCTATAGGAAAGAAAGAATAATACAAAGCAGTGCTGTGTTTCCGGCCAACATAGTGGAGGGCCGATAATGGAAGCCAGTGCTGACCATGCCCTGTTTTTAAACCACACCCACTATAAACCACACCCATGTTACCACAAGATCATGTCCACATTAATTGTGGTAGCACACCAAAAAACCAAATGGTTGGTGCTTACTGCAGGGATATCACTTATCAATCATATGTGAAAAAAGTTGTCATATTAAGACATACCCTTAAATCCATATGCCTCCTCTTCCCCATGGATAACACAGCAGCCCCAGCACATGATTAAACACCTTAGGGGCCCCTAACAATAATTTATTTTCAAATGCTAACAAAACCCAGAACAAATACCAGGCTTATGTTCCACATACAGGCAGAGCATGGCAGGGCACATACAGGCAGAGCATGGCACACACAGGCAGAGAAGGGCACGAACAGGCAGAGCATGGCACGCACAGGCAGAGCATGGAACACACAGGCAGAGCATGGCACACACAGGCAAAGTATGGCACACACAGGCAGAGCAGGGCACATAAAGGCAGAGTATGACACACACAGGCAGAGCAGGGCACACACAGGCAAAGTATGTCACACACAGGCAGAGCAGGGCACACACAGGCAGAGTATATCATACACAGGCATTGCAGGGCATGCACAGGAAGAGCAGGGCACACACAGGCAGAGTATATCACACACAGGCAGAGCAGGGCACACACAGGCAGAGCAGGGCACATAAAGGCAGAGTATGGCACACACAGGCAGAGTATATCACACACAGGCAGAGCAGGGCACACACAGGCAGAGCATGGCACACACATGTAGAGCAGGGCACACACAGGCAGAGCAGGGCACACACAGCCAGAGTATATCACACACAGGCAGAGCAGGGCACACACAGGCAGAGTATATCACACATAGGCAGAGCAGGGCACACACAGGCAGAGTATATCACACACAGGAAGAGTATATCACACACACGCAGAGCCAGGCACACACAGGCAGAGCAGGGCACACACAGGCAGAGTATATCACACACAGGCTGAGCAGGGCACACACAGGCAGAGCATGGCACACACAGGGAGCATATGGATGGCAGAACAGAGCAAGAGACAGGGAAACCTATCAGGACCACTCTAATATGTACTACATACAGTGACACAGTGCTGGTGCCCCGTTAGCATTTTGTATAAAGTGTGAACAGGTGAACAATGTAGTCAGTTTTAGTCTGGGTCTCAGGTGTGAAGGGTACAGGGCTTTAGGGAAGTGAAAAATAGAGGTGTTACAAGTGTGAACAAAACATGGGGATCACAGGTGTGAACAATACAGGAGATTAGTCTGAATTTGAGGTTTAAACAATGCAGGGGCCAGTTAATATTCTGTAGTGATACCATTTAAAGTTTACACATGGTAAGAAAACACAGCAGGTAGGCGGGGGGCCACACAAGGTGGGGTCACAGGCTGCCAGTTGGACAGCCCTGATACATCACTCCCAATATTTCCCCAAATGGAAATAAACAAGAGTGTATTTGTTATGAGTATATGTATAACAATTTTATTAAAGGGGTTGTTCACCTTCCAAAACTTTTTTCAGTTTCATTGTTTTCAGTTCACCGGAAATTAAGACTTTTTTTTAATTTCAACTTTCTATTTGTAACCATTTTTCTGAAATTAAAGCTTAGTGCAAAGACACATGCGAAGATTCAGGGAGAATAAGTCGTTCAGCGACAAATCGTCTCTTCTTCATGCGACTAATCTCCTTGAACTGCCTTCCCACCGGCTAGAATCTAAATTGCCAGCGGGATGGCACTCGAAGCTCTTCGTTTTCCAAAGTTGCCCGAAGTTGCCTCACAAGGAAACATTGGGCGACTTTGGAAAATGAATCGATCCGAGTGCCATCTCCCCGGTGATTGACTAAATCTCCCCAAATCTTTGTGTGTGTCTCTGGCCTTAAAGTTTCATTTTTCACCTTCTTGTGCTTCTATAAAGCAGCTCTGGGAGGGGGGTCACTGACGCTGTTGTTCTAAACCAGGAGTGCCCTTAACATGATAAATATCTGAATAAAAAGAATGAAACAGGAAGGTGATTTAGACAAGCTGTTTGTTGACAGTGTCTTGAGATCTACTGATCCAGGGCCCCCCCGGAAGATTGTACGCTCTGCAGCTGGCTGGAGTTGGCTGCAGGTGCAGAGAAAAATCATGCAGACGAGGGTGGAGGCGGGTCCGTCTGCACGTCCCGCACCAGGGCCCGCCCCCACCAAGTTACATTAATGTACTGATCATCAGCTAAGGGTCTACTGGTAGATCCCGATCTACCTTTTGGGCACCCCTGTTCTAAACTGATACATGAGTTGATATATTTCTTATCATGGGCCCTCCAGAGCAGAATCCCTGAGTTTCATTAAAGGCAGCAGTTAGAATTGATACAATAATGCTACTACCCCAGAAATGCTGCTGAGAAATGTACCAACTAATTTAGCAAATTGTAAAAGTTCACAATGTCTGCACCTGGATTACTGAGCTGCCAGAGTGAAAGACCAGACAGGAACTTTAATCTTTAAACTTCAACAGTAAAATGTATACAATGGAAAGCAATTAAAAAAGTCTTTATACATGTGAAAAATCTGAAAACAACTGGACTAAACAAAGTGTTTTGATGGTGAACAACCCCTTTAAAACCAATGAAATCATAGTAACAAAGTAAGTTAGATTGAAAAAAGGCACACGTCCATCAAGTTCAACTCTTTTAACTTAATATATAACCTGCCTAACTGCTAGTTTATCCGGAGGACATTGACAGATATACAAAACATAAAATAAATGTGTTGGAAAAATAAGCAAATATTTCTCCCTATATATCCATTAAGGAAGCATACATACTGTATATCATGTAGTCAGCTAAAAATAACATCTACAGGAATTATAGTCCTTCTGTATAAATGGCTGTTATGTTGCTCAGCATGGAATATGTTGCAGCACATATAAGTATAGACAACATAAATAGAAAGGGCATAGTTACTAAAAAATTACACTTTAAAATTGTGTTTTCACCAAAAATGTAAATTCGCTACAACACCACTAATTTAGTAAAAGGAGAGACTACGTTTTGGTGATTTAACTTCACATCACGCCGGACATTCAAATCTTTTTTCCAGGTGAAATTTCTCCAGTAAATATTTGCAGCAAGAATGAATTTTTGCCAAAAAATGTCCCCAGGTCCAGAAGGACAACTTATACACTTATGTCTATAAAGACAGAGCAGCCACTTTTGCATCTCATAATCCACCTCACCTCTTCCCTAGTAATATCACATGAATCTTTATAGAACAAATTCTATAGAGAATATATACATAACACACGCAGGTGCTGTTTCTCTGTTTTTGTTCCCCTGCCTGTACTTCTCTATATGTCTGTCCTACCCTTTGTGAGTTTATCAACATAAAAGCACAAGGCTAGAAAGGAAAAACCCAGCTGGCTGAAATGTACCCCAAACAAGAATGATGGGATTGGATTAGGGTCGGACAGGGCCAGCGGGACACCGGGAAAAAACCTGGTGGGCCCCGCCCTCATGGACCCCCACGGCCCAAACCCTCTCCCCCAATCTGCCGCATGTGCGGAGTTCATGCATGTGCACAGGGCCCCCCAGAGGTTTGGAACCCGATGGGCCCCCAATGTCCAGTCCGACCCTGAATTGGATCCAGATGCTTCCTTGCCCAAGTTAAACACTAATGATAACAAAAGGCCAATAGCCTTTTATCTACTTCCAACTCAGGGGTTATAAAGTTGGAAGTAGGCCCTCAGGGTGTAACCATAACACTGGCCAGTGGATTTTATCCTAAGTCCTTTATCAAAGAGGAGAACAGGATTGTTAGTATAGGTATTTCATTACATTTAGCAGCTCTAATTCTAAAGATGTAAGTTTGAATTTGGACAAAGAGACACTTGTATTTTATTATACAGATTTGTGTTTGTTTATTTATTTATTTAGCATTTAATTGGGATAACCTATTGTACATGAACATTTGGTAGTTTGGAGATGTAAGGTGGACGTGTAAGCATCTCTGAACTTGACCCAATATTCAGTTAAATTTTCAATTCCCATGCCCCTATTTTTGTTTTCCTTTACATAGGAACTTTCAAACAAACAAGCTATTCATCCAACTAAACCACCGAAGGATTACCATCTCTGTAGTCTCTCATATGATGAGCCTCATCCCAAAGAGTTTCCTGTTGATAAAATGGAACCAAATGATCGTCAGAAACCGGTGGAATTTCCCTACAAAGCTCAGTCCAAGACTACAACCAAAAATCTTGATTCCATAGTTCCAAAGACCACATACTGCCACCAACAAAGTGTTGATTATGGAGTGGTTGAAGTGAGGGCAGTTAATAAAACAAGTGATTTAGCCAAAACATGCATTTCTTCTTCTGATTGTTCTAATCAAATGGACCAGCATTTCTTGCAGACATCAATTACAAAACGTAATGATGGAAATCAAAAGGTGACAGATAAATTGACAGATACTATAAAGTCTTCGAGTTCCCCACAGATGCTCTGCTTTGATGCAAATGAAGTTAAAAGCAGCAACAATGAGATGCCCCTTATACACACAGTCATTTTGCATAATCTTTTGGACTTAGAAGAACCACAGGAACAAGAAGAGGATCTATCACTATTGTTGTCACAGGGTTCAACCAACCACAATGAAGCAAGAGAAGCAACAGAGCCTGCCATTTTGCCCAGGGCTAATACATCATATGCATTCCAATGTCATCTTAAAAACATACAGACTGAACTACAGGAAAGGGTAATTGTTTGCCAGCAACCCTACAGAATGCAACATTGCCATGTTTCCAAAGTTTAGAAAAATCTATTTTTTAATATACAAGCAAAATAAAACTAAAAACATTTTAAAAAACTTTATCATACCCATTATATGATGCAGTGTATATATCGTAGTTCTAAAACAGTTCACCAGAGGAGAACACCAAAGCTGATTACTCACTAGCAAACTTGTGTTTGTTGGTCGTGTTTGGGCTGCAATAGTTACATGAGAACATTATTAATAGGATTTTATAGGACTGTCTGCAGAACTTGTAAAGCGACAACAAATAAATCCATATGATATTCCAATCAGTAATATTTTAAGAAGATCTGTAAATACGTACAGTATTTTGGATATCTTTTAAATGTGTATATGTTATTGTTAATCTAATTTTAAACACACATTATTGTGTGGAGTACACCATAAAGAAGTTGGTTGTATACACAATTCATACAACATTTTTGTTCCATACAGTATATGTGGATAAATACAAAATATCTACTAATTTTGGTGCCAAACACTATGAATATTTCTTGGCAAATACTGCTTAAATGGGTACTGAGATTCTGTGTGCAAAAAGACTATTGCTACTAAGTGCCCATTAACACATATATTGGCAGTTATTTATTCTGTTCGCATGTGAACCGCTCACCCGTAAGTGATAGTGACCCGGGTGCATATACCCCAGGTCCTGCTCCTAAGTTCACAGTGCCTTAAAAAGTATTACGGGTGAATCGTCCAAAGCAACTCACCAGATCCAACGAGAGCCTCGGGTGCATCACCCCAAGCCCGTAGCTATAGGCCCTGGGGATCTGATGTTTTTAACAAAGTTGGAATAAAAATTACTTTTTAACCTATACGGATGGAAACAGAGTGCTCGTCTGTTCTTGAAAATTGATCATACAGTATATGGTCATCTATTCAAACACCATCCAGTTCCCTACTATGAAATCCCTCTATAATATAGTGCCTATCAAAATACAGGTAAAGTGGTTGTTCATTGAAATATATAGTGTTAATATTGTGTATTGTAAAACACATTGCAATGTTTTAAAAATGTAAAAGTGTTACATCCTACTGATGGCAATGAGAAATTCCTTGAGTAGCCCTTGGCCCAAGACATATGCCTGGAAATACATTGTTGCAATCTTTAAGTGACAAGATGACTGAAAGCAGCTCCAAGTGCTTCTCAATGTCATGGGATGGGATCTAGGCGAGCCCTGGCATTTGGAATGTAGCTGACTAGCAATGACGATCAATATGTTTCATAACCCTTGCATAGGCCAAATATAATTATCAGTAGAACCTGCTAGTTTACTCTCAACACAAATATATAATAATTTTGCATAATTACTGCAACACCCACAGTTATACAGATATATGCTGCTATCACTGGAAATATAGCTAGGCCCAGGGCAATCTTTGAGGGGGTTGAAATCAGGTCATGCATTATAAGAAAAGTGTCTCAGATCAAAAGTATGGGCCTTCACTGAATGCTCACTGTGCACAGTAGTGATGTGCAGGTCAGGAAAAACTCAACCCACACCTTACCCTAACCTGCAAAAACATATCCCACATCCAACCCTACCCACAAAATGTTGCCATTGAGCACCAATGATGCTCAATGTTGCCATTGAGCATCATTGGTGAAATTTCTACTTCTTACAGTAAAAGCCTGTGATGGGGGGTCGACAAGTTATGGGTATTCCTGTTACATAGACACAGAAGGATTGAGAGGGAAAGTTGCTGCTTTATGCCTTTCTAGTTGCTATACTGATTATGTTGCTCTTGCACCATCTGCTGGTTTATTAATGGCTTGCATTGCCGTTAGCAGTTTCATTTCTAGGATGCCTTTTCTTATGATATCTTCAATCTAAATCCACTAATTGATTAGGTATAATTGGTAACAGTATCTGTATCAATCCTTACAACTTGGCATTTGGTACTATCATTATTTCATTTAGGTTATAATTAAAACTGAAAAACAATCACTACACTCTTAGTGAGTTGATGAAGGCACAGGTTTCGCTTCCTGATATATAATGTATAGGGAGGATAAAACATTAGTGGTATCCAAATTTAAAGACAATGGGAAAAGTGATTTTGGGATTCATCTGACAATAATGTATCCTGTAATGATTGTACTAGATCTGTCGTTCCCTGTTGTTTTTGCATTTGTTAAATGGATCTTGAAAGAATTTTGATATTTTTTGCTGTAAACCCCAATATTTATATCCTGGGTTTAAAATGGTTGCTCTCCTGGGTTCTGAGAGTTATTCTCAATCTCTACCCATAATAGCTAGTGGTAGCGGAAGCTCCAAGGTTTTACAGAATCAATAGGCACAGCTGTACATGATTCAAGAGTAGAGGCGGTTGTGCTTAGTGCAACTATACAAAAGCTCAAGGAGTATGCGTGGAGACAAGTACCTGGAATGGAGTCAATGAGCACAACATTTGTTACATTTTAAACAAGGGAAAGTTGTGCTCACCGTATTTATAAACCATTAAGAGGGGGTGCAATGCGGCTGTGACCACAGAATACATATAGACAAATACAAGAGTCCTCTGCACTCAACCCATTATCCATAAGCCTGAAAATAATACTTGCAGATATGCTCACCCTAGTGTATAGCCATGATGAAACAGAGTATGCACTTATTACTTAGTTACATAAACATTTGCAGTTCTGTAAAGGTTTACATACAAGGAGCAACCATGTCACACAGTGATACAGAAAACAGCCAAAGCTGATGAGTACAAGAAAATCTAGCTTATGTTTTAGTGAGCACTTGGTCTAGAACTAAGATACTAAACCAATTAAGCTGACATACATGCACTGATAATTCATTTTTGGTACATGCATACAGGCTGGACACTTCTGACAGATATATTCTGTGGATCAGTCAGTTTGGTTGAGCAGCTTTAAACATTTTATCTAAGAATGCACCATGTCAGCCAGTGAATGGTGCACTGGCACACAAAGGGGCAAATTTACTAAAGGGTGAAGTGAGTAACGCGGGCAAAAATTCAGCGTGACGTCATTTCGGTTTTACTAACGGGCTCTAGCGTAACTTCACTAGCAAAGAAGATAGACTCTAGCGGACTCTAGCGGTACTTCGATCCCTAACGCCTGGCGAATTTGCGCTCTGGCGAATGAACGTAACTACGCAAATTCACTAAAATGCAGATTTTACTGAACGTTACCAGATTTGCCTTCACCACCTCAGACCAGGCGAAGTGCAATAGTAGATAGGAGTTCCTAAAAACATAGTTGAACATTTTTCTAAGTCCCAAAAAACGCTAGTGTCTTTTCCTTTTGCAGGGTAATAGGCTGTGTAAACTGTTTTTGGGGTAACCTTCTTCCCCTCTACATTTCCTAACATATGGCACATAAAATATACACTGGTCTCATGTGTAGGGCATTATAACAACTATATTTTATGTTATTAAGGTTTCCCGGGTAGTGTGTAGTGTAATGTATTTGCTGCAACATATACGCCCATTGAACTTTAACTTCCCGCCGTATGCAGATTAGCCAACGCTAGCGCAACTTCAATTCGCTTGGCGCAGTAATGGTAGCGCAAGTTCGCCAGCATTCGGCGCCATGGACGCAACTTTTGATTTTAGTGAATTAGCGTTGTCCTGGCGAATCTACACCTGGCGAAGTGTTGAGTCTTAAGTGAAGCCGTCGCTGGCGAATTGTCAGAGGTTAGTGAATTTGCCCCAAAGTCGTAAAGAGGAGCCACTGCCTTT
The DNA here is from genome assembly GCF_017654675.1 of Xenopus laevis. Lineage (NCBI taxonomy): Eukaryota > Metazoa > Chordata > Amphibia > Anura > Pipidae > Xenopus > Xenopus laevis. The sequence goes on along the minus strand of NC_054374.1, from coordinate 71,497,284 downwards.
TCATATGTCAACTGGAACAAGCTGAACAATAGAAAGGTGCCTATACCATGTATGGCCTCTTGTACAGTAGCCATCTATTTAGCTCATAGGCTAATCAGGATGGGTTTGGTCTCTGTATGGGCACTCTTGGTTTCCAGTGATTGGTTACCAGGCTCTGTTCACCCCAGTCTTCAAAGATTACATTTTTGGCTAACTAACTATATTAGAAATATTTTCTATTTTGCACAGGCTATCTATTTATCCAGTTTTTATTTTTACACTGAACTGTTCCTTTAAGGACAGGCTTTCCTTATTTCACTCTAAAAAGGAAAGCAGGGCTGCTTTTGGTGGTTAGCAAGTCACAGAGCAAATTGCACTATTTGCATGTTGAAAATGCATATTAAACTCTAAACCTGTCTTTCTTTTCAATGTTATTATGGTGTGCATACATGTTGTGCTTGTGAAGAGAAGCTGCTGAAGGAGACTGTAAAACTTGCAGGTACAATTTCAGTGCTCTTTTGTTAGGGCTTATTCAGTTTTATTGAGCGTGGGTGAATAAAATATCACTTGCATGTACATGAGATCAGAACCGTTTATGATGTTCCTGTATCCAGAGGCAGCATGATTATTAGTATACTGTGCCTAAGAACACGCAATTCAATAAAAGAGCAATGCAAAAATGTTGCTTTTTTAAAAACTGTGTTTCTCATAGTGGAAAAGAGCTTCTCTAACAAGGTAGGGCAGTATATGATATTGCAAATGATGCAAGTTTTTCAACATTAGTGCTAGAGATACATAGAGCAAATATTTTCATTGAAAATAGGCTAGTCCTGACACTCATTGCAATTTAGATTAAAATCAGAAAAGTTTCTGTTGTTGGTTTTAGGATTAGCAAAAATAAACCCAACTGACATGAATACAATTTACGGCAATGACAAACAAGGAGATTAGTTGCCAGCAATTAGCCTCCACTTCCACAGGCGACTAATATACTTGCAAATGCTTTTCTACCAGCCACTGTAAAAACATACATGGCACTTCTTTTAGTTTAAACTGAATTTTTCTGATGTTTATTTGAACTAAGACCCATGAGCTAAAGCTACAAGGAGATTATTAATGCATGTGCAGAAAAAGACAAAGCTGACCAGTTACCTATGGTTTTGGCATAATACAGGTATAGGATCTACTCTCCAGAAACCCATTATCCAGAAAGCTCTGAAAGGCAGTCTCCCATAGACTTCATTCTAATCAAATAATTTCTTCTTTTTTTTTTTTTTTAAATGATTTCCTTTTTCTGCGTAGTAATGCAATGGTTGATACTTGATCCCAACTAAATATAATGAATCCTATTGGGATGCAAAACAATCCTAATGGCTTTAATTAATGCTTAAATGCTTTTCTAGTAGACTTAAGATATGGAGATCTAAATTACAGAAAGATTCCTTATCCAGAAAACCCCAGGTCACGAGCATTCTGGATAACAGGTCCCATACCTGTATGCCAAACGGCATACAGACCAATAAGTGTACTAAGAGCATAGACTGAACCAGAAGCAACTTCTGTCTAATTCTGGGCAGTGCCATTATGTGGCTACTAAAGCAAATAAAGTTCTGTCTTGCATAAAAAAAGGCATTAACTCAAGGGATGAAAACATAATTATGCCTCTTTATAGGTCCCTGGTGAGGCCTCATGTGGAGTATGCAGTGCAGTTTTGGACTCCAGTCCTTAAGAGGGATATACATGAGCTGGAGAGAGTGCTGAGACGTGCAACTAAATTGGTTAGCGGGACGGAAGACTTAAATTATGAGAGTGAACTGTCAAGGTTGGGGTTGTTTTCTCTGGAAAAAGGCGAGGGGACATGATTACACTTTACGAGTACATTAGAGGACATCATTGGCTAATAGCAGGGGACCTTTTTACCCATAAACAGGATCACCGTACCAGAGGCCACCCCTTTAGACTAGAAGAAAAGAACTTTCATTTGAAGCAACGTAGGTGGTTCTTCACAGTCAGGACAGTGAGGTTGTGGAATGCACTGCCGGGTGATGTTGTGATGGCTGATTCAGTTAATGCCTTTAAGAATGGCTTGGATGATTTTTTGGACAGACATAATATCAAAGGCTATTGTGATACTAAACTCTATAGTTAGTATAGATATGGGTTTATATCATTTATGTGAAAGCAAGCAGTCGTTTATGTGTATGGATGCTGTGTTTTCATTTGGAGGGGTTGAACTTGATGGACTTTTGTCTTGTTTCAACCCAATTTAACTATGTAACTTCCAGAAATAAAAGCTGCATCTAGGGGCATATTTATTTCTATCGGAGATAACATCACCAGTTGCCCATAGTAACCAAACAGATATTTGATTTTGTTTTCTAACTTATAGGTGACTGTTCAATCTAACTGCATGACTTCTCTGGTTCCATTTTGAGTGAATAGGGTCACTGTTTTTTAAGCACAAAAATATTGTAAAGAAAGCTAGTTAAAAAAACAATCAGTGAAAATTTTTAAATAATTTGGCTGAATTTTGTTAACATGTAAATTATTATCCTTTACTGTACAACTTTCACCCTGGCTATATGCACCCATGGTTTGCTGTATTCCTTGGCAACATTTGAGTGTATTTGGGTGTATATGAGTGTATTTGTATTAGGAATGCAAAACATCAATAAATTCTAGTTTCAGCCTAATACAGAATTGTTATTTTAAAGATATCTTCATTGTACAACATGAATATTTTTCAAACTGATTGCGTAGAAACAACTAAGAGATTGCTAATCATTGCAAGTATTGTAAAAAAATGGTCCTGGACCAGAGGGTATTCATCCCAGGTGTATTAATAGGAGTTTTTTCAATAATGGCTCATGGTAATACTCTGATTAAACCTAATAGCTCATTGCAATACTTTTATACAATTTAACTGTATAAAAATATAACACAAAGAACTGTTCTACTGTTGAACCCGATGTTGTATGTTGAGCCCAATATAGTGTAAAAAGACAGCTTTATAACATATAATTGTGTATAACAAAGCTTTGTATGATAGTATACAAGGCGGCCTTATAATCCATAATCCTGTATAATGAAGCATTGTGCACGAGAAATCATGGGAAGTAATCAACTCGATGACTTAATACTTGTTCATTTTTCTCATATGTATTATGATTTATGATTTCTGCAGCCCTAATCAGACTTTCCTTTATTGTAGCTAGGGGCACAATATGCTATTCAGCTACCAGTTAGCAAGATAAGATCTCTGCTTCGGATGTGCTTGTTGGGAGTCTGGCCAGATCCTGATGAGCGCATGGGAAGCAAGATCTGTTATTAACCAAATCATTGTATCTTCTTACCAAATTACTATATTAGCTCATTGTTTGCTAAGCCTATACAAACTGGGTGTCTCTATTCAGTCAGTTGAGATTCGCCTGTGGAGTTTACGCATGCCGGTGCAGGACCTTCCGTGAACCATTTGAGGGATCCTATCTGCTGACTGTTTCGGGATCTCCCACTCTTGGTTGCAGATTGAAGGTGCTTTGCTCTTATACTCATTCGGTAATGTATATCTTCTTCATTCTATGTATGTAATAAACTTTTGCTTATACGTAGCTGGTGTGTTTGAATTACTTCAGAGAGACTCATAGAACCACAATTAAAACACCAGGGTACTTGCCAAACCTCTTTTCTTAATTCTTCAGGATTCATTGAGGTCTGGCATGGAGTCGAGAGACTGGCGTATTGCTTTTATTAAAAAAGCTATGCTCATTCTTAAAACTATAGGCCCATTAGTCTGAAATCAGTGGTAGGAAAGCTTGTTGAAGGGGTATTAAGGGATAACATACTGAACTTTATTGCAAAGAGTAATACTATGAGTTTGAGCCAGCGTGGTTTTAAGCATAATAGATCTTGCCAGAATTTAATTTTGATTCATGAGAAGGTGAGCAGGGACCTTGATTCAGGGATGGCAGCTGATGTGATCTACTAAGACTTTGCTAAAGCATTTGATACAGTGCCAGACAGAAGGTTAAGAAACTTGGAGTTTTGGTTTGCACATGTTTTTTAGTTTATTTCTAGTTTATTTTTTGTATATATTTTTTCATCAGGGATGGGTAGTGACGTTACTTTAATGCCTTTCCCGCCACTGGTGTTTATTTAAAGGTTGCAGTTATTTTGTTTTAACACTTTGAGAAAGGCTGGGGAGCTAGACGAAACATCATCACACCGGCGCATAACCAAGGGAGTGCACGGCTGTGCGCACCATAGAGAGACCGGCGCTGCAAGAGAAAGGAGGCATGTGGCGGGCGTCCCCGCCGGAGACATGGCGGGGACCCCGCTGCCCACTAGACCAACATGGAAAGTTTTATTCCTTACATTACCCCCTCTCTAGGAGGGGCCACTGGACCCTCAAGCTTACCAAGAGACCTAAGATCGGACTGTCTCTTAAAGTGACTCTTTACCAACACTGGAGGAGGACAAACTTGCTGGTGGACCTGTATAGCTGGTTTTAACACAGAAACATGAAACAAGTTAGATAACTTAAATATATCAGGTAACTTGAGACAGACAGAGGTTGGGTTCACAATTTCCACAATAGGGTATGGACCTTTAAATCTGGGCCCCATCTTAAGAGATGGGATTTTAAGCTTGATTTTCCCTGTGGATAGCCAAACCAAGTCCTCAACCTGATATTTGGATACCTCCCTATGGGTCTTATCGGCTGCTTTTTTCTGAGCGGATGTAGCTGCTCATAGGGAACTATTTACCCCAGAACAATGCCGCCATTAGAAATCACGGGGCCCCGTACAACAGAATTTTCAGGGCCCCATGGGCCCCGCCTGCCCTGACACCCAAGCCCCACCACAGATCCCGCCTACTCCACATAACAGTTAAAAGATCACACAGACATCAGTGCTAAAAAAGTTAACCCCCACACACACAAGTTATTAAAATCTATTGATGGTCAGGCCCCCATATAAGTTAAAAAAAACTGTGGTGCCAGGGCCCCCCCCCATACAATTTTTTTAAAAAAATTGGTGGTCAGGGCCCCCTTACAAGTTAAAAAAAGAATTGGTGATCAGGGCCCCCCGAAAAGTTTAAAAAAAAATTGGTGATTAGGACCCCCCCTATAAGTTAAAAAAAACATCGGCGCCAGGGCCCCTATAAAAGTGTTTTTAAAAAAAACATTGGTGGCAGGGCCCCCCTTACAAGCAAAAAAAATGTTAAGTCTGCCCCCCCCACAAGTTATAAAAAACCATTGCTGATCAGGGGCCCCCCCTGCAAGTAAAAAAAAATTGATGGCCTAGCCCCCCCCACAAGTTATAAAAAGCCATTGGTGATCAGGGGCCCCCATGCAAGTAAAAAAAAAGTTGGCCAGATCCCCCCTAATTTTTAAAAAAAATGCTTGCCAGGGTTTTGTGTCTAAGGGGGGGCTCGTCCATGCTTCACTTACTTGATTAGCCAGGCCCCCCTTCTCTCAGCATGCTGCCAGCTGAACAAAATAGGACACAGCAGCTCTGTGCACAGAAGCTTTTCTTCTATTAAGATTTCCTGTACCCTCATGGTCCTTTATGAATAAGTACAAGAAAAGAACACACTGGCACACGAGGCTTGTATCTGCAGGGCGAACCCTTGCAAAAGTTTTTACTGCGGTGGTGCAACGTTTCAGGGCTCCGCCCCTTTGTCAAGCATACTACATACAGGTGCAAATGAACATTATAAAGGCAAACCAATTAGTGCATCATTATGCAAAATAAGTGAAGAATCGATTTCCATACAAAAACATTTTTCAGTTTAAAATTACCATATTATCAAATATACGTGGAATACTTTAATATTAGAGAAAAAATTATTGTAAAATTACTTTAGTGCTTTTTCAGTTATTACATAGGTGCCAGATAAAAAAGAGAAAAACACAGTACTTTTAAGTCCATGTAATTAACACAAAGTAGCAAATTCAAAGTCCCAGTGTTGAACACTTCAATTGAAACAATTGTTGCTATTGACCTAAAAAGAAGATAAAAATTACAAAAATCTATACAAAGATAAAAAGTTAAAAGGTAATCTTACCCTACACAGCAAAGGAGCAAAATTACAGATACCTGTCCCTGTAGTTTAGGCAAAGAAATTTTCTTATCTGTAAGGGAAGTGAGAGAGCTTATTAGGCACTTATTTTACAGAAAGCAGGACAGATTAAACTCTTCATTTAATCCCCTCGGATATCTTGTTTGCAGTAACCACATCCAATAACACTCTCTCTGCGAGAGTAGACGTTTTTTATCTTGTCCTTGTTTAGTTTTAATTTTTTCCAAAATTTGCCACCGGATTTGTGCCACCCGGTGCCCGTGTTCAAAAAAATGTTTGGCCAACATGGTCTCTTTTTTATATTTTGAAACATCAGATTTAATCTTTACATCCTCCGCTGTATTTGTGGGTGGATGGTAATTACGTATGACAGATTTATGTTCGTTTAGGCGGACTTTTATGGGGCGTGCTGTCTGTCCCACATAAGCAAGTCCGCATGGGCATTTAATGCAATAGATGACCTCATAACTGTCACATGTAAAAAACCCATTTATTTTATGTTTAGTTCCTTGATGGGGGTGGGTGACAGCATTACCTGGAATTATTCCGTAGCAGTGACCACAATTCCTACAAGGGAAGGTGCCAATGGTATGTTCAGTTAAACGCCTATTATCCAATTGCTGATTTCTAGATTTAATTAGTTGGCCTACATTTCTCCCTCTTCTATATGAGAATAAAGGGGGGTCCTGAAAAAGATGTCCGAATTTTGGATCAGATTTTAATATTCCCCAATGTTTGAGAATAATTCTTTTGCAAGATTGAGAATTACTATCAAACGAACTAACAAAAGGGATTCTTTTAATTCCATCCCCCTGGCTAGATTGTTTTTTAACCAGTAGCTCACCCCTTGGAAGTTTGCGTACCTCTTCTTTTTTTGTTTGTAGGTTTGTTTTGTCATATCCGCGTTCTTTAAATTTGTTAAGCATTAATTCAGCTTGAGTATCATACAGGTTATCAGAAGATGTAATACGGCGAACGCGTAATAACTGACTTTTTGGTAACCCTTTAGTAAGCCCAGGGGGATGGAAACTGGTAGATCTAAGTATATTATTTCTGTCAGTGGGTTTAGTATATAATGAAGATACAAAACTTGTCCCTGTAGCTGTGATGTTAACATCCAAAAAGTGTATTTCCTTGGGGTCGAATTCAAGGGTAAATTGGATTGTAGGATGGACTGTATTTAGATGTTTCAAAAAATTCACCAGTGTTTCAGGTGTGCCAGACCATAGAAAAAATGTGTCGTCCACATATCTCATGTATGCATGGATATATTTAGCATACTCCTCATTGGAAAAAATAAACTTATTTTCAAAAAAATCCATAAAGATGTTAGCATAGGCTGGTGCCATGTTGGCACCCATGGCACAGCCCTGTAACTGGAGATAATACTCCTTATTAAATAAGAAGTAATTTTTAGTTAATACGTTCTCCAGTAAATCACAGAGAAAATTTATTTTAAAATTGGGTAAGTTACCTTGGGACAAGTATGTACGCATACATTCTATGCCCTCCTCGTGGGGTATAGAAGTAAAGAGGTCCTTTACGTCTAAGGAGCACAAAAGAAACTCACTTGTTGGCACAGTTACCTCGTTAAGTCTATTTAGAAAATCAGTTGTATCGATTAAACAATATTTTAAGGTAGGTAAAACCTCTTGTAAATGTATGTCGATAAAAATAGCTAACGGTTGCCAGAGTGAGCCTATGTTGGAAACTATAGGGCGACCTGGGGGCTTGATGAGACATTTATGGATCTTAGGCAGGAAATACACCTGTGGAGCTTTTGGGCTGTCATTGAACAATTGTTTGTATAAATCTTCTGAAATTATTCCTTCCATCACTGCAGCATTAAGCAGTATATTAATGCTATTTTTAAATTGTAAAGTGGGATCTCCCATCAATTTTTTGTACAATACTTCATTGTTCAATTGACGCTCAGCTTCAATGGTGTAATCAGTAGTGTTAAGTATTACAGTTCCTCCCCCTTTATCCGCTCTTGTAATAGTTATATTACTGTTTCCTTGCAACGCTTTCAAAGCTGCTCGTTCCGCACTAGTTATATTATGTTGGGTATGTCTAGATTTGTGCTGTAACATTTTAGTCGTTTCGACCATCACCATAGTTTCAAAAGCTTCTATCATCGGATAACTCCCTGGGGGGACAAAATTACTTTTTTGACCAAGTTTATTTTTTAATACTAAGGCTATAGGATCCTTAGGGGCCGTGATTTTTTTATCCCCAAAATACGCCTTAAGCTTAAGGGACCTGATGAATTTAAACATGTCCACAGTAAAGGTGAATGGAGGAGCAGTGTATACTGGAACAAAATTGAGGCCTTTATTCAGTACAGTCAATTCAGCCTGAGTAGGATTATAGTCTGACAGGTTAAATATCGTAGTTACCTGCGCGTCTGCATTGATTTCTTCTGTTTGTTCAGTGTAGGTCCTTGCTGGGTGCCGGCGTCCCCTCCTGATTTTGCGTATCGGCGTTTGCGGCCTTCCCCCAAAAAAGGCAGTGACGCTCCGTGTGAAGAAGCAGGTGAGGTATGGCCAGTATCGGATGACTGCTCGGAGGCTCTGTCGGTAGAGAAAGCAGAGGAAGTACGCGCTCTGCGATTCACACGACGCGACTCCTTCCAGGTATATACTTCTCCTTGCTCGTAATCTCTGGTATCTCTCTTGAACTTCCGCAGTTTGGTCTGCAGGATCTCCTGCTGCATCCGCTCTATTTTGTACTCGAGTTCCCGTAGTGTCTGGTCGCTTGTGTCTGTAATGCCCTTGTACTCCTCCTCCTTGAGACGGATCTGTTGTTTTAACTCCTTGGATCCTGTCTGTAGCTGTTGGATAGTGCGAGAGTCTACTTCAATTGAAGCCTTTATGAATAAGTCCCAGTAAAGCTGTACAGTGATTGTAATGCAGATTTACCGTGACTTATTCTTAAAGGACCAATGAGGGTACAGGAAATCTTAATAGGAGAAAAGCTTCCATGCACAGAGCTGCTGTGTCCTATTTTGTGAAGCTGGCAGCACGCTGAAAGCAGGGGGGGCCCGGATAATCAAGTAAGTGAAGCATGGCCGGGCCCCCCCCCCCCTTAGACACAAAACCCTGCGGGCCCGGCCACCTGTGACAGAAGAGAGTTTCTCTAGGGAAGCAACTGCCACCATTAAAGTGGAAGCAAGACATGAGTCTTTGCACTTGGGCCCCCACTAAATAACCTCCCCAGTTACCCAATCAATGTGGGGTTGTGTACCTGTAGCCATGGTAACCCCAGAATTAATGGGGACGAGGAACCATCGAGAACGTGAAAAGCTAGTTTTTCACAATGCATATTGTTCACACACATGGATAATGCCCCCGCCGTCCACTAGACCACCATGGTAAGTTTTATTCCTTACAACCAGGGCAGCCATCAGGGGGGAGAGTTGTAGGGGGCCCGAGGGTAGGGGGGGCCCAGCCACGCCGCACTTACTTGATTAGCCGGGCCCCCTATCTTTGTGAGAGCTGCTGACTTCGGGAAGGCATGGACGTTTAAGGGGCCCTGGCCTCCAATTTTCTTATAATGTGTGTGGGGGGGCTGGCCACCAATTTTTTTTCTCATGTGGGGTCCTAGCCACCAATATTTTTTAATGGGGGGGCCCTGGCCACAAATGTTTTTTTATGGGGGGCCCTGACCACCAATATCTTTTTATTAACATGTGGGAACCCTAGCCACCAATATTTTTTTTGTTTTTTTACTGTGTGGTGGGGGGCAGACCTGTGGTTTGGGGAGGGCAGACCTATAGGTGGCGCTTGCGGTGGGAGCAGCCCAGGGGGACCAGGAAATTTTGTCGTATGGGGCCCTGCGATTTCTGATGGCGGTCCTGCTTACAACACACCTTTTTAGTCTGTCAGGGGATCTGCGTGTGCTCAGGGTGCCCATTGTCAACAGTACAGGGGTCAACCTGCCCATCCTGGATTTGTTCCTTCTCAAGCAGGGCACGGTCTCTTAAAAATGTTGCTTATAAAAGGTTTAAAGTTTCTAGGATTTGTTTACTGGCTGCCTAAAAAAACCAATGACAAGTTCTACTATGTCTCTGTGCTATGCATTACATCCCATACCTACTAATGTACTCTTTACAGAGTACTCTTCCCTTAACTGGAAGTCCAGTATTCAGAGCATTCCAAAAATCATTATACCTGTATGCCCACAACCTGCTTTCAAATCTGGCATAATCCTGGCCTGGAGCTGCTTTTTGTTGTGGGCCTCTTTTAGTGCCCTGGTTTTTAGAGCATCCTGAATACCAGTATGCCATATAAGACACTGAATACATGATCCATATTATGTCAATACAGATTGACTTGTGTCATGTTTTTTTGTATAGTATTGTAAAGGGACAGTTAAACAGATAAAATGATCTGCCATACTGTGCTACGCATAAAGTTATTAGCATTTGGAACAATGTTCACTAGATGACAAAAATGTTTTTTGCTCATTTGTTTTTTTTATTTTGCTAAGTTTTTGAATATATTATGAAATAAATATTTTAATGGTAAGATAGATAAGAAGTGCTTTACTTACAGTTCAACTGCATTTTATCTTTTATTAGTTCCGATTTGCTTTATTTCACATGTGGTATGCTAAGTATACATGCAGAAACAGAGTCAAATTTTGACACAATAACAAACCAGTTAGATATTTACTTTCATTATTCTAGCTGCATTATGTACAAGCTAACTCTTGATTGACTGAAATAAGCAACTAGACTACGATAATCTTTGCCCATGTTACTTTATAAACTACCCCTATGATATATTGCTGTCATGCATGACAAAAAAATAAAGATATGCACAAATCTTACATTTTTTCCAGACTTTTTGCCACTAAATGGTTTACTAAATTCCCACTAAATCAGGGATCAAGTAGGAACTATTCACAAAGGTAAAGTAGCATTATTATTGGATCCTAAAATGACAATATAATGCCAGATATATTATGGGGTTTAATTGATGCTGTTTTGTATTGGCATTAAGGCATAAATTCAAAATAAAAATGTGGAATTTACAAATGGGAATAATACTTTCAATTCAACGTTTAGAATTTTACATTAACATAAGTAAAATGATCACAATAACAATTAGCACACAACTGTTGTTTGATTCTTAAAGGGGAATTATTGCAAAAAGAAAAAATGTATTTAAGCCTCATCATACTGAAATAAGAACCATTCTAAATACAATCAATTAAATATTCTGTATTGTTTCTGAAATATTCAAGTTTATCCTGACTATTCCTCTCTCAGCCTCTGTTTTCTTCATCCTGTCTTGATACAGGAGTTTGGTGTTGGATTCATTGACAGTTAAATCCAATATATCTTATAGGGGGGCTTCCTTTCCTAGCAGATGTATTAAAGCTCACTCAAATAAATGATTCCAGGACAAACAAAATCTAACAAAATACTGTTACTGTCTTTTGCACAAATCTGTAGAACTAGAGAAATGTCTCTACTATATAGGATAGCATAATATACAGCATTTCTAACATAATTATTTTCAGGTTTAAATGTAAGATAAGTCTCTTTTTGCAACAACAACAAAAAAATTAACCTTGATAAGACGACAATCATACTGATCTTGGATAAACCTATAATTTCTTTTTCTTGGAGGTGATCCCCTTTAGCAGCCAAACAGAGTGACATTTACAGATTTCCATAATGCTCTTCTTGCTCTGCTTTTTACAGAGATAAAAAACTGTCTAGTATTGAGAGAGTAAAATCTGGAAGCATAGTGAACCAGGTCTAGCTTCATATAGCCAGCCCTACTGAACCAGACAAAGGCCAATACACCCTTGACCTAAATGGCACAGGTAAAAAGGTACTGTTTATTCTTTATATTGATTGCATATCAATTTGGTATTTATTATTTCATTGGTGCCTCTGTTCTTTTTGCACTTCTCTGCAGTGTAAAGCTGCTTACCTGACATAGAATTTAGAGTGCGAGAAAAAAATAAATCCGCACAGACCATAAATCAAAGAAATGGCCTTCTAGCTGTTAACAGCCTCCAGCTTGTAAAACACCAACATTTACAATTTGCAGCTGTCAGAGGTCCTAGATTAGTCCTAGGTTACCATGCCTGCAAATAAATCACAATGGCTGATACTGTAAACATTAATGATTTTTTTTAAAGGAAACATTAATGATTTCTAAAAAATCTATCAAAGGAAGATGAAAAACCTTGTAAGGAATAATAATTAAGCTAGTGTAATAAATTCAAGATGATGTCAACAATGCACTTTTTTAATATTTGAATGTTTTTTGTATCCTTGAGGTATGGTACGCCACATGACATAAAGATTTCTCATCAGGCCTGATAGAAAAATATCAGTTCCCTTTTGTATTATGCTGTATATATATATATATATGGGGGGATATAATATGCATGCGCAAAAAACATTCTTAAACACCTTTGCGAACGTTAGCGACAAATATTTTCATTGTTTGCAATTTGAGACCTCAATAACAAAAAATGGCTTTTGCGAACATGTTCAAGTATCAGTCACAAAGTTGAAGTTACACAGGGGTTGTATATTCACACAAGACAATGACCCTAAACACACTTGGAAATCTACAAAGGCATTTATGCAGAGGGAGAAGTACAATATTCTGGAATGGACGTCACAGTCCCGTGACTTTGAAGCAGGCTGTCTGTGCTCGGCAGCCATCAAAATTTAACTGAACTGGAGAGATTTTGTATGGACGAATGGTCATCCAGAATCCAGACACTCATCAAAGGCTATAGGAGGCGTCTAGAGGCTGTTACATTTGCAAAAGGAGGTTCAACTATTGATGTTATATCTTTGTTCTCTGTCTAATTTTGTTATGATGCATATTGCATATTTTCTGTTCATCCAATAAACTTTATGTCACTGCTGAACTACTACTGTTTCCATAAGGCATGTTAACTATTAAAAGGAAGTTGCTACTTTGAAAGCTCAGCCAATGATCCACAAAACTCCAAAGAATTAAGAGTGTTTCCCAAACTTTTTCATATGCCTGTATATGCAAAATGAAACCATCTGGCAGTACATTAAGGCTGCATCCAAATGTTAATGTGTACAAGTGGTTATCATCAGATATTAGGACCTTTTGGAATTAGACAGACACGCAGACTGAATGCATCATTTCTGGAGCATATCTTAACAGAGAAAACAAATGCAATTTTCATATTATAAATTATATTTAGGCAACTAAAAGTGGTCTTTCAGAAAGTTTTCTCTTTTTTGGTTCAGAGTGTGCAGTTGTTCCTAAAGTTCATTTGTAACAGGGCATGTGTGTCTTACACTGTTTGTGCAAGAACTGACAATCACACTGACCTCTGTTTACATAATTCTGCACCAGACAGGTCATTGTCCCTTCTCCTACATATTCACTAAGGGGCAGATTTACAAAATTCGAGTGAAGAATTCGAATGTAAAAAACTTCGAATTTCGAAGTATTTTTTGGGTACTTCGACCATCGAATTGGTTAAATTCGTTCGAATTCGAACGATTCGAACGATTCAAAGTAAAAATCGTTCGACTATTCGACCATTCGATAATCGAAGTACTGTCTCTTTAAAAAATACTTCGACCACCTACTTCGGTAGATAAAACCTACCGAAGTCAATGTTAGCCTACGGGGAAGGTCCCCATAGGCTTGCCTGTGATTTTTTGATCGAAGGATTTTCCTTCGATAGTTGGATTAAAATCCTTCGAATCGTTCGATTCGAAGGATTTAATCGTTCGATCGAACGAAAAATCCTTCGATCGATCGCAGGATTTGCGCAAAATCGTTCGACTTCGATATTCGAAGTCGAACGATTTTAGTTCCCAGTCGAATATCGAGGGTTAATTAACCCTCGATATTCGACTATTGATGAATCGGCCCTTTGGTGTGTTATTTTTTCTCCAAAATTCCTGTGATTTCATTTACATTTTTGCTACATTTAAAATAATATTCAAATATACTCCTGTTTGCCCTATCCTGAACCCTAAAACCTGGAAATTCTGCAATGAATGCATGAATGAATGAATAAATGAAAATACATGACATAAGATTACCCTTATCAGCACTTTTCAATGGGTTATTTAGATGAATCGTGTTTTATTGCAGTATAATACAATAAATTAACGCAACACGTGATAGACATTGATGCAAAAATGCACCCCTGATTTTAGCCTTTCCAATAGCATTCTAGCCCATTGAGAGTAATTAAAATTTTCTGGGTGTTTAATTAAATCATTAATCATTATATAATAAAATAACAAGCATTAATACAAAAAAGCCATGAATCGACAATGTCTTTATAATGGTGCAAGTAAGGTCATTGGTTATAGCTGGCGCTTGTGCTTAGTGAAGCTACTTGTTTTACATAACTCACTGAAATAATCAAAATAATCAAGTAAGGTTTGTGACTTGCAGTATGTAAAATACTTGCCCAGTAGCATTGTTGCTTAATATGGTTTTAAAAACTCTTTGATGACTTTTATTAACGTTTGATTTTACAACATTTATTCCCTGAATAAAATTCATACACTACAAAGAAATCCAGTAAAGAAATAGTCTTTTAATTAGATGTTAGGGGCTCCAGAATACCAAATCATAATTTAGCAATGCTTTTCAAAGACCTTTACAATACACATATTTTAATGATACAAGTGACGACACTTGCTTGAGTGTCCGATCATCAGTTTGTAGTAGTTTAGTTCCAGAGAGATCTGTTTCTGTGTCCCAGGAAAGCAGCAGAAACACGTGGTTCTTTTGTCTTTTTTATTTATTATCTTCACAGGTATTTCCTATTTCAATGTTTAAACAGTGCCATTTTTATTTCAGGGACCAAGAGCAGTAACATCAACAATATGAAATGTCTTCATTTTGACTGAAATATCAGTAACTGTATTTGAATTCTGTAGATGGAAAATGTTTTCTTTTTCTGTTTTTTTTTAACTGCGCTGAGCTATTAGCTCTGTTTTTTCTGCAGTCTTTTATCTGTTGTCTAAACAGAGTCTCACCTAGTCTTTTGTGCTCAGTGGAGCCAAGAACCCTCAGGGAAACAGGTGGCTTCTAAAAAGGATGAATAATCTTGTGGCTTGGGAGTTAGCATTTTTGTAGCTATGTGCCATGATACATTTTGTTTATGTGCTGCACTATGGGCTCCAGTCTGCAATTTTCTGTTCTGTTTTAGTAAATCAGATTGAGATTTTTTTTAATGTCTTCTAAGCTGAGCAGGCTTTTGCTTAGACTGAAGGCATTGTGGCCTTGCGTTTCTAAGGGTTGGATTTACATAGCAGGTGCCCCTAGGCCCGCTGCCGTTTACTGTCCCCTCCCTTTTATTTGCACAAATTTTCATTGGGACCAGAGCATTGGGGATTGGCACATGGGAAATGTAAAAAACTATCGTATCGCCTGTGCATCCCCCATGTTTGTGAACTAATGTGGGTGTGGTTGGGCAGCAAGCCGCCCCCTAAAACCCTGCCGCCCTAGGCCCAGGCCTTGGTGGCCTTTCCACAAATCCAGGCCTGTTTCTAATGTCTCATTTCCTACAAAAAACAGTGCAAATTTCCATGTTTTTTTCAGCCACAATTCAGTATTTGTTCTGGAATTCCAGATTTCTAAATTAAACTAATTTGGTAATCTTATAATGCGTTGGTGAGAATTGATTCATGGAGCAATGGTGGTATTGGTATTCATTACAAATGTTCCTATTGATGAAATTAAGTGCATTACTACATATATAAATACATATATGATGTATTTAAATGATGTATTTAAATGCATTTATTCAATAATAATTTGTCTGCATGCTATCATGCAAGTGCCTTTTTTATGTCTTATGTATTTATGTTGACCTGTGGCATCATCCTGTCTAGTAGTGGCGCACTTGATCACCTCATAATCTCAATCATGTTGAAATATTCCACCAATGGCTTTAAGGCTGAGGGTACATTGAGCATTGGCTCTGCTACTCTTCGCCTACATTTTTTTGTTTGCAGGATGAGAGAAGCGGATTCATTCTCTTCCCTACCTTCATTGATCTGCATTGAAAAGTACAGCTTCCACTCTGTGTATCTGCAGGGCTCCATGTGCCTGCAAGTAAGCACTTTTCAGTGCAGATCAATGAAGTTGAAAACAAAACAAAAACACAGGCTGACAGGTTGAGAGCAGCGGAGCTAATGCTCTATGTGTCCTCATCCCAAGGCTAATGGCACATAGCCTTTTTCTCCATTGACATATACTGCCTTCTGCTACTTGAATGTATATTTCCTGACAGCATTTCTGTGCCAAAATCCACTCTCTGTGTGTTCTGATGGGCTGATCATGTGCTTATAAGAGCACAAACATTTCTTTGCTGGCATATATATCTCAATATGTGCCATGTGCCATTAGCCTTATACCTGCATGGTAGTGAGCTAAGTGTGAATCCAGCAATTACAAGGTCCAAAATGTTATGTCTTATTAAAGAGGTTAGTGAGGGATTAATATAGTTGTAAAAAGGGTATGACATTCAACTTCCTTATTAGTATGTTAATAAGTACTGACAGTTGGGTAAGTTTGGTGGCTTTTGCAGTTTATGATAAAGTTAGAGCTAGTGTCTGTTGAAAGTGATAAAAGTGAGTGTCTTCAAACATGGAGAAAAACCAAAAGAGATGAAAAAGTAATCGGACAAAACCCCAAAATCCAACAAGCCGTCCACAGCACAGTTAAGGACAAACCCCTTATTTAAATGTTCAGATGGCTTTCAATGTAGTTACTGTATGTAAGAAATGGACTTTATTTAATTAGGAAGATAATTATTGGCTAAGATGAGATACTCTGAGCAGGAATTAAAAGCTTACAATTTCAACAAAGATCTATCATTTCGACTTTGAAATACATTTTCCTTTTACTTTTCAGCCAATAACCACCTTTTTCATACACCCCCTTGCTTATTCGTGTATTATTAGCTCATTAGATCTATGGAAAGTTTTCCAAACTTCTTGTAAAGCGGTTGTTCCCCTTCCGAACACTTTTAACAGTTCAGTTGTTTTCAGATTGTTCACCAGAAATAAAGACTTTTTTTCAATTGCTTTCCATCTTTTATTTTTCACCCAAAGTTTAAATTTCAATGTTTGTGTCTCTAGTGTTTAAGCCTGGCACCTCAGTAAACTTTAATTTTCATTATTAGAAAAACAGTCACAAATAGAAAATAGAAAGTAATTGGAAAAAGTCTTTACTTCTGGTGAACAATTTGAAACCAATTAAACTGAAAAAAAGGTGTTTGAAGGAAAAGAACCCCTTTAAAAACCAATACACATATATTCAAACCTTGCCTATTACAATCTCAATACTATATTGACAACATTGTTTTTAGCTGCTGGAATAGAAAGTGTGGAAATATTTGTGGAAATAAATGGAAATACAAGTGTCCTGTATAATGTTTTGAAGTGGTTCACACATTTTTCTTCTAGCTTATGTCTAATAAAAGAAAATTTATTTTTGTAATTACTAAACTAGAGCAAGTTTTAACACCCAATACCCACTGGCAAACATTTTTAAAACGTTTAAAAACAGTTGTCCTCCCTTATAATAAATATTACATATTTTACATTCATCTTTTTCATTTTTTAGTTTATGAAATTGTCATTCTCTGGCACAATTATACCCCTTCACAAGATGTTTTTGCTAAAGCACTCACTGCTTTTCATGGGAATACTAAGGGGTTGTTAAACCAAACCAAACTCTCTAAGGCAAATCTCCTTAATTTACCAATAAAACTTCTCGAGAACATCGTTGAGAGAAAAAACTAATGACAAAATCGAGCAACTGTTCATATTGTACAACTTTTTTGAATTGTCACTCCAAAAAATAAATCTTGAGTTTTTATTTTCCTCAAAAAGTTCAAGCTTTTCCCTTTTAAAAACTCAACCAGAACAATGTGAGGTTTAATAAATAGATCCCTAAAAATGTTTGTATTATTATTTCTATCCCTAATTTTAGAAGGTTGCTATTGATGACAACAACCACAAATATGCTGTTGCATTTTTATCTAAAATAAGGTAGTAATTGATGAAAAAAAAACATTAAAAAGTTGTGTGTGTTTTTTTCCCTCAACCTTGATTATAAGTTAATAAGCTTCTGTGTGTTTCTAAGATGACTCAGTACAATCATTCCTTTATTTCATCCATAACCATTCTCTATTATGATCATTTCTGTTCACTAATGTTGAGGATTAAAATATTTTCTGTGTAAAAATGAAAAAGTAATAAGCAAGACCCATGAATACAACAATAACAGTTTTTGTTTATACTTGGTTCCAACCTGTTCATAAAACTATTCTATAAAGTAAAGCAAACATTACAGACCTACAGCTGTATAAGCTTTATTGTCATAGAAAACAAATTATGAATCTGTCTTCAATTAGAGACCAAGACACATCTTTGTATTAAATGTAACCAGCCTATTGTTCCAGACCCTTTACTCAGCTTGGCCATGGATAACTCAGCCTTCCCAATGTGTTTAATGATTTCAACCTTCAGGGACATTATTGATCTAATATTTCTGAAGTCTTAAACGACATCCGTGGCAGGAGGTGCACCTTGCATGACATATGTGTTTCTGAGTCTAATTGCAAGACCAAACTCCAAAAGGATAACACAAGGCACCTTATATATATTGACTTATATTCTAAAGAGCCTTTTTGATTACTTGATTTTAATTAGTGTAACGTTACTTTAATAAGAAAGGTATCTGACAATTGTAACCCTTTATATAGATCTGATGAAGGATTTGCAAAATCAAATTCATCTGCAGGAAATGTTTATATTGGTATAATATGCACTTTCACATACTTGCTCAGTTGTTGCTCAGTGCTCAGTTCATAAAACATAGCTGTTCTCTATAAAAGTTTTATTGGTTTTCAAAGGTGTGTACATACTGATTCAGGTAAAAGTTTTCATTTTAATTGTTTTTATTTAAATATAGTACCAGTTTCAAGAAAATGCCAGTTTCTGAAATTCTTTTTTTTACTTCTGTTCTAAATTTTTGAATTTAGCTTAATTTTTAGCTACTAAGTTGTGACCCTGTCCAGTTCAAGATGAGTCATTGAACTGAGAGTTTCACAACGTAAAGCCGAGGGGTTACTAACCTAGGCTTCATTTAGAATTCAGCCAGTTGGTTCAACTGTCATCATCTTAAGTGAAATATTGAAGCTTAAACCAAAGGCACATTTAATTCAGCAATTGTAAACAGTTCTTTTTAATCTGTGAAAGAAGAATAAATGGCAGGCACACTGAAACAAGAGTATCTTTATATAGTGATTTACAAAATAAACTACCTGTACTTGCCCAACCTATTAGTTTACATGCATCCAGCATTATTCTGCTTAAGCTGCAGCCAATTTATCCAACATTTTTGTAGACAAGTTTGCTAGGTTACTGTCACCACCCTGACAATTGCCTAACATTACTTTATTTGGAGGCATTATTATTATTATAACTCTGAAAAATACTTTAAGCTTTCTTGCTCTTTTTTAAGAGTTGCTTATATGTAGACATGCCACCTCAGGCAAAAATTTTAGCTGAAAAAAACGGTGAAGGAAAATTGCTTTGATAAATTATACTAAAAACCCATAATAAGGTTCAAGAAAAAATATAGGAAAATATTAATTTAAACTACCGTAAATTCAACTTTTTTTTAAATAAACAGAAATGTTATTTGCACTTACCGAAAACACTTTTTTATTGAAATTAAAGTGGTAAAATTAATTAATTTAATTAATTACCTAGACTTCCTTAAACACTGCCCCAGCACTTTCCTTAGAATGTAAATATCCTATACTGGTTAGATCTGTTTTTAGGTAAATATATAGATGTGCATGCCTCTTGTTCAGTGGTCAATTTAATAAAAGTTGTGAACATTATTTTGACCCCAATTCATGCCTAAGTATAATGTTTCTAATGGTGAACAGTTCTACATAAAAGGTTATATGATATATAAAAGAATACAACTATTTTAGTGAAAGAGAATGACTGCATGGCAGTTTTGAAGGCAAGGAACGGCTCATAGACCAAGCTTGTTGTTTAGGTGTGCAGCTGAGCCTGCATGTACCAATAAAAAACTTGAACTTCCTATAGTGCATCACCGTAAGGACAAAGGCATCAGTAAAAAAAGTCATGTATCTGGGTTACAAGCACTAACAGCACCAATAGAAATCTGGATATAATTTCAAGCAAGAACAATGAGTATCGTGTTTCCAGCACCCAGAAGAGACCATGTTTACATCAGAATTGTGATCAACCTATAACCTGGAAAGTTGGCCACTTGCTGTAATTCTGTGGTTATTATTCTTATGCCTGTGTCGCTATGCAATTGGTATTAAAGTTTGTAAGAATTTAATGGTCATTGAGATATTGTGTCAACACGAATTCATAAGCAATACCAAATATAAAAATCCTTTCTGCCCTCCAAATGGCATTTCTGCATTTTCTGGTGACTTCCCGGTGGGTATAGTAGCGCACTAAAGGGCATAATAGAAAGAAGCATAAAACAGCAGAGCTGGTTAAAAGTGTCTGTATTCAAGCATCCATTCCAAAGCACCACAAAGTTAACTTCTCTACAAACATATATTCCAAATCATTTAGTCACATACTTGAATATTTTATAATGTGTTTATATACATGTAGGTATATGAGTCCCCCAATAGATAGAAAAAATGTGTAACCTACTTGCTATGATAGTTTTTCTCTAGGCAAGAGTTGGAGTGCAAAAACCAGCACGAGTTGTCATCTTTCTCTTTAAATACCTAAAGGTGTAATGCATTCACTGGGGGGGAGGCCTAAAGTAAAGAAAAGGTGTCCTCTGAGGCCTCTGAAGAGTGCAAGTGTGGTCAAAGGGACCCTGTGAAGGAGGACTAACTAATGGAGGGAGGGTTTTTTGTCTTTCTTCGGATAAACTAGAACGGAGACTTGGGGTAGAGGTGTTCCTCTTTTAGTCTGCTAAGAATGTACCTTGTAAGGGCTGTTGCTCAAAGGACTCTTACTCAAGACCCTAGCCTAGACACAACTGAGGTAATGAATCAATAGTGGACATCCAATTCTAGCTGCTACTGCTGAGCTCTTAAAAAATAGTATTTTACCATTTTTGTTTAATTTGAAAACGTTTTTGCTTTTTTTTTAACACAACTGTACAATCAATTTGTCACAGTAAGAATTGACAATAAGAAGAAAAACTGGTATCCTTCCAGCTTTCATTGTTGAGCGCAAAGCAAATCTAGTAGATAAAGAAAAAACATCAATAAGTGGAGAAAAGGGGATAGAAGCTGGAAAAAAAACAAAAAAAATTGAAAAGAGAGATCTGGGCACTTCATCAATGTATCTTGGTACAAGTAAGACATTTTGTTCGAATTATACTGTAGTTCAACAAAAAAGTCTGTTGCCTCTAAACATTAAGGTGTCCTAAGATAACATAAAGAAAAGCAGCATCCCAATCAAAGTGTCTCAGCACCTTTGCAGGAGAGCCTCACCTCATTTGTCAAGGATAATATTGGAAGGGTTATGGTTAAATGAAATTCAGTTGAGTTCATGTTTCAACTGCTTCAATCGAATACTAAAGGAGAGTCAAGATTTAGCTATTCTCAGTCTAGAGGCTATAAAAGTAAAATTTATAGATGACAGCAAATTGAAAAAAGGGCAGTTTCCCAAAATACATGGTTTTTGAAGTGCCTTAGTTAAATGTTTGCATATGCTGAAGTTCAACACATTTCTTGTGAGTAATGTAGAATTATATGTCCCTTTTATTTATTATAAAGTACTGTATGATTATGAATCACAGATCAATATAAAAAGATACATGAGCAATGGGAATTGTGACTAAGAGCTAAATAAGATGATTTGCAGATGTAAAAAGCTGCTGTGTTTTCCCATTGTGTCAATGAAGTTCAGAATTTTTTTTATGTGGCAAAGGTTTACTCTAGGTTTCCGAGGTTTCTGTGTGGAAAAGGGTGCAAACTCTAGCCCAGGTAAAGCACCCAAGAATAGTGCCACCGTGTGCAGCACTTTGCCCTCATTCTTCCCATAAAGGACTATATTTCCTGTTTCTGGATGGAACCAAAGAGGTGCCTGTAGTTCTTTGAAACATTTCTGATTTGAAGTTAATGAGACACAGAACTGAGTGATACAGTAGCATTTACATTAGATAAATGGCATTTATATTTAGACTTCACTGTGCATCTTGGTAAGTGTAATCATTCTACATGTCACTGATGAAAGGCTACGAAGGAATGCATCATGTAAAGGCAGTGATAATGGCTTACTTTTGGCTCTGGATACATTTGCTGATGTGTGGGTGAAAGGGATCCTCCAACTAAAATGTTTTTTTGGGTTTTATTTTTTTTTTGCAGACTTTGACATTAAAGTCTGATACAGACCAGATCATAACAATGTTATAATGGAAAAGGTTGTTAACCTTTAATTTAACTTTTAGTTTTAGTTTAGAGAGTGATATTCTGAGTACAATTGGTTTTAATTTTTTATTACCTGTGGTTTTCAAGTTATTTAGCTTTGTATTCAGCAGCTCTTCAGTCTGCAATTTCAACTGTCTGGTTGCTAGGGCCCATACTACCCTAGCAACCATTCACTGATTTGAATAAGAGACTGGAATGTCAATAGGAGAGGACCTGAATTGAAAGATGAGTAATACAAAACATCTGGAGCCTGACAGAGCATTTGTTTTTAGATGGGGTCAGTGACCCCATTTGAAAGCTAGAAAGAGCCAGGAGAAAAGGGTACATAGTTAAAAGAAAACTATACAAAATAAATAATGTTGAAAAGGTGCTTATAAATGGTCATTCTATAACATAATACAAAGTAGCTTAAAGGTGAACCACTCCTTTAAACAACATACAGTAGGTCTGTTTTACCAATTAATTTATGCTAAGATAAGTTAACATAAAGACATATTACAGAAAAAAGCAAGTTAGTTGTTTGAATAGGACACTGAATAACAGACTTCATGTATAACAGGGTTCTTCCAAAGACCCCTTGATAATCATATAATGAAAGATTTTAAGTGGAAGATAATATGAATCTTTATATACAATTAAGTTTATTGCTGGTACTGTTGGATGTGCTGCATGTGAGATTTCGACATGTCAGTGTTTGAACTAAATTACAATTCTACAAAAACTTTTATAAAACGTACAGAAGATAAGAAAATCTTACAGCAGACTTATTTACTGATCAAAACTGAAGCTGTCAAGACACTGAACCATAGGTCATTCCCATGACCATCAAACCACTTGTAATAATTAAAAGTTTGGTTGTTAATAATTATGATATGCACAGCATACGTCAGTATTGTCAGGCAAATATAAACTGGGTTTTTGTGAGAAGATCACATCACTCCGCTTTCTTGATCTCTGTATTCTAAACACCATAAGGACTCACCATGTCTTTTGCTGGAACCTGGCAGGTATATTCACAAGAGAACTATGAAAGCTTCTTAAAACAAGTGGGTAAGTATGCTTAGATATATATGTGTATGTGTATGTTTTCATTTAAATAGTGCCATATGTACAGAGCTTTATAGATTTTAAAGATGTTATAATGCATGCTAACTAAACATAACTTATTTTATAATGAGTCATAGTAAATTTGATATTAAAGTGGATCTATTGTGTTGATTATGTGTAAATACTGTACAATCTGTTTCTAATAAAACAATCAGATGATAGTTTTAAGCACATTTGTGGATGCATACACGTTATAAAAAAGCTACATTTTAAAGGAGAACTAATTGTAACTAAGAAGCAGTGTAGAAATGCTGTTGTGTGTTGGGGTTCTTTACCAGCCCAAGGCAAACACAGCGGTGAAGATCTGTGAATCTGATCATGACAGCTCCCCATCTTCTTTTCTGCTGATGCACTGCAACTACTGTACTCTGTGCATTCAGTAGCTAGATCATATTTATTTACTTAAAAACTTGAATCGTACTTAAATGAAAACTTGGATAAAAATGTTTGTTTTATTTTTTACAAAAGTCCTATGTGTGCTGTCCATCTGCTGTTACACTTTCTTGATATTAGCAAGTTTAAATAAATGGAAACAAGAATAACAACAATAAAATAATAATATAAATAAAATAATTAATGATGGGCGAATTTTTTTTCGAATAATGTAAGTTTTAACAGTGCTCAGAGAACTATGAGCAAATTATATTATGTTTCGTTTGTGCGTGTATATATCCTCTTTAATATTTTGAAATAATAGAGTAGGTTCAAGCTATAAGAAATTAAAAGCCAGTGAAAAAATGTGGCTGCATTTCTTCAACTAGTAGTTAGTTTACAATGCTAATGAAGCACAGCATTAAAAACTATCATTAACATGCACAGAATAAAAATCTGAAAGTTTGACTAGAAGTAGTAACCCATAGCAACAAATTAGTTGTTATCATTTACTGGCCCAGGAATGTTTTGACAATATGAATATATGGTTACTAGGTGCTACTAGTCTTTGGCAAGTGTTGCTCTTGTTACTGCATAAGCATTTTACATTGTGGCTCCTTTTTTCTACATGCATTGTGCCTTGCTTGTAAGATCCTTAGCAACTGTGTCACTTTAAGGTAGAACAAAAGTTAGTTAAAGGGATACTGTCATGGGAAAAAATGTTGTTTTTTTTTTCCAAAACGCATCAGTAAATAGTGCTGCTCCAGCAAACTTCTGCACTGAAATTCGTTTCTCAAAACAGCAAACAGATTTTTTTATATTTAATTTTGAAATCTGATATGGGGCTAGACATATTGTCAGTTTCCCAGCTGCCCCCTTTAATATACACCACGTTTGACAAATATCGTATATCATACTTCTTGTTGTAGGTTTGCCAGATGAAATTATTAAAGTTGCCAAAGACATCAACCCAGTGATTGAAATTCAGCAAAATGGGGACAATTTCGTTGTAACATCAAAGACACCTAAACAGTCTCAAAGTAATACTTTTACTATTGGGAAGGAGTCGGAAATCACCACAGTGGGTGGAAAGAAGGCAAAGGTAATATTTGTAACTGGATTAGTACCCTGCGGTACATTTACACACAATGATTGCAGTCATGTGACTTTTTATATAATTATGACAAAAACATTACTGTTTTTTGCTTGACAGCAAACTTAGTAGAAGGTCACTCTAAATAAAATGCCTTATACGATCAATCCAAAACACTTGCCTCTGAATTAATCTTTGTTCTGAAATCATTGTACTTACAGATAGGCAACTGACCCCACATTTTGAACCTAGGCCCATGGAGGCTTCCATTATGCCACCAAATTGTCTGGTTATTTGAGGGAGAGTTTCTCAATAATATGAAAAGTTCCCAAATGATTTGCTTTCCCCCCTATGAGGGGCTTAAAATAGGTGGTAGTGGTTGTTATGGACAGGATGACATTTAAGGAAAACATTGATTTGCTGTTCTAGATATTTCAGGAAAATCAGTGCAAATTACAATAGGTTCTTGTAATGAGTTTACAAGGTCTTGCAACCCATGACAACCAACCTGATGTTTGCTTTATTTGCTGATACCAGCTGCTAAGGTTCCATATGTTACAATAACTGGAGCAAATATCGTCCATGTTATGACATGACCTCAATCATTTGTATATATATTTCGCTATATATATTTCGCTTAGTTAACATTTACCACCTACTATATACCATCTAGATCAGTGATCCCCAACCAGTAGCTCGTGAGCAACATGTTGCTCTCCAACCCCTTGGATGTTGCTCCCTGTGGCCTCAAAGCAGGTGCTTATTTTTCAATTCCAGGCTTGGAGGCAAGTTTTGGTTGCATAAAAATCAGGTGCACTGCCAAACAGAATATTTTTCATGCTAGTGTTGCTCCCAAACTCCTTTTACTTCTAAATGTTGCTCAAGGGTTCAAAAGGTTGGGGATCACTGATCTAGATGATGCTCACCAAAATCATTTTATGTGTATTAGTTACATGTAAATTCAATGACAGCTTGAATAGGCAAAAAAAGTTATTCCGTAAAAATTTGCTTTTCATCCATTTAAAACGAATGCTCTGATTTCACTTTGATTTCATTTTAGGTTACTGTAAATTTGGAGGGGGGGAAACTCATCTGCAAGAGTGACACATTTTCCCACATTCAAGAAGTTCAAGGCGATGAAATGATTGAGGTAAGCAGGAGCTTGAATTACCAAGAATTTGGGGGAATATTTAAGTAAGGAGAAACAGAAGTGGGATTTGGTAAGAAAATCATTCATTTAAGGTGATACTCCTAGGCTTACAGGCAGATAAAGACATAACTTGCAAATGTGATATTAAAGGAACAGTTACACCAAAAATTTAAATGTTTTAAATGAACAACATTATAAACTACTGTCGCCCTGCACTGGTAAAACTCATGTGTTTGCTTCAGAAACTATAGTTTATATAAACAAGCTGCTGTGTAGCCATGGGGGTAGCCATTCAAGCACAGGATACATAATAGATAACAGATAAGTACTATAAAATCATATTGTATACAACAGATCTTATCTGTCATCTGTTATGTATCCTGTGCCTTTTCTCCTTTTTAAAGCTTAAATGGCCACCCCATAGCCATCCAGCAGCTTGTTTATATAAACTACAATAAAAGCAAACACACCAGTTGTACCAGTGCAGCACAACACTACACTATATTTTCATTACTTAAAACACTTTATTTTTTTGGTGTTACTGTTCCTTTAACACCATTCAGTTTTTTCTCAACAACCCCAATGCCAATTTGCCCAGCAATACCTATGACTAACTCTTAAACTTAGCATACTTCAGCCATTTTTAGTCTTTGGAAAGAGGACAAACTTAAGGGTATTTAGAGGTTAGAAGTTATGTGTCTTCTAATTATTTTAAATAGTCTTCCATAAAATACACAGCTTGATTTGTTTACAGCAATTGGAAAACTGGCTTTCAGACCATCTTTGTAAAGTCACTGCTCATTATTTTCTGTTCTTCTTACAGACAATCACAATTGCATCAACAACCCTGAAAAGGAAAAGTAAGAGGGTTTAAACTGAAGACTGAAAGTTTTATCTTATAATATTTTGTAACCTTTTAAAACCAGACATGTCCATTACTCCAATAAAGATTTGATAAACTGTCTATATGTGCGGTGGTAAAGCGCTTTCTTTTATATTGAACTCATGAAAGAAATTCCAGATGTTCTTCATGTTTTAAAGAAGAAGGAAAGTCTTCTTGCACTTGGGTATGCCAAATGTTAGGCACCCCCAAGTGATTGTATTTACTTCCAGTGAGCACCACAGAGCGATCCTCTTCTGTCTTCCTCTTTCTTAGCGCGGCTGCAAATGCGCAGTAGAGCGAAAAGTCAAAATTTTACTAAAAAGTCGGCTATTTCATTCTACTGCGCATGCGTCTGCCCCGGGAAATTTACAGAAAAAAGAAGCTGGTAGAGGATTGCTCCTTGATGGTCACTGGTATAAACCCGGGCCGGTGCAATTTTCTGCTGATAGGAACACCAGCCAGGGGTTTCAGGTAAGTCAATACAATTACTTGGGGTGCCTAACATTTGGCACCCCCAAGTGCAAGACGACTTTCCTTCTTCTTTAATGGTCGATGGAAGATTCTATGAAAGTCAGAAAGAGAGTAAAATCACAAAGAAATAAATTGGTGCCAAAATATAGACTCATGGTTAAAACTAAATAGGTCCTTCTACTCTGTAAAAAAACTATACACTTTAAATATTTATATATACAGAAGTCTAAGGTGACTTCTAATAGCCCATACTGTTGACTTTACTTCAGCATTACTGTGGTCTGACAGTTTGCCCATTTTAGTGCTAATAACTGTGTTGATATGCAGCAACATAGACACACTCTGGGACTCATTTATAACACTAGGAAAATATGCCCCAGGCAATAACCTATGGCAACCAAATGCTTGCCTTCATTGTTTGACCAGCAGCTGGCTGAAAAAAGCCAATCACTGATTGGTTGCTATGGGTATTGCCATGGGCAATTTCTAAGGGGTATATTTATCAAAGAGTGAAGTTAATAGTGAAGTTCTGCCACTAGAGTGAAATTCCGCCACTCTCCATTCATTTCTATGGGATTTTTAAAGGCGTATTCATCAAAGGGTGAACTTTCACTTTCACCCATTGATAAATACGCCTTTCAAAATCCCATAGAAATGAATTGAGAGCTGCGGAATTTCACTCTAGTGGCGGAACTTCACTCTTTGATAAATTTACCCCTAAAAGTGCATTTATGTAGCTGCATATCATTAACAACATACTTGTAAAGCAATGTGCATAGATATGCTGGTCTCTCAGTGCTACTAGCAGTGCTGATAGGCAACAATATAAACATGCTGGTGGATCTTTGTCATTTCAGTGTTCATTAGACGGTTGAGTAGCATCCAGGGAAATGCCAGCACCAGAGTGTCCATGCTCACTTGTTATAGAAATCCAATGAGAAAATTTTATAATACACTGGTTTCCAGTCATATGACACATGTAAAGGTGAGCCAATGGCATAACTACACCCCCAACAACAATATATATATATATATATATATATATATATATATATATATATATATATATATATATATATATATATATATATATATATATATATATATATATATATAATATAGTGAATGAAGTACCCCCTATTATAAAATATAAGGATATTATAAGTAACAGAGGTGTTACATGACCATATAAAAGCAAGAGGCCAAAGGCCTTTAACTACCGGGATGGTTTTGGAAAGATTACAAAACACTAAAAAACAATGCCGTGTTGCTTTTCTGGTATTGATCTTAACCAGATTATTATCAGAAATAAAAGATGTCAGTAGGGATTTGGTATCCAGAAAACTATTATCCAGAAAGCTCCAAATTACGGGAAGGACATTTCCAGTAGACTCCATTTAAAATAAAAAAAAATTACATGTTAAAACATTTCCTTTTTCTCTGTAACTACAAAACAGTACTTGATCTCAACTAAGATATAATTAATCCTTATTAATGGCAAAGTAATCAAATTGATTTATTTAATGTTTAAATGATTTTTAGCAGACATGTAGAATAAAGATCTAAAGTCTGTTATCTCGAAAACCCCAGGCAGTAACGGAACTCCCCGGCACGGGGCTGCATAATCTGCACCCGGGCCCCCCAACCACACTCCGGAAGTGGAGATCGCTACAGATTCGCAAGAGTGTGAACCCGCACCCCTGGTGGTTCTGCCACTGCCCCCAGGATCTGAACATTCTGGATAACATGTCCCATACCTGTTAGGAAGCATAATGCTACTTTTGAAACTGACAAATTTCCAGATTATTTCATCTAATTCTAGAGATGAATGTTTATTTACCTAATATAATAAATTGATTTTTTTTTGATATTTTTAAAATATTTAAAGGAGAAGGAAAGGCACTCTTGGGGTGCCAAACGTTAGGCACCCCCAAGTGATTGCATATACTTACCTCCCAACCTGCACCAGTCCGGGGATTCTTCCAGCTAGCATCACGGAACGATCGGCTTCAGGCTTCTTCTTTCTTTGTGCTGGCACTAATGCGCAGTAGCATGAAAAGATGATCGGCTATTTCGTTCTAATGTGCATGCTTCTGACAAGGGAAATTTGAAGAAAGAAGAAGAAGGAAGCCAATTGCTCCGTGGGGCTCGCTGGCAGAACCCCCGGTCTGGTGCAGTTTTCTCCTGATAGGAGCACCAGCCCAGGGTGTCAGGTAAGTACATATAATCACCTCGGGGTGCCTAAATTTTGGCACCCCCAATTAATTATGCCTTTCCTTCTCCTTAAACTCCATAATGCTTAATAAGTACTATAGCTCAGGCAGCTTCTTGCAAGGTTTTTTTTTAACATAATATGCTAGTTCCTATTGCTGGTTAGAAAATAACTTTTTTGGCATTTGGCTTACTTCACAATGATGCCACTTGCTGGACAAATTCAAAATTATAGTTTAATGTTACACTAAAATGAGGTATGGTTACCTTGTTACCCATTTTTTGTACATCTGATTTCTCAATTAAATAATAACAGCTTTGTATACTATCATTTTAAATGTATTGTTTATATTTACATTTTTATATAATGGAACCGAGAAAATTCGCCAGAAAAAACTTGATAGAAGTCAATGGGAATTGTCTGTAACGGCTTTAATTATACATTTATTTTCCTGGTTCTTTAAAACATTCAAGTTTTTTTAGCATCCTGAAAAATGGATGGAACAGTGTGATTTTCCCTGTGCAACTTTTTTTTATAAGATCCACTTGTGGGAATATTCTGTCATGTTTTTTATTTAATAAGCTAGCGTTCCAGAAAAAAAACCAGTTTTGTTGCAGATTTTTTCATGGTGCTCGTGCTTTTTTATAATTTTTTCTATCAGTAAATAGGCCTTTTAATTTCACTGTATTACTCCTTGACCTTAAATCAAATTTACTAGGCCTCACAATTTATTAGGCAACAATTTCTGGTTGTCAAAACTTGGCTAAAGAAAGAAGTCACAACTCTCAACACTTTTTGTTGGTGCAATCCCTTATTATTAAGCCAGTTTTGCCACACCTCCTTTTGTCAGGTTCCATCATTGAGCCAGAATCACCCGTTAATTTTGCCAGGGGTTGTTTGATTACATTTCTTAAAGAGATAGCTCAGTAGTATTATGACAGTTTGCAATTAATGTTTTTACCCTAGCAACCAGGCATAATATTAAACCAAATGTTAACCTTACAAGAAGAAACCCTTATTAAACAATTCAGAAGACTTTTGTATGTATATTTTTATTTAGTGCTACTTATGCATGCAGTGCTGTATAGCAGAATAATAAATCATAGAACTAACAGGGTCAGTACAATGCAAAATTGCAAACTAGGGTTGCCACCTGCCCAGTTTTAACCTGGACAGCCCGGTTTTTTGAAGGGCTGCTGAGTCATGGCCCCGTCCCCTGCCTGAATTGCACCAGGCGAAAAGGTGGCAACCCTATTGCAAACTGTAGAGCTCCTGATTTAAAAGCTTAATATCTCAAAAGCCACAAATAATAAAAGATGAAAAACAATTGCAAATTGTCTCAGAATATCACTCTCTACATCATACTAAACGTTAATTTAAAGGTGAACAACCCCTTTAAGTCATCATCATTTTTGTGCAGCAGAAGCTTTGTTGGAAAAATAGCACAGACTAGTGCAATGTTAAATACCCATACACGAGTTCTCTGTACCAAGACCAAGACTGTGATTCTGCTCACTGTAATCTAGCAGGGAACTGGGACATACTCACGATCATACTGTAAGTAATCACATAGGTTGCATTCAGTTGCCATAGAATTGCTTTTTTTTTTTACACAAGAAAATTATGTGTGATTTACAGAGTTCATTCCTTCCTTGCCTGCATTTGCTTTAGTACCACTACACTACAGAAAATAATACCGTGAATTATGCATTTTGTATAAGCGGGCTGTAATTGCGCAGTAACAGCGCAATCTTGATGACGAGGCACAACGAAACATGGTAGCAGCTTCCACAGTGTAGGGAAAAAGGTTCAGAAGCGTCAAGCAAGCAAAAGGAGCCAGCCACTATTGAGGGAAACTATTTCAGTGACAGCAAAAGGGTATGTATGATATCGGGAATCTATGAAATAAAGACTTTCCTTGTCCTTTAAGCAAATACAGTGTGTGATTTTCTTGATAAAAAACAAATTTGACCTCATACAATCATTAATATGAATCCATGCAGTTCCTTCCAGAGGGGCCTGTATTGATTAAATTAGCCCTATTTGGGTGGTCAAACTGGGCAAAAATCACTTCATTTGTCAACCTTGTCAAACAAGCAGAGCTATTTGTGTGCTCAGCTTCACATGAACCATGACAATAGTTTGAAGAGCACTGATTTGAATAGTCCTAGGAAGATTAATGCATGTACAGTACACACAACCTCAGGTTTTGAGGTTCTCAAGTATGTACACTAGAGAACTTTTGTATACAACAGACTGGATACGTTGGCTGCTCCGTCAGGTTCAATAACCCCAGCCAAGGAGCTGACATTTGGGGCCTATTTATTATGCTGTGTAAAACTAAATTAGCTGAAAAAAAAGGTGTAAAAAGAAGCTGGGTCAAATAAATGATTCATTTATCAAGGTGTGTTTTAGTTTACATCATGTGAAAGCCACATCTGCTGTCATTATTTTACATTGTTTCAGGCCTCTGTAAGTAAATTCCAGTGGAAGTCACGCTGCTTAAAAAAGTCATAGAAATCCCCTATCCCAGTTGCTTTCTTCTTTAAATTGATGCATTCACGCCTCAGAGTGTGCGAATGGCGCGGGTCAGGCAGGGACGCATTTACATAGCGGGCACTAGGGTTGCCACCTTTTCTGGAAAAAAATTCCGGCCTTCCTATATATTTTTCTTTTTCCCTATTAATAACATTGGGCTCAACCATAATGTTTACCGGTCAGGCCGGTAAATAGCGGCCAGGTAGCAATCCACCTTTTTGAAAAATCTTTACCGGCCAGGGAAGGGGGCAGGTCCACGAGGTGGAGGATCGTTCTAAAAAAATGGGCGGGTCTGTGATGTCACGGGGTGGCATAGCACTGTCACTGGGGGTGTGGCCATGCCATCAAGGGGTGGGCCAGAGTCGTGGATCGTGGAATAGGTACCGGCAGCTACATTGCCGGTGAAATACCGGCCAGGTGGCAACCTTAGCGGGCACCCCTAGGCCCGCTGTCATTTGTCACCCTCATCCCCTCCCTTATTATCACCGGGACCGGAGCAAATGGGATTGGCGCACAGAAAATTTAAAAAACGATTGTATCTCCTGCGCATCCCGTGTTTCTGAACCAATGTGGGTGTGGTTGGGCAGCATGTTGCCCTCTAAAATCCTGCCGCCCTAGGCTTTCCACGAATCCGGGCCTGGGGTTGGGGACCGTGCAGGAATCCCTATGCGAGCCCTGTTGTTACACCCCTCTTAGGAAGGCTGCCAAGAGATAATGTTGTTATTTCTGGAAATAAATGGCACCCTTGCTATAGTTTTATCTTTCTCCTCTATTAATAACATTTTCATTAAAAAGCATTAGTATGTCCAGGACTGGACTGGGATTCCTAATAGGCCCTGGCATTCCTAGTACACAGAGGTCCAAATAGCCTCCGGCCCACGTTCTATCGCATCTTACAGCAGCCCCTCTGGCATTTGCCAGAAGCCACAGATTGCCAGTCCAGGCCGGAGTATGTCCCCCATGCAAATTTCACATCACAGCAACCCTACCAATACAAAGCTTTATACCAGGCCCTGACTGGAAATCTGTGGGTTCTGGCAAATGCCAGAGGGACTGCTATAAGGTGCTACAGAAAGTCACTAATCAGTTTGGGCTGATGGGGGCTGTTTGGGCCTCAGTACCTGAAATTCCAGGGCCAGTTTTAATTCTAAGTCCGGACTTGTTTGTACGAATTGCATTGAAAATGTATAATAATCATATAGGGATATTCTTCCACAAATCTCTTTTTTTCTATTTATTTTTTTTTGGACGCTAGCATTACTGCACAACGAGCCCCTTCTAGTTATGCCATTGCAGAAAATATTTATGGGGGTAATATATTGACTTTGCCGCCAACTGATTGCTACCCTCCCCCATCCATTCTTCCAGTACGAGCCCTCCTTCCCTCCACACTCTCTATCTCGCGCGCGCGAAAGCCGGCATCTTGTTTCAGTCTCGCGAGAAGTAGCGCCAGGGCAATAATCTGCGTGCATGCCTCGCTAACGTGTTCTCTCATTTCTCTAGTTCATCGCTTTTCGGTTTGACTCTTTCCGTAGCCTTTCGTTGTTCATTTTTTTCTTTGCAATGTCTCGCTACCTACGACCTCCAAACAGCTCGCTGTTCGTCCGGAACATTGCGGATGATATCAGGTGAGTATGGCCTTTGGAAAGGCCGCTGCATGGCGAAGGCGCCTTGTTTCTCGTGTGCTGGGGGCATAAGGCTTTAACAAAATGGAGGTGGGTGTGACCCATCCAGGCGTTCTGTTTACTGCTGGGGGTTTAGAACGTGCCGCGTGTGAAATGGTGGACTCGCTTGTTGTGTGTGTATCTGAGAGAGAATAAGGCTGGGGTTGTGAGTGGGATTATGTGTGTGTGAAGGAAATATGGTGGCCGCTTGGACGAGACATTCGTGGACCATGTTTCTGTGAGATGGCTGTTAAATGTTGTGTACATAACATTCCTACTGCGCAATTATATAGTTACAATGTATCCAATGTAAGCCCTGCAATTTTCCATAGAACTGAATTTAAAGGGGTGGTTTGCCTTTAAATTAATGTTTAGTATGTTATAGACTGACCTATTCTAAGCAACATTTCAATTGGTCTTCGTTATCTAATTTTTATAGTTTTAGGTTTTTATTCATGATTTGCCCTTTTCTTCTGACTCTTTTAAACTGGGTCACTGACCCCATCTTGAAACAAATGCTCTGTAAAGCTACACATGTTTTTCTACTTTTTATTCATGTTTCTATCCGGGCCCTCTCCCATTCATATTCCAGTCTCTTATTCAAATCAATGCATGGTTGCAACCAGAGTGCTGGAATTGCAAACTGGAGCACTGCCAGATAAAAAGCTAAACTCAAACTGCAAATAATAAAAAATCAAAACCAACTGCAAATTGTCAAAGGATATCACGCTCTACATCATACTAAAGGTTAACTCAAAGGTGAACAATCCTTTTTAAGAAAACATTTATCCTTTTTACATATGGGCTTTGTCTGTTATGATGGCACCTTCTTCTTAATGATACTAAGCTGCTTAAATCCATGTTGGTACCATCATCATCATTTATTTATATAGCGCTGTCAAGTACCACTGCAATTGTATTTTTAACATTTAAACTATTTTTAGTATCCTTAATGTTTTGTAGTCCCCCCCCCCTCCTATTTTTAATGCCAGAGCAGGATCTGAATCAGGTTGTCCAAAAAGAAAAAGGGTTAAAAGGCACACTCCCAATAACAACCAAGTGACGCACAATCCTACCAGGACTCCCCAAGAGTCACCACAGCATAATGACCATTCAAGAAAGATGAAGATTTACACTCAAAAAGAAAAATTCAAATTGTTTTATTTCTTACAAAAGTTACAAAATGTAAATACGCCCTACACTTTCCAGCCATTTATG
The DNA here is from genome assembly GCF_017654675.1 of Xenopus laevis. Classification (NCBI taxonomy): domain Eukaryota; kingdom Metazoa; phylum Chordata; class Amphibia; order Anura; family Pipidae; genus Xenopus; species Xenopus laevis. The sequence continues at coordinate 71,462,067 of NC_054374.1, read as the reverse complement.
TTCTTCATCAGGGGCAAAAATCTAAGTGCAATAAAGAGAAGAAAAATTTTCTTTTCTTTATTTCTATTTGATTTTTTGCCACTGATGTAGACCTTAAATGGTCGAAAAGTTTAGGGCTTATGCTTCATGTACTTTTTTGTAACTTTTGCAGGTTATCCAGCTAAGTTACTTGTTTTGTGAGTGCTGTAGGGTTTTTTGTTGCCCAGTAAAACATGTCGTTGCCAAGAATTTTGCATTGTTGCCATGGAGATTTCTGAAACTGTTCACTGCAAAAATAAAACTAGGTTCAGGGCTGTGCAAAATGTTTTTAATATATTTAGTTAGCTAAAAATGTAATCTGTTAAGACTGCAGTGAACAGATATCTAACATAATGGCTAGCATGCAACTTCCTTCTTTGCATCTTTCTAACCTGTTTGTTGACTTGAAGGAAGGGGGGGGCAACCTTGGACAAAACAGTTCAGTTTGCTGTGCACACAGGTCAGGGTCAACAAAAGCAAACTAAAGGTCCCCATAGATGCGAAGATTTCTTTTGCCGAACGACCGATTTTAGCGAAGTCCGACCAATCCTTCAGAATTATCGTGTGGTTAGTTTGATTCGAACATCTTACGATTTTTCGGCCGACATCTGTCAGGAAATTGATAGGCCAGGTTAAAAAATCTGTCAGTCCCAGTGCAATCTATCTATGTTTTCAGGGCCAAACAGGCAGCTACCCTTTGTTTTCCTTGCAAATTGGTCTTTTTAGTTTATGGACAATTCGTACGATCGTTCCGAGATAATCGTGGTCTCACGATGACGATCGGATATTTTAAAAATCTCAACATCTATGGCCATCTTAACTGAACAGTTCCCATGTGGCCCCCATTCAACTTGCTGACTAACAGATTAGGGGCATGTAAAGGAGGAAGTTGTCTTCTGGCTACTACTTTACACATTTGTCTATGGTCCTCTGTTTTAGACTATTGGATAAATAAAACCCCCCTGATTTTGTCATTATCTTCAAAAATGTAGCTCCCCATAGATGTTCTCTGGTCCCTGTGTGTGTTTCAAATAAGGGGTGGGAGTGTTCTAATAGTCCCTGCCAAAAGCACAGGAGGGGAGAGCCAGTTGGCTGGGTGGGACTAGAAGGGTTTTTGCAGAAAACTTCAATAAAGTAACCAGATGTTCCTCCTGAGATCTCCAGGCATCTGCGTTTTTGCACCGTCCTTCCATCGTACAAAATGTATTTTCTCCCACCAGAGGTGTGGGCTAATGGAGGTCACAACTAAAACAAAACGTAGCACCATCCAGGAATTCAGTTAAAAAGCCTTTATTTTTTACTTTTTGGTTTCATAATCTGGGCAGATACAACGTTTCAAGCCAAACAATAGCCCTTTATCCCGTTAATGGCCCTTTATCAAGCTAATGGAGGTCACACTCCAGTTGAGGGACACAGCATCAAATTTCGAGTGAACTCCCAGTGCAGGTGGCCATCTTTGGGCACACAGATGTGCATGAGAGGTCAAGCTTAAAGTGTGCAACTACATTGTAACTTTAAAGTAGACCTAAAGAGTAAACTATAGAAGTAGGCTAGAAATGCTGTACAATATGTTCTGGGCTTCTGCACCAGTCCAGTAATTGACTTGCTTCAGAAGGCATAACAAAATCATACCCTATACAGATAAATATTAAAATGCCAGCCTAAACTTTAAGGTATTGGGGTCTTTTTTTATTAATAGTCCTCATAGGTAAAGGTGAAGCATTTTATAGTTTTGTCAACTCATATCTGTTCTGCATAGTTAGTTGTCTCCATTTTGCTTTATTTTTTTTTTTATTCTCTGGGGATCTAGGGAATGCTAGTATATTTGTTTGGTGTAACTAGAAAAAAACTGCAACACGGAATTGTTTTTATCTTTAAGATCTGAAGATCTACGTCGAGAGTTTGGTCGCTATGGTCCTATCGTTGATGTCTATGTTCCACTAGATTATTACAACCGTCGCCCCAGAGGATTTGCTTATGTTCAATATCCTTTCTTGCATCTTTGGTGAGGTGAGATTTAACATAAATGTGTTGGCTCTCAACTTTAGGCTTCATTGCTTTTTTCTCAACCAGCTGGAAAAAAAAATCAATTGCGGCCCCTCTGCCCCATATGTGTGAGCACTGTCGATTAAAAGGGCCCGATTTCAGGCAGAAAATGCACTATTCGGCATTTTCTGGCCAAAACGTTATTGAAAAAAAAAAGCAGTGCCCCATAAGCCATAATGGGACTTTGTTGCAAACCATTACTGCTGAGCACATCTGTTTGTCAGTGAGGCTTTTGATCACATTGATGGGTGTGACGAACTATAAAATGGGGGCAAAATCCGTATTTGCCAAGTATTTCAGCAGCCTGAATATCCTCTGATCATTTTGATATGAGTTTTTTTGCTGATGTTATCCATTAATTACCTTTTTTCCCTCCCAGTGTCCTCTTCCAGGTCGGTGACTTGGAAGAAACAGTAAAACCAACAAATGAAAGTGTTTTAATGAATTAAAATATAATGTACTGTTGTCTTGTCCTAGTGTGTGTTTGCTTTAGAAACACTACTATAGTTTAAATACACTTCTGCGTAGCCATGGAGGATCCATTCAAATGGAAAAAATAGAAATGGCACAGGCTAAATAGTTAAATAAGCTGCATAGCATCCCCCTATATATATTATTACATAGCTTACCTGCAATGTGATGTGTGCCTTTTCTCAGTTTGAATGGCTTCATCCATGGCTACACAGCTTTATAAACCTTTAGTACTGTTTGAAGCAAACACCACTTTTGCCAATGCAGGGCAGCAGTACATTATATTTAATTTCTTTAGAACACTTTTGTGGTAACTTTTGTCTTATGTCACTAAAATTTGACACTCATGTTAAATTTCACATTTATTGTGGATTTGAAGGGTGTATTCCAAATGACATGCTTCTCTCAGCAATAAACTGTTTTTATTATTGGGTATTAAATATCTTCCAGTCAAATAGGTTAGTGCTGTAGGAAAGCAACTATGCCAAAACAGTTTTACTAGCACTTGATTGATATGTTCAATTAACTCCTCCCATGTGTATTAACTCCTAAATTACTTTAAATGACAAATACAAGTTAATTGTTGCACCTTTTTGGTTAAATTGGTTAACTATGTACACTATTGATATTATTGAGGAAATTTATTACGATTTCAAATTGTCCCTAATTCTACTGTCCTCTTATTACCTCAGACATTGTAAAGATGTACAGTAAAGGCGAAACAACAAAGCATGAATCTACATATTAGAGTAGAATTCAAAGACAAGTAGACAAAGCAAAGACCTCTAAATGATCAGGCTTGAAGATATAAAGGGAAGGTGTGGGGAAAAAGTACAGAAAAGCTGGAAGAAGGACAAGCCATAATAGGAGACAAAGCTTCGGTTTATCCACAAAAGGGGGAAAAGTATATTTTTGAAAGTTAAAGATAACGCCATCTCTCATAATTGGCAAGCGCCTCATGACAAGTCCTTCTGACAAGCTGTTAGAGTTAAAGGCCAAGATGAAGTTGAATGAATTGTTGCCAAGCTAACAGAAGTCATACCTCATGTATCCTGCATACAAAGATGTTTGCCTTCCGGTGTAAGTACGTAATATGGTCATGGTGTGTGTTCACTTTGAGACATTTTTACAGTTGTCAAAACAGCTGGTGCACTCAAAGCACTCAGAATACCTCTTACATGTTTAATCTGTCAAATTCACAGGATAGTTGTGTTAGTGAAGACAAAACTCTTGTATTTAAAGTATCACTTTTGTATTAGGTATTATAGGAAATCTCTCATTTTGAGAGCAGTGGCACATAGGACATTTTAATTGGGAGTCAGCATGTCTGCAGCATGTGCCGTTTCTGGTATCTGAGACCACTAAAAAGCTCTTTTTAGCAAGTAGGTAGTGACTTGTAATAGGTAGAGGATGTTTTTGGTCAGTGATTTTTAAATGCCTAAATTATACCACAATTTCACTTCATCAGCTCATCTGTTATCTTCAAATGTTAATCTTTGAAATCTTCTTCCAAAGATGGCATTTAAAGTTAGGCAAAGTCAGGAATAACATTGCAATTTTTTTTTGTTGAAACAGAAGTTTAAGGTATTATAACTATTCTATCCTGGAACAGTTTTTAACAGTTTCTGCTGCTGATTGCAATACAACCAAAAAGGCAACCAGAAAGCAAATTCATTTTGAAGCTGGGTGACTATATATTGAAAATTAGATCTGATTCTAGGGTAAGTGTAAAGCTGCAGAACTAAGTTAAAAGGTAATAGTTTCATGGGAAAACGTTTTTTTTTTCTTCTTCAAAACTCATCAGTTAATAGTGATGCTCTAGCAGAATTCTGCACTGAAATCCATTTTTTTTTTAAAGGGCAAACAGGTTTTTTTTTTTTTTTTTTAATATTTAGTTTTGAAATTTGGCATGGGGCTAGACATATTGTCAGTTTCCCAGGTGGCCTCAGGTCATGTGACTTGTGCTGTGATAAACTTGTCACTCTTTACTGCTACAATGCAAATTGGAGTGATATCACCCCTTCCTCAGCAGCCTATCAACAGAACAATAGGCAGCTAAAAAGATAGATACCCGACACCTCTGCTGAAGGATTTGTTTGCATTGCTAAATGTGCTGCCTAGCCCCACCTAGTAGTAGACATGAGAATAGCGCCTTACTTTTTTCCTGATTAAGTGCTATTCTCGTGTCTATCACAAGGGGATATGGGGTATGACCTAGGTCATGGTAAATGCACGGAGATGGCTGCCTCCACACCAATATTACAACAAAAAAATAGATTTGTTTGTTCAAGAATAACATTTTAGATGGTAGAACAGTGTCATTTAGAAGTAAAAAGTGAACCATAAAAATCATGACAGGATCCCTTTAAACTAAGCTAAAAAAAAAATAAAAATATGGTACCATGGGGATTTGCAGATGCTCTGTTCAGATTGTTTAATGTCCATTCATTAGACCGCGCTATTTGGCCAACTAGCTGGTAGACCTAAATGCATCATATGTGACTGTTCACCGCTAGGCCAGTTCATAAGATATACTGGAAAACCATTTATTGTGACTGCTTCTATGCTTTATTTGGATTAATGAATGGCGTTTTTGGGAAAGCAAGACTATCTTTGGTGTACAGTTGAAGTGCCTTAATTGTGGGAGAAATATAGTCTGCACCTGTGTCTAAAATTGATGATGGTGGTATATCTTGGTTACATGACAAAACAATAATTTAAATTGGCCACAGATTGGGGCAAGCTAGCCTTTGTGAAAGCTCTTGGACGAGAGAAAAATGCGCTCCAGGCAGTCCTTTTGTTTTTCATTTTAACTGAGGGCATTATGTAAAAATGAAGTTAAGATTGATAAATTAATGTATGTGGCCTAGGTGGCTGACAGCATTAATCTGAGGGAAGCAAGACACTGAGGTATTTAAAGGCATCTTGTGTGTGTGTATAGTGAGTTAGGGTCAGTAACTCTGTCATTGTGACCTTAGTATGAGTAAATATCCCCTATGTCATGGTTGCTTTTCTACAGTTTGATACAGCATCACTATATAACAAATCCCTCTTTGTAATGAGGCACTTGGGTTTTTAATAGGAGTAATTAAAAACTGTTTTCATTTTTGGACAAATCCTTTCCATAAAAAGGTGGTGCAATTATAATGGGGGGGGGTTCTATTCCCTTTTGTTTTAGTACTTATTTATAAATAACCATTGTGCCATATTGGCATGTAAAATAATTAATTAATGACTCCGATATGATCTTTAAACATTTTGTTTTTGTGTCCAAGAGCTGTTTTTAAGCAATAATCCTAAATAAATGTTCACTTTATCATGTAACTGCTGAGATGGCTGACAGAATTTGGGGCTTCTCTGCGGAACCTTTTAACATGAATAAATATAGTTTATGCTAAATTAATAAAATAGAATGAATACAAATTGCTCACAAAGTGATGGCCTTGTGGCACACAGTGTAGCACCTGGTACCAGAAAAGGTATATGCTCAGGGGTGTAAACACTCTACTATTGCTTTTGTGAAAATAAACCTTAACTTACTGGCACATTTGAAGATGTCCGTGATGCAGAGGATGCTTTACATAACTTGGATAAGAAATGGATATGTGGCCGCCAAATCGAAATTCAGTTTGCACAAGGCGACAGAAAAAGTGAGTCAAATGTCTTATAAACTAATTTTTTTATAACCTCTTTTTGTCTTTCTCAAAGTCCACTCACTTCTCCTCCCCCCCCCCTTGCCCTCCCATAATTCTCAAAGGAAAACTATACCCCCAAAATGGATACTTAATTTTATATAAATCTGTTAAGTGGAATATTAAAGAATCTTCCCAAACTGGTATATATAGTTAAGTAAATATTGACCTTTTATATCTCTTGCCTTGAGCCACCATTTTGTGATTGTCTGTGTGCTGTCTCAGAGATCACCTGACCAGAAATACTACAACTCTAATTGTAACAAGAAGTGTTGAAGCAAAAGAAAGGTCACATTGAGCCAATTAACAGACAGTTCTAACATGTATTGTATGTATTAAAATGGCAATTTTCTATTTATGATTGCCCAATGGTGCAAACTACAAAAAAGTATATTGTGAAAATGTTTTAATGACATGAAGCAGGCTTTTACATATGACCCATTTTATGCAATCCATTTTGAGACTTACATTGTTCAGGGGTATAGTTTTCCTTTGAATGTATGATGTGATGGGGTAATAGAGAAATGCAGGCTTAGTGGCATACCCAGTGATCAACTCAGATTTGTAGAGTTAACTGTAATCCTTTTACTGCCACCTGATTTCCACCCTGAATTTCTTTTCTCCTGCACATTACTTAATGCTTGTTCAATATTCTAAATGGCTAACCATGGAGCCTGCTCCTTTGATGGGACACGTTTTGATCTTTAAAAGCCCACACTTACCCCAACAAAACATTTTATAAGAAACCGATAAAGATGGTTTAAAAACAGAAAAAAAGCTTTTGGAACCGTTTTTTAAAAAAACTTTTTGAGGTGGCATATGCACATAACCTCAACTTAAGTTGGCACATAGCTGCTGACTGGGGAGTAGCATTTCAGAAAAAACCCTGCTTGATTGACGCTTCAGATATTGTTTAAAATGTTTGTGAAATTCGAATTAAAAAAAACTTTTCCCTATTTAACTGAAGCTCCACATCAGATGAAGGCAAAAGAAGGGAGTAGCACATATGGTTCCTCACGGTATGATGATGACCGATACAATAGAAGATCCAGGAGCCGCAGTTATGAAAGGAGGAGGTCCAGAAGTCGTTCTATTGAGCAGAACTATGGCAGATCTAACAGTCCAAGAGGGGGGTAAGTCTAACAAGAATATCATTTAATTACTGCAAAAGTGGTGGTTTGCTATGCATTTATAGAGAATGTTAAATGATTTTATTTATTTTCTTCCTCCTTACTTAGCAGAGGAGCAGAGAGATTACGTCGAAGCAGAAGCCGGTCAGATCATGGCAGGTAAGAAATCTTTATTGGTTGCAGTTATGGCTTATGAATAGACTAAAACTTTGCACCAGTGTGAAATATGAGAGGGGCTGAAAATATGCTTCTGGGATAAAGAAACTGGCAGTTCTTGCCTATAGTGCAAAAGCCCTCTGGCCCCATAAAATGTGGTTGTGCAGCCTCTTACTGGGTTAAATAAACCACTGTAATGTGTTCATTGTAACTTACATTTTAATTTCAGTGCAGTGGCTATTTAAGCATAGGCTGCAGGGCATTGATCCCTCAACCAGTGGCTTGTGAGCAACAAGTCTCTCGCCAACCCCTTGGCTTTTACTCACTTTTTACTGCTTTTTTTTAATTTTTTTTTTTTTTTTTTTTTTTTTTTTGAATTCCTGGCTTGGAGGCAAGTTTTGTTTGTACATGACCAGATGTACTGACAAACAATCTCCTGCAGGCTGCCAGTCCACATAGGGGCTACCAAATAGCTAATCACAGCCCTCATTTGGCACCCACTAGAACTTTTCTCTTTTTTGTGTTGCCCCCCAACTCTTGGTTACATGTTTAAAGCCCTACAGCAGAGTTCCCCAATCTTTTTACTCATGAGCCACATTCAATTGTAAGAAAACATATATTTTTTTTTTTTTTTAAGAATCAACTTGTTTTTTGTTTCTTATTAAAGGGGTTGTGCACCTTTTGAGAACTTTTAGTATGATGTAGAGAGTTATATTCTGAGACAATTTGCAATTTGTTTTAATTGTTTAAATAAAATACAGCAGCTCTTCAATTTGCATCTTAAGCAAGCTGGTAACTAGGGTCCAAATTACCCTAGCAACCATGCACTGATTTTGAATAGGAGACTGGACTATGAATAGGAGAGGGCCTGAATAGAAGGATCAGTAATAAAAAGTAACAATACATTTGTAGCCTTACAGAGCATTTGTTTTTTAGAAGGGAGTCAGCGACGCCCATTTGAAAGCTGCAAAGAATCAGAAGAAAGGGGCAAATAACTATAAACTATAAAAAATAAATAATGAAAACCAATTGAAAAATTGCTTAGAATTGGCCGTTCTATAGCATAAAAAGTTACCTTAAAGGTGAGCCACCCCTTTAAGTTAGGATTTACTGACCTAACTTTCTTTTAAAAAGCACTCAACATATGGGTGTACTTTACCCTGCTGCACTGAGCTCCCTTTATTCAGACTGAACTAATTTTAACCCTTTCATGCACAAGTGGTTGGACTTCTACTAAACAAACTTTTTGCTTGCTGCACTTGAGTTGTATCAATTGACAGCCCTTAAGATTTGTATGTTTATTTCGTCATTAGGAAATGGTAGCAGGAATTACAAAAATAGAAGGCGGAAATGTGAAAGCTGTCGATTGATTGCTACAAAACCTTTCTAAATAGGTTTCCTATATTTCTTTTAATATCTCCGTTAGCTGTAAACAAGATGGTGGTTTCATAGCCAGTCACAGAATAATCATTTTGCAACTGTTGCGGGAAATTCTCACATTTAGACTTCTGTTTCCCAGATTCAATCGTCGGAATAGATCACGCTCAAGATCTGGATCAAACTCTCGGTCTCGTTCCAAATCTGAGCCAAAGAAAACTGTAAGAGAACAAGGTTCTGGCTCCAGATCCAATTCCAGGGGACATTCAAAAGCAGATTCCAAGTCTCGTTGTAGAGAGAGTTCCAAGTACAACCGGGAGTCCAGGAGAGAGGAGCAAGCGTCTAAATCGCCATCTCGCTCAGTGTCTCGATCAAGATCTAAATCGAGGTCACGGTCTTGGAATAGCCACAAATCGAGTGGCCATTAATGCTGCTTCCGTTTAATATGAATGTCTCATTAGAATTACAGTGAAGCTATTATGCTCAGTTGTTTTATTACTCTTTCTTTGCAGCGGGTGATCAAAAAAAACATTAAATTTTTTTGGGGGGGTGGCTTTCTCCTTAACATACATTTGAGCTATAGACCCTGAAGTTTTGAAAAATGGCTGCAAGTGTTTTAAGCATTTTAGATAAACGCCCTGCCCCAAACGACATACTTTCCTTGTAATCATTTTGAACCGAGATTTTGTCCAGTTATATTTCTAACTGAAGTATGAATGAAAAGTTCTTGGGCTCCAATCTAAAATGTTGGGAATTAGTGCTACATGAGGAATGTACCATTTTCTGTTACTGCGGTTGTTCACAGCACTGATAAGCAATCTGGATACTGTATTGTAGTGTGACTGGAGTTTAGTAATCCATGTTGGCATTTAATATAATACATCATTAACAAAGAAACCCAATATTTTTACACTTTTTATTTCTTAACCTTTTTATTATTTTTTTAAAGAAGGGGTTTTTGCTTAACATTCAGCTGGGTGAGATGCATGTGTAGCATTGTTTCATTCTGACAATTGGTGCTACTATGTTATCCCCTCATTGAGCGGCTCAATCTCATTTAGTACAGCACAAAGGTGAGGTTCTTCATCGCAACCCCCCCCCCCCCCCCTTGTATAACCTCGAAGTGGCACATGTACAAATAAATGTTCATGCAGTTTCTAATTTCTCATTTACATTATCATGGTTTCCTTTTTTTAAAGATTGCATTGTTAAATTAAAATCACCTTTGTATATTTTACAATTCTTATGTTCCTATTGCTATGCAATCATTTATAAGCATGTTTTTGTTTTGTAGACATTAAAGGTGTATTTCATATGTGATACTAGCAGTAGAATGCAGTTGTGGAATTGAAATTTGTATTTCCTCTCTTAAAGAAGGCTGTAAAACAAAAAATATTTTTATATGTTCTTTTTTTAAGCAATGCTATTAAGGTAACACTCAAAAGGTTCTGCATATGTCCACTATTCTGCTTGCTGTATATATGGCAAATTAGCTGTAATAAAAAATATAGAACATTTTGTTGGCAGTTTAAAGGGATTCTGTTATTATTTTCATGATGTTTTTGTTTTTAAGTACATGGTTTACACTGCAAATAATTCACTCTACAATATAAAATTTCATTCCTGAAGCAAGTGTATTATAATATTTATTTTTTTAAGTTGTAATATTGGTGTGTAGACGCCATGCCTGGTCATGTGCTTTCAGAAAGAGCCAGCACTTTATGATGGAACTGCTTTCTGGCAGGCTGTAGTTTCTCCTCATTGTAACTGAATGTGTTGCAGATGAACCTGGATTTTACTATTGAGTGCTGTTCTTAGATCTACCAGGCAGCTGCTATCTGGTTACCTTCCCATTTTACTGTTGTTAGGGGGGGAAGGGAGTAGAGAATGACTGAAATTTATCAGAGCACAAGTCACATGACTGGGGCAGCTGGGAAACAGAGTATGTCTAACCCCATGTCAGATTTCAAAATTAAATATAAAAACATCTGCTCTTTTTAGAAATGGATATCCGTGCAGAATTCTGATGGAGCAGCACTATTAACGGATGCGTTTTGCGGGGGGAAAAAAGTTTTCCCATATGACAGTATCAATTTAATTATAAACTCCATGTTAATCATTAGAAAATACCAGCTCTTAACCTAGTGTTGTTTCTTTGCTTGTTGGCTTTCTGTTTGTTTTATGGACATATGGTAGTCTGCTGCAGGGTGTGGGGCAGGAGCAGCTTACAGATAAGGGTCATATTAGAAACTTAAAATCGGTGGCTTATCCTTTGGGAGATTTGTTTATAGATGGGGATATACCCGCAGGCACCAGTGCTGTCAGGGACATGTTTGTACACACATTAGTCCCAGGTCTTTGTATTGGTCTGAATGTTTACCAAACCGGAGGGTCTAAATAATATTGGTCATTTAGAAAAATCACTGCCGTCTTTAAAAGGCTTCAAACTTGCTGAATGTAGAATTGGATAAGAAATCAGAGGAAAGGTGATGGAGAAAATAGACAACTTTAACCCTAAAAAATGAATCCAAGCACCCTTTGGATACACCTTCGCAGCTGATATTTTCTCCCTTTATAACAATGGTGGCGGAATCTTTTGGGGTACCAAAATGGCAATTGATAGTGGACCGCTAAAAAGGTTACTATTTTATTACATGGTTGTGTACATTTTATACAAATTATATTAATGTGCTACTGTAACCAAACCTTTTTCTCTACTGCAAACAAACGACCCATACTGATTGTTGTGCATTTAAAAATACTTGACTCATACACTGAGCAGTAAAATTCTGACTGCATGAATGTAGTGATTGCAGATGCATGTTTTAATTCTTCTATTAAAAACAAAATACAATTGGCCTTTTATTTGTACAGGTTTATCAGGCCTAGAACAAATGTTATCTGTCCCTTTCACTGTTCAGTATATCAAAAAAGCCGTAGAAGTGTGTGTAGACATTTTTATAAATAGTCTGCCCTACGTCCAGCTACATATTACACCTCCCTGACATGTGCCCAGACAAAGTATATCATTTTATGAAGATTTTTGACCTGTGTCGATGAAGACTGCACCTCGATGGCTATGCATTTTGTATTGATACTAGGCCCTGGTGGTTTGGGGAACTAGCCTGGAATATAAGAAAGTAATCCAGGACAAAACTACTATACTGAAATCTTTGGAGATTGGTGAATTGCTAATGTGGTGCCATTATTCCTAAAGGGCTTCCATTTCTGCCTGAAACTATAGACCAGTTAGCTTTAAAGGGGGTGATAAGATCATAAAATCATAACACTGAATTTGTGAGAACAGTATGAGATTTGATCCCCCCTATAGCTTGTTGGATCAGATAACGTCGGATGGTGTTGTTTGTTCATGCATCTACATTCGATAGTCAATGGGGAAAAAAAAGGTCTGCCAGACACCATCAAATTTTATCTTGTTGGATGAAGATGTAGCGTTTGTACTGACAGTCATGTTGCATGGGATGGAAAACTTTCCATGTAGTCAGATTTTTGTTTTGGTCCCATTGTATTTTGACCTGGTCTTACACAATCTCCAGTGGCGTTCTGGGAACTAAAGCATAGTTTAAGAAATAGGCTAGAAATGTTGTACATTATGTTTGGGCTTTTATTACCAGCCGCAGGGAACATTTTTGCCACCAAAGATGAACCTAATGGCTCCCCATCTTCTTTTCTACTCATTCATTGAACATGAGCTTTAGGGTAGAGTCCTGCGTGGGTCCTTTTTTTGGTACCCGTAACCTGCATTCTTACCCACTACCTGACCCGCAAGTACCTTATCCGCAACCCACTGACCATCAAGAATCAGGAAGTGCTGTCATTGTAAATCGGAAGTAGGCGTGATCTGAAAAAAAGACCTGCGGCCCGACCCGCGTCTATACCTGCACCTGGAACTACTACCCGCGACAGGACTCTACTTTAGGGACCAATTTGCAATATACTACATATATATATTATATAAAAATGTCACAATATAAGGCAGAGGCTGAATTGTAAATAATTATTGGTATATGGAGGCTCAGAAATCGGCACAATTTGCATCAGAATTGAATAATTAGCTCTGTTTATATGAAAGGCAACTTTTGACTGAAGATTTTCTTTGGGGGGGGGGGTTAATAAACAGTCTACATAGTGGCTTAGAGCTATTGATGATCATTTGTACAGAACAGCAAAAAAAAAACCCACCCCTTTAAACTTGAGAAACAAATGCCATTAAAAGCAGCCTAGGTGGTTCTTTATAGTGATATTGGCAGACTATCAAGATCTTTAGGGGGGGCCTGGACAATTAATATCCAGGACAAATATTCTCAGGCTGCAGTTAAATTTTTACATGCATGCACTGGAGGACATTTTCAGGGATTAATGTGATGAAGCATGTTTTTTTAGATGGTGTCACCTTGAAAGCTGGAAAGACTCAGGAAAGTAAGAAAAGTCACACTAAGAGGCAAAATGTATAAAGGGTCAAATTGGGGAAAAAAATTATGGTCAAAACTCTCAAATTCAAATTGTGAATCATCAATTCGATTAGTTTTGATTAGAATTTTGAGAAGAGGTCCAGGGATCAATTTGGAGTAGCCTTACCGAGAAAAAAAAAAACTTGAATTCAAGCCGTCGGGTTTGATTCGGTAAAATTAGTGTGAGTTTGCCATTAGGGGCGCTTCACCTTTAAGGTAACTTTTAGTATGTTATAGAATGACCAATTGTAAGCAACTTTTCAATTGGTTTTCATTATTTATTTATTTTTAGTTATTTGCCTTTTTCTTCTGACTCGGATTTGCAGCTTTCAAATGGGCGTCACTGGCTCCCTTCTAAAAAAAAAAAATTCTCTGTAAAGCTACATATGTATTGTTACTTTTTATTACTGATCCTTCTATCTATTCAGGCCTCTCCTATTCTGGACTCTTATTCAAATCAATGCATGGTTGCTAGGGTAAAGAACCACAATGCTCAAAACATGTGTTGAATAAACATTGCAGCAAAGTTTCTGTGTTTGAGCCTGTTTTCTCCACAACCTTTACAGAAATGGTTGCTAGGGTAGTTTGGAGCCTGGTTACCAGATTGGATAAGATGCTAATTGTCCTGCTCAATAAATGAAAACTAATTGCAAGTTGCCTCAGAACATCACTACATCATACTAAGAGTTCTCAAAGGTTAACAACCCCTTTACAATTTTTATTAAATAACCCACCAATCTAATTTAGAGTATATTTGAATTTAATAGTTCTAGTCATTAAATCCAGGTCATTTCTACATGGTTGTCTTGTTACACTAGAAGTCCAGATTTAGATCTTTCCCCACCTAAACACAGATACAGGGAGTAAACAAGTACATATGTGGGTATGCAGGTTATATAGCTGAACTATTCCTGCTATACTGACCCTGAGAGTCTGGACTCCCTGCAGTGAGAATAATGTTTATTATTAAACAATAAAGACACACACCAGGTACTTTGGGGATGGGGAAAGGATATTTATTTGTAGTAATTTTTTTTTGGTCTCAAATTCTAAAATGCCATAAAATACATTTCATACATACTTTTGTTTGCCAATTTGTTTTGGGTAACATCAATATTCATTTCAGTGACTTATAAAACCAGGGATTCAATTATTTTATATTCTTTTAGAAATGGCCAATTGTGTATTGGAAAACAATTCCATGTAGTTAATCCATTTTCTGTGTGGTTAACCCAGAAGTGCTGCTGACACATTCTCTATGTATAAATAGATCCTTTTTGCACAAAAAAAAATATCACATTGTGATCCAAATGAACTCCGTAGAGTATATTTAAAAAATAAAAAACTATTTTAAAAATGAATACAGCACTGCAGTATTCCAGAAATGTTTGCCACCAAAACATGGCGGAAAAGGTAACATTGTCAAGACAATCAGCAGCTTTAGAAAGAGGAAGGAGGGAGGAGAGTAGAATGATGTTGACCTTTTCCAATAGCTGCCTTGGCCCAAACACTTTTCATAAAATTGATCTCATATAAAACAGAAGTTGCAGCTTACATATTGGTTGTATAGTTACTACAACAAATGGCAGCTTTACCCAATGGGAAAATATGAAAGAAAGAAACTGTAGGGCAAGTGTTAAAAAGCAGTGAGGTTTCGATGCCGAATATTTGAACACATTTTTCAATACACAGTACTCTCTCCTCGATATATCTATACTAGCAGTACGGGCAATTCTTACCCTTGTGGCAGTATTGTTATTAAAGCATACAAGAGAAAAACGGCTAAAGGAATGTGCAGTCTTGAAAGAAGAAATCCAGTTGGTTGGAGAGAGGCAAGGCTGTCGCAGAAGAAGGTGCTCAAATTGGTCTCGGCAATTTTGGGAAAAGGATTTCCTCTACATACACAGATGTAAACAATCTCTTTTGCATAATAGTCAATATGGCTCCATTCATCTTCGGTCTAAACACTTTAACAATGGAATGAATGTCCAACCAGTGCATCCAAAGCAACTGTCACATTAAGTACTATACAGCAGTCACATTACAAAATCACAGCGTCAGCAGCAGGACCCCTGACAGAAATATCAAAAATACATCTATTTATACATACACAATGTGTCTTTTACCAAATAAAAGGTCTGAGCAGCAATAATATTTTTTTTAAAGTTTTTTTTTTTTGTTTATATAAAACCATTAAATGCTTCATTTGCACCAATCCCACAACAGAACCAGTTTACAATTCTTGAACACGAGAACGTGTACGTATATATACACTGGCACTTTGTGCAAAGGCTACTTAAACGCGCACGGTTTTCCTTAAGGAAAATAGTTTTACAAAGTCACCGCTTTTGCGTGACTACATTCAGCAGTTTGTACTAAAAAATACTTTTATCTTTTGCAGGAATCCCTGCATTCATTTACATATTCTACAACTTTTACAGTTATATACATGGCTACTAGTTGTTCTGGATTCAATATTATATTTTGAAGACATCACAGGGTGCCAA
This sequence comes from Xenopus laevis, assembly GCF_017654675.1. Lineage (NCBI taxonomy): Eukaryota > Metazoa > Chordata > Amphibia > Anura > Pipidae > Xenopus > Xenopus laevis. The sequence continues at coordinate 71,446,198 of NC_054374.1, read as the reverse complement.
GTTGAAGGGTGCTCATTCTGCAACTAACCAGATAAAAAGTCTGCAAGCAACTCCATTACCCTGAAGTATAAATTCACAGTAAGAGCTTTAAAAGATGATGGGTTGTGTAAAACAGGGCTTGTCCCATTATAAGGCTAGGATCATGCCAAGATCTATTGCTGGCTACAAAGACGTTTTATTTCCTATGAGACAAGACGTGCTTGGGCTTATCTGCCAATGCTGGGCAAAGTTTCACCTGGATAGTAACTCATAGCAACCAATGATAAGCTTTCCTTCCCCCCACAAGCAGCAGGCAAAACCAAAATTATGATTGGAGGCCACGGGCAGCGATCCAGGTGCAAATATACGCTCATTGGCACAATAAACATTGATTGTTCTAAAGAAATCTTATTCACTATACCTCAGGAGGTTAGGATCAGTCTGTGCATAAAATTAAGTTTAATGGGGTATTATAGTTAAAAAAAAAAAATATTATATATTGTTTCCCATGCCTATGCAATTCTACATCTTGGACAGCTTTCACTATATTTATGTTCAGCCCCCCACCCCCCTCCACTGGATTTTCAGTAGGGATGCACCGAATCCAGCCTTTATCAGATTCGGCCAAATCCAAATTTGCATATGCAGATTAGGGGCGGGAGGGAAATCACAAGACTGTCACAAAACAAGGAAGTAAAAAAGGTTTCCCCTACCCATATGCAAATTACGATTTGGTTCGGTATTTGGGCAAATCCAAAATAGTGGATTTGGGGCACCCCTAATTTTCAGTGCTGATGTTAGTCAAAATATCTTTGCTTCTATTGTATTTACTCTGCTAGGAGAAGAGTTCAGTTTTATTTTGTTTTACATTTTCAATTTCATGCTAGCTTCGCTCCTGGTGACGTCCATGCACTTTTTTTTTTTTTTTTTTACAGAATGGCCATTTTAATACAAAAACAAACTCTGAACTCTGTTATTTCCACCCTGCAGAAGTAATACAAACAAGTAGAAGTTGATGGAGGATTTAAGTTAAAATGTTAAAGCATGTTTGTTTAACTATAGCTTGGAGAAAAATTGTCTTTCATGATCCCACTTAAAACCTCAAGGCACTTTCCCAAACTGAAGAGCAGAACTCCAGGGGAACAAGGTTTAGTTCTACAGGTGAAATAAATGCTCTTTTATGGTCTTTAAGGATACTCCTAGAACTACATCAAGGTGGTACAATTAAGTTTCTACATATCTGTAATGGATTAAAGCAGGGATCCCCAACCTTTAGAACCCGTGAGCAACATTCAGAAGTAAAAGGAGTTGGGGAGCAACACTAGCATGAAAAATGTTCCTGGGTGCCAAATAAAGGCTGTGTCTGCCATTTTGTAGCCCCTGTGTGGATTGTCAAACTACATTGAGGCTCTGTTTGGCAGTGCACCTGGTTTTTATGCAGCCAAAAATTGCCTATAAGTCTGGAATTTAAAAATAAGCACCTGCTTTGAGGCCACTGGGAGCAACATCTAAGGGTTTGGAGAGCAACATGTTGCTCACGAGCTACTGGTTGGGGATCACTGGATTAAAGAGTGTCTAACCAAAAGATGTGCCACAGCGGGGTTACTTGAACCCACTGTCGTAAGGGAAGGAATAATTAATATATTTTGCAAGGTTGGCAAATAGTCAGGGCTAAACAGACTAAAAACAAAGGTTAAAACAATGCTAGACTCCATTAACTTAATAAAAATGATGACAAAACTAAGAGCTACCACAGCACACGCTGCAAATTAAAGCTATACAAGAGAAGGCAAACAGCATTCTAAGCTAGCAGAAGAAAAGGATCCAAAGCCAACTTGTGAAGCTGTTCACCTGCTAACTTCAAGTGCAAAGTGTTGTATATCATTAATTTGGGTGCAAGTTGGAAATTCAGTGCATCAAGCACCAGCTATGCTGTGGAAAAAGTGCTTTGTATGCGGGAGTACTCTTCACAGAAGCTTCACCCACCATTCATTTCAACTCCTGAGGGATTTTAGGCAAAAACGATCCATTCCATGCTGGCATAGTCAAGTAAGATCTCATGTTTCACACACAGTGTTGGGCATTCTTCAACTTAGAACCCTGTAAGTGTCCTATAGGCATTTATAATCGATGGTCTTGACAGGTCCTACTCAAGCCTGCACCTTTAGCAAGGTTTTCAGCTGGAAGGACATCAGCTCTTTCTCAGCTGGACTACAGGAAAGCAGTACCCAGTGGCTTGGTGGTTTGGGAAGAACACTTGGTGATGGGGGTTCACTAAATTTGGCTCCAGCATAATTCTGGTTGTCTTGATTGGTGAAGAGGTTATTGGAGGCTGGAAACCCAGCGCTCCAGTTTTGATTTGAAGATAGAGTGTTATTGTTCACTCCATTCTGCATGGCCTGCCATGCAAGAGATGTCCCACAACCACGGCTCCTGTCCTTAGTGTGGGACATGCTCATCTTTTGATTGTTGCGATCAAACAACTTCTGACGCGCAATCTGTTTGCCAAGGTTATTTCTGTGTTGACCAGGAATGTTAAATCTTTCACCTCCGCCCATCTTCAACTTTTATGTCACCTAAAACAAAAAATGTATAACTCACATATTAAGATCTTATTTACCACACAGTTATGTAAAAAAATAAAAAAAAAAAAATAAAGAAACAAAAATGTATCTATGTGATTGTATCATGAGTGGATTCGTTTCCATTAATACAGCAGCCCTGTCTAAGAATATCTCCATTTACAGGAAATAGAAAAGGTACACTGCAAACTTTAACAGTGCTTGGAACCCTTTCCCTGTAGATGCTAAAGGTGGCCATACACGGGCCGATAAAAGCTGCCGACAGACCGAGTCGGCAGCTTATTGGCCCGTGTATGGGGGCCCCCGACGGGCTTCCCCGATCGAGATCTGGCCGAAAGTCGGCCAGATCTCGATCGGATGTGGTTAAAAATCCCGTCGGATCGCGGCCGCATCTGTTCGTTGATGCGGTCCCGCGATCCGACCGCCCGTTTGCGAACGTGAAGGATCCGATCGTTGGGCCCTAGGGCCCCCGATCGGATCAGCCCGATATTGCCCATCTCAAGGTGGGCATATCGGAGGGAGATCCGCTCGTTTGGCGACATCGCCAAACGAGCGGATCTATCCGTGTATGGCCACCTTAAGGCTGTAAATATGGCAAGCACTGACTTACATAAGTGCTGAATATCCCTGTTTATTTAGACAGGCAATGCTGATTTTACATTCCTATAAAGGAGGCTCCCTCCTTCAAAGAAACCACATTAATATGTAGGTAGGTAACAGACTTTACAAGAAACATATTAAAGATTTATAATTGGCAAACTGAAGACCAACCCACTTTTAAGGGCAAGGATGTTGGCTCAGAAGGCTTTTAATTCAGGTTAGAATTCTAGGTTACATATATAAATAACAAGACTAGATTTTATACTGCTGGCTAGTAACATTGCTCACCTTCCCACTGACTCCTCACAAACCACCTCTGCCTTTCCAGGTCTCCGAACTAGTAAGGCTCGCTCTTCTCTTTGTGTTGCCTTCTTTAATCTGCTAGTTTTCTTAAGCATGTGATTATCAAGATCCAAAACAAACATCGAATCCCCCTGGGCACAAGGCAACAGGGGATTTCAATAGAAGTCCTCTGAACTGTGAAAGAAAAGAAAAATGAATTATTTGCAATAGCCCATAAGAAAGCAGGCATTCAAAAGTCATCACTATACCAACATTAAAAAAATAAATATAAGCTGACAGCAAACCGAATTCAGTACTCGAGGACTTGATAAAATATTAGGATAGGTACCCTTATTCCTTTATGCAAAGTTTTGTTTACAGGATAAGAAAATCAAATAAAAATGAAAGCCAGTATGTAGGTATATGTGCAATTGAAATGCAAGTGCTCTAGCCTTAAAGGAACAGTAACAAAAAAAAAAAAGTGTAATAAAAATAATTTATTAATGCCCTGCACTGGTAAAACGGCCGTGTTTGCTTCAGAAACACTACTATAGTGCATATAAAACATGCTGCTGTGTAGCAATGGTGTAAATTGAAAAAAGGCTATAGGGTACAGGTTAGTGGATAACACCATTATGTTCTACAGAGTTCATCTTAACTTGAGCCTTTTGTCCTGTGAATAGCTGCCCCCCCTGGCTATTTATATAAACAATATTAGTGTTTCTGAAGCAAACAGATCAGTTTTACCAGTGCAGGGCAACACTACATGATATTTTCATTACTATAAACACCACTTTCATTTTTTTAATATTACTGTTCATCTGATTTTAACACTTGCCGACGGGGGGGATAAACGTGACCAGAAAGGGTCTGATTTCAACACTTGGAGATCGGGGGGGGGGGGAGATCAAATTGACCAGCAAGGGTCTAATTTTAAACACTTGGATATTGGGGGGGGGGGGTAAACTTGACCAGCAAGGGTCTGATTTTAACACTTGGAGATTAGGGGGGGGGGGTAAACACGACCAGAAAGGGTCTGATTTCAACACTTGGGAGGGGATATATTTGACCAGCAAGGGTCTGATTTCAACACTTGGGAGGGGATATATTTGACCAGCAAGGGTCTGATTTTAACACTTGGGGGGGGGATAAACTTGACCAACAAGGGTCTGATTTTAACACTAGGGAGACAGGTTCACAAGAGTTGCCATTGACCACCAAACTACTCATAGTAAGTGTCCACTCCTTTTCTCTACAATGGTACTATATGAAGCAGCTCCCACAAAAAAATAACCTAGTGACATAAGTATTTAAAATGCAAGAATCATATTACATTTGCTCCATTACAATGAAAAAAAAGAAAAAAGAAAAAACCCCTACTTATTACGTGGGGAAAAGAACATCCCTAAACTGCCTATATCCCAGTGATAAAGGTATGGATAATCTAAGAGTACAATAAAAGGAATAAAAACAAACATATGGACTAAGATTAGCATCTTGACGGGCGAAACCAAAGTCTACCAAAAGGGAGGGGGTTTCCAAGCGACTACCCAGCAGCATTCCACCCCCGATATAATTAATAGCAACACACACGGACATAAACTGGACGGTGCAACTGCACATAAGCAGATATTACACGTACAGTAAACACCCGAAGTACGACAGGACGCTGCGCAATGGCAGCCATTGTTTAATAGCCCCAGTTTTAAATCATGAAAAAGTATCAAACACCCGACGGAAAAGCCATATTTAGCTCGATTGCCGTGTTTCGCGGTGTTTATAAGTTTGAGGGCTTCCTGAAACTTGGCAGAGGGATAACAAAGGAATAGGTCCTAGAAATAAAGAACATGGCGCCAGCAGGGGAGGAGCTCCCACCAGAAAACAAAAATACACCCAAAACTCACCGAGACTTCTTTTCGGCAAATGTCTCCTCTCGCCACCGAACGTAGCGGAGAGTGAACAGACGACGCAAAAGGTCAGATAAACAAACCACTCAGACTTGCGAATCCTTCTTCCCACTTCCACCCTTCGCTTCCAACTCGCAACTCACAATTAGACCTTTTCAGATCCAGCACAAAATGGAACACTAGCGCCGCCCCGTAGCGACGCAGCCAATAACAGGTTGGGCGTCCGCGGGACAGCCAATGGAAACGCGCGAATATCAACGCGAGCCTGTTGCAGTGCGGAGTCAGACTTCTGCTCGGAGCCTTTCCCCTCCCCCATGTTTCCATTTCCAGCCTTGTTATTGTGAGGGGGATGGAAAGCAAAACATTGGCGTCACCAACGAACAAAGTTGCAATTTGGTTGCGACATCCGGCACAAAGAAATAAACTATCACTTTTAGTCGCTTCACCGAATCTTAGCGACTTCGATTGGCACCTTCCAATTTTAATAATGAAATGTAGCGAGAATATTAATTTACAGTAATCGCTTTCAAATTTCTGTCGTCGTGTCGAATGACACTGACGTATATAAGGATTTGTGGGGATAATAAATGGTCTTTGAAGAAGGTCTACTTTCGTCTGCCCAGAAACAGTCCTAGCGGTTCTGTGGGGCAGTAACTATAATGTTTACTATACTATATAGTGGCAAAAATAGCCCCCCAGAAGGAGATGAGTGATGGGGGGGTTGGTCAGACATCTGAAGGGCAGTGGGTTGATTGGTTGTACAATATACGATCTCCCTCAGAATCAGAAACCTGACAAAGCCCTGCTAAAGCTGGCCATAGACGCAAAGATCTGATCGTATGAATCATCGTACAATCGGACTTTCCCATCTCCTGACCTGCCACTAACCATTCAGATCAAATAAAGTAGAAAAGAACAGATCAGCCGATGTTCTGCCCCTGGCAGCAATCGTACGAAAGTTATGACCGACCAAAGCTAGTGACAGTCTCCCACTGAAAATCGTACGATCGGCAATAAATGCAGAGATATTACCTGCAGCCGACAGAAATCTTTTAACCTGTCCGATCGACCAAGCGACTGATCTCCGCCGGAGGAAAAATGCCGGGACTCTCCACACACAGTCCGAAAATCGTACGAATCCTCGATTCGTACGATCAGATCTTTGCGTCTATGGCCATCTTAAAGCTGGCCGAAGACACAAACATAATGTCATACGAAACTAAGGTTTGTACAATATTTGGATTGTGTGTGTGTGGATCATCCCGATAGTTTTCATACTATGATGTGAGGTCTTTTAGCCTATTGGACAGGTTAAAGGTGGCCATAGACGTAACAATTACGATCTTTCTTGGAAAAGATCTTTCCAAGAAAGTTTGTTCATTTCAATACACACATGTAGAGCTGAATTGTTAGATATACAGGTAGATATACAGGTAGAAACAATAGAATTCTACCTGTATCTGACAATTCACCACTAACAATGGCCAATGTTTGGCTGCCTTCAAAGGCACCCGATCAAAGCTTTCCGTCCAGCCCGACTAATATCCAAGTCTTCTGCCAATATCGGTCGGTTCTTTTCCCACCATATACACACCGAATATCGTACGAAAATTTGTTTCGTACGATATTATCTGTGCGTCTATGGCTGATAACAATAATATCTCTGCTTGTATTGCTTGCCTGATGATACCAATGAGCGACTGTCACTACTATTAGTTGGACTTAACTTTCTAGGGTTGCCACCTTTTAGCCCAGTCAGGGTTGCCAGGTCTAATTTTCAAAACCAGCCAAGTCAGCTACAAAACCAGCCCAAAACTAGCCAAGAGGCGCTTCAAAAATATCACAATATTTGCATTGAAAAAAAAGTCTAAATGTGAAAACACTCCTTTTTCAAATTTTCACATTTGCAAATTTTTCCATGAAGTAAATTGGGACAGATTTGCCCGTCACCAGGGGTGTAACTACAGAGGGGGGCCCAGGAGGTATAGGGGCCCCATAAGGCACTAATACATATACAATTTCAATAAATATTGGTAAAATAGCTCAACCTCTAGACATTTTGGTGGCCAACAGATTTTTGCCCCAAAATTGTCAGAAATTTAGAAGTCACCAGAAAACGTGAGAATGCTTAAAGCCGGTTGTTCACCTTCCAAAAACTTTTTTTCAAATCAGTTGTTTTTAGATTGTTTCCCAGAAATAAAGACTTTTTTCAATACTTCCCATTATTTATCTGTTTCCAAAATCTAAGTTTAAAGTTGAATGTTCCTGTCTCTGGTGTTTCAGTCTGACAGCTCAGTAATTCAGGTGCAGACTCTAAACTGTTACAATTTTGCAACATTTAGTTGATACATTTCTCAGCAGCATCTCTGGAGTATTAGCAGCTATTGTATGAATTCTTACAGCTGCCTGTCATAAAACTCAGAGATTCTGCTCAGCAGCGACAAAGCTAAAAAATGTATCAACTAAATCTATCCATTTAGAACAGTTTACAGGGTCAGTGACCCCTCCTCCCAGAGCTGCTTCAGAAGGTGAATCATGACACTTTAAACTTCAATATTAAAAAAACAGTGACACATAGAAAATAGAAAGTCATTGGAAAAAGTCATTATTTCAGGTGATATATATGAAAACAACTAGTTGTTTGAAGGTGAACCACCCCTTTAAGAGGGATGGGTGTAGGGTTGCCACCTCATCCCTTTAAAGCCAAACACATGGAATTCACAGCTTGCATGGCTAATTAACAAATAATTTAGATGCATGCTGCAGAGTGAACTGATTTATGTGCAGCCATGCATCATGCATCTACATGAATTGCTAATTAGCCATGCAGGCTGTGGATTCCATATGTGTTCGGTTTTAAAGGGGTGAGGTGGCAACCCTAGATGGTAGACTGGTGTAAAGAGCCCAAACATCTGGTAACTCCTGGCTTCTACATAAGTCAGTCCCATTGCATGCTGGGTATTGTAGTCTTCCATTAAACTTGTCAGTTGGCAAATTGTTGAACAAAAAACTACATTACCCAACATGCATTAGGAGATGCAGGCTTGGCACATTAGGGCAAGAAAAACAGTGGCTGGTTTCCAAAGTACAAACCAGCCAAAGGCCCAAAAAGTAGCCCAAATCTGTACCTTGGCTAGTTTGTACTTTCAAAACCGGTCTAGGCTTTAAATTAGTAGCCCAATTTGGCTGGAAAACTGCCAACATGGCAACCCTGAGCCTGGTGGAGACCTGGGCAGGGGGCGGGGCTATGACATGGAGGGGGAGGGGGCCGGACGTGAAGGGGCAGATCATGGTGTCAGGGACAGGGGCTATGATGCAGCAATTGGAGACTGGCCAGTCGCCGTGTCAATCATAGAGAATCCTGCCCAGTTTTCCAAATATGGAAAACCGGGCAGGCAGTTTTGACCCGGGCAGCCCTTAAAATTACCGGGCTAAAACAGTTATCATTACTCCATCCCCCTCAAATATTTACACATTGAAGTACATTTTCATTGTTAGCAATTTTCCAACATACACAAATTAAACATTTTCAGTGACTTAAAAGCTATTTGTTAAATTCATTGCAATGAGCAGTATCTCAGTCCTTTTCTATTCTCTGGTTGTGTCACTTCAAACAATATAGCTCAAGTCAGTTCTCTTCCAGGTCTTCCTGAGAAGTTGCCTTTTGCTACATTGTCAGATAACACCAGGGCCAGAACTAGGAGCACCTAGCCGACTCGGCCTGTCACTGCATAAAACTAGAGTTTAGCTTTCATAATGTCACTAGGGTTTATACCTAGCAACTAAGACAAATGCTCGATGCCAATGTTATAAATAGGGGGAAAAAAGTGCATGGAATTGTCTATGTCTGTGGTTAAAGTACTGGTGAGTGTTTAAACTGAAAGTGTTGTAATTTAGGGCCAGTAGTTGATAAAAAAAAACTACAAAACAGTCTGGCACATACCAGGACATTTGTTACCCAAAAATCCATAAAAACAAAAACTTTCTTGTGTGGAGTATGCACAGTGTCGGATTGGCCCACCGGGATACCAGGAAAACTCCCAGTGGGCCCAGGTGTCAGTGGGCCCTCATGCTGCTAAACTTTTGGCCTATTTCATGGGAATTCCCTATTTCTATGAGAATAAAGAGGTGAAATATATTAAATAATAGATTATAATATGTAAAGAAAAGACTCTAGGAGAATAGAGGTTGATTGAGGAGATGAAGAATAATAGTACTGAGAGTGTCCCCTGGTCTAAGGTTTTATGGTGGGCCCCTGGTCTAAGGTTTTTGGTGGGCCCCTGGTGTGCCAGTCCGACACTGAGTATGCAACTGCAACCCTTTTACAAAAAAACTTTTTACAAAAAAAATTTAGATGATTGGCCTGTTCAAATCACTACTGTTGGTCCCGCGGTTACTAAGAGAGGTGTGCTCCCGGCTCTCGCACACCTTTGACAAAGCCCACAAGTGGCAGGTGAAATGCACGGCAGGCAAAATTTAAGTGATTGGTTAGGCAGGACGTCTGATAGTGACTGAAAATAAGGGGATTGCTTTACGGATTGGGAGGGGACTCACTGAGGGTGAAGGGGTTGGAGACTCCATCAGTTCCGAGGGTCAGTGTTTTCAAAGTGGTATATTCAGCTGCCGAGTTGTGCCTGAGGCACAGTATAGTTTATCTGTTAGGCAGTTTTAATAACAGCAGCGTGTCACCGCACATGGATGCATCTACCTAAGCACTTTATGGGAGGGAACTCTAAGCGGGTGAAGGGGTTGGCATTTGAAGCAGAATTGAATGGGTAACACTGCTGGTTTTATAATTTATTACCAGGGCATAGTAAGTATGCAATATAGTACTTTTGACCAGAGGATTGGTAATTTGACTGTAGAATAACCACATATCCATATAACCAACCAAATGCCTCTTGTCAATCTGTCCTCCTGCTACTAACCTTTATTTTAACCAAAGCACACTGGACATTAATTTTTAATAATTTATTAAAAGTTAAATTGTATTAAATGAGTACACACATGAGTCTTCAGATGTAATGGATGGGAGGGTGCAGCGACGTAGGTCAGTTCTTTTCCTCTTCTGACATGTGTTACATTTTCTTGACCCTGCACACCATCCTCTATGACTGATGGTTGGTGCTCCCCAATCTCTGATCTTCACGTATAAAAACTCCCCTTAACTCCCATAAATTTGAATTTCGACCAATCTAAATTTATTAAAAAAATAGAATTTTTCAAACTCGGATGAATTAAATCGACCCATATACGATTACATTTAAAAAAACTCGATTCCAGTTTTTTCTCTGAAAAAAACTCGAATGTCAGGAAGACTGCAAACAACTCCAAATTGATCCCTGGACGTCTTCCATTGACGGCAGGTTTTAGGTGGCGAATAGTTGAATTCGAGTTCTTAAGGGGCCAGAGTATAATAAATCTCGAACATCTAATTAAAATTTTTAAAAAACTCAAATCGAATTTGAATCTCACAGTTTTGACCATAAAAAAAAATCAAAAATTGGAATTTTCAGTTGACCCTTGATAAATCTGCCCCTAAGTATGTATATTTTTTTCATTGATATAAATGATGACAGAACTATATTATGTACAGACTAGATTGTAAGTCCTGACAACTGTACAATATGTATAATACATATTAAGATAAAGCACATTTAAGTCATTTTTTAATGATAAAGAGCATGAACAAAAAACATTGAAAACGCTTTGCCGTAAGCTGCTGTTTCACAAATCTGAACATGTCTGAGTAGATGGGTATTGACTAAAATCTCCTTTTCAGAACAGACAATGTGAAAGGACAGAGGGGGGTGTTGTCTATATAAAGGAGAGGGCGGTTCAGAAGAATAACAAAGAAAACAGCAGCTGTATTTGGGAAATAAGATATATAATGTAGAACTGGTATTCAGATTTAGAGTGGTTTAGTTATCAAAATATATTAATTCTGATGCAAGATATATATATGCATCAGAATTAATTTTGTGATTACAAATCAAGTATATTTTAGACACTTCCGGAAACACTGTCTCCCATAGAACCCTTTTTATCCAAATAATCCAAATTTTAAAAAATGATTTCCCTTTCCGCTGTTATAATAAAACAGTACCTTGTACTTGATCCAAGCTAAAATGTAATTGCTCCTTATTCGAAGCAGAACCAGCCTATTGGGTTTATTTAATGTTTACATGATTTTCTAGTAGACTTAGGGGCACATTTACTAAGGGTCGAATATCGAGGGTTATTTAACCCTCGATATTCGACCATCGAAGTAAAATCCTTCTACTTCGAATATCGAAGTCAAAGGATTTACCACAATTCGTTCAATCGAACGATCAAAGGAAAAATCGTTCAAACAATTAAATCCTTTGAATCGATTTTAATTCATCGATCGAACGATTTTCCTTCGATCACAAATTGCCTAGAAAGCCTATGGGGACCTTCCCCATAGGCTTTCCCCTTAAGGTATGAAGATCCAAATCACGAAAAGATCCATTATCCGGAAAACCCCAGGTCCTGAGCATTCTGGATAACAGGTCCCATATCTGTACCAGTAACTCATCACTTATTATAACACTATTATTTTTACTCATTAAGATAAGTTATCACCTTCAGATTGATTCAAATTGGCACACAACCATCGTTTTTTAATTAAATGTTTTATACACCATTTTTATGTAAGAACAAATTCTATTAAAAGAGAAGTTAAATAGTTCTAATAAACATGAGAGGACCACCTAGGGTTGCCCGCTTTTCTGGAAAAAAATGCCGGCCTTCCTATCTATTTATCTTTTTTCCCTATTAATAACATTGGGATCAACCATAATTTTTACCGGCCAGGCCGGTAAAATACCAGCCAGTTGGTAACCCTGGGTCCACCCAAATAATGAAAACATTTGTTTTTGACATTCTGAAAGAAAATGTAAATCTAAGTTACTTTTCAATCCACATTTATTAAAACTGCTCAGTGGATGTTATAGTAACTTGTAAATGCCATTGTAATTGAAAGCAGTCTCTGTTTGTCCTTTGCTATTCATTTTTCACAGCTTGCCAGACTACAGAAACAATGTATCAGAAATCAGCTGCTCTCATGCCAAGAAGCCAAATCCTACAATGTCTTGCTTAAGTCAGTTCATATATATGTTGATGACAGAACATAAAGGCATTGTAGGAATTGGAGTCTTGGCTGGGGGAATTTCCACAATACATTATGAGAATGGTTAGATAGCATTCAAATCATTTGGCTGACTCAGTGGTTTCGGGTGCAGGAACAGATGAGAGCTGATCAAGGCTGAGCCTGCCCCTACAAGGGCATTAGCCTCCTGTTCAGGACCATTGTGTTGGCCGGGGTGCAGGCACGTGGTTGATTTCAGCGCAAGAATGCAAACTCAAGCAGAGTCGGCCGGGGTGCAGGCCTTGCAGTCAGTCCCCATGCAGTTTTTCCATGTGCCTTCGGGCCCCAAGGGGGGTTCGAACCCCGGTGCAATCGCACCTCCTGCACCCCCGGTAGTTACGCCCCGAAACTCTCACATTTCTTCACCAAAATCTGCAGCGTGTGCCTGCACTCGAGTTGCATTTGAGTGCTTAAAGGAAAACTATACCCCCAAAAACAATGTAGGTCTCTATTAAAAGATACTGAGTAAAACAGCTCATGTGTAAAACCCTGCTTCATGTAAATGAACTATTATCATAATAATATACTTTTTTAGTAGTATGTGCCATTGGGTAATCATAAATAGAAAATTGCCATTTTAAAAAATAAGGGCCGCCCCCTGAGATCGTAAGATTCACTGTGTACACATACAAACCACATGTAAGGTCACATGAGCCAATTAACAGACAGAGTTCTGCCTTTTGCTTCAATACTTCTTCCTGTTATAGTTAGTGTTGTGCTATTTCTGGTCAGGTGATCTCTGAGGCAGCACAGATAGAGTCACGAAATGGTGGTTCAAGGCAAGAGATGTAAAAGGGCAATATTTATGTAAATGTATATTCCAGTTTGGTAAGATTCTTTAATATGTCATTCAATTTGATATAAACTATCTGTTGCTTAAGTATTCATTTTTGGGGTATAGTTTTCCTTTAAAGGGATTATGTCATGGGAACATTTTTTTTTTCAAATCGTATCAGTTAATAAGTACTTTTCCAGCAAAATTCTGCTCTGAATCCGTTTTTAAAAAGAGCAAACACATTTTTTTAGATTTAATTTTAAAATCTGACATGGGGCTTGACATATTGTCAGTTTCTCAGCTGCCCCCAGTCATGTGACTTGTGCTCTGACAAACTTCAGTCACTCTTTACTGCTGTACTGCAAGTTGGAGTGATATCACCCCCCTCAGCAGCCTAACAAAAGAACAATGGGAAGGTAACCAGATAACAGCTCCCTAACACAAGATAACAGCTGTCTGGTAGATCTAAGAACAGCACTCAATAGTAAAATCCAGGTGCCACTGCAACACATTCAGTTACATTGAGTAGGAGAAACAACAGCCTGCCAGAAAGCAGTTCCATCCAAAGTGCTGGCTCTTTCTGAAAGCACACGGCCAGGCAAAATGACCTGAGATGGCTGCCTACATACCAATATTACAACTAAAAAAATACACTTGCTTGTTCAGGAATTAAATTTTATATTGTAGAGTGAATTATTTGCAATGTAAACAGTGTAATTTAAAAATGAAAACTACATCATAAAACTCATGACAAAATCCCTTTAATCAGAGTGAGACTGGCAAACAGATTATAGACCTGATCTGTAGAACATTTATATCTCTTATACCCATCCTGCAACATACCCTTTCCCAAACTAAAAGAACGAAAAGACTAGACAAAATAAAAACCATGTAGTAGATTTTTGCACCAGTTCTTACTATGTCAACCCCAGGTCTTCTGCCCAGAGCCAATCTGCCACTTAAGGAGGCAGACCCTGGCTACCCCATGTTTGTCTAGCTAACAAGTAATCTTATAAATGCTTTACCCATATTGTTTACTGCTGCAAACTAGATTAACACTATGACTATTAAGATTTTCATTCATCCAGTTCATGGTGTATCTAATTTAAGTAAAAATAAAACAACTGAAGAAGTTCTACTGAAGAAGCTGCTCGGATGAGTAGTGAAACATCTTCAATAATTACCCAGCAAGTCCAGTTATTCTATAATTACTTATAATGGATAGATTAACACTATGTTATTGTTTAACAGGCCTATGTCATACTGTATACAGGATATAATTATATTAGCAATGTACAGAGTACTGCTTAATCAGCCAGGCAGTAGAAAGAACGAGATATTACACCACGGCCCTTCCTAGAATGTTTGTTTTTAATATCTGCAATACATGGCATGAGTCACGTATACTGTACCTTGCACTACATTTTTCTCAGTTCAGCAACCTTGCCTGTCGGGTAGAGCTTTAGTGCTGGGGTGGAGCTCCAAACATATCTCAGTGAGTAGACTCCTGCCGTTAGTTACTTTTGTGATACAGTTGCAAAAAAACCCACCTCCTTTAATTCTATCTTTCTTACTTAACATTGGAATCAAGTGTACGTTTTCCAACTAGGCTAGGAAAACACTGGCTAGATGTCAACATATGTTGCAAATCATTTTAGATCTCTGGATATTCTATAAGTAAGCAAAAGGCAGGCTCCTTTTGTTCCATAATACTGAATTATCAGTCTAAACCGAATGTAAATCTAAGTAAATATCTTTTAGGTTAAGGGGCACATTTACTTAGCTCGAGTGAAGGATTAGAATAAAAAATACTTCGAATTTTGAATTATTTTTTTGGCTACTTCGACCTTCAACTACAACTTTGACTATGAATCGAACGATTCGAAATAAAAATCGTTCGACTATTCGACCATTCGATAGTCGAAGTACTGTCTCTTTAAAAAAAACTTCGACCACCTACTTCGCCACCTAAAACTTACCGAGCACCAATGTTAGCTTATGGGGAAGGTCCCCATAGGCTTTCTAGCCAATTTCTGATAGAAGGAAAATCATTCGATCGATGGATTAAAATCCTTTGAATCGTTCGATTCGAAGGATTTAATCGTTCGATCAAACGTTTATTCCTTCGATTGTTCGATCGAATGAATTGCGCTAAATCCTTCGACTTCGATATTCGAAGTCGAAGGATTTAAGTTCGAAGGACGAATATCGAGGGTTAATTAACCCTCGATATTCGACCAATAGTAAATGTGCCCCTAAGTGTACCTAGAATTATTTAGTATGATGCATAGCAACTTGAAAGCAGAACAATTTATAAGGTAGATACTGACTAATGTACATTTTCACCATAAACATGCAGATAAAAATATATATCCATTTAACAAAAACAACATTACCCAGTAAAATAGAGTCTATACCCTATCTTTTTAAGCAGCATAGTTCTCTCTACAGGTGTTTCCTGCTACCATCTGGTTCAAAGCTAAAATGAAAGAAAAAAGTTTCTGTAGAAAACTGCGTTAATGTCACATGACATATATGCAGGTCACAGTTCTGCCAATCATTGTCATTCTGAGTGCCAAGGATTGATCTGTGATAACAGTATTATGAATCATGACTGGACACTATTAATTCTCAACTTTGCTGGACCATCTTGTTTGGTCAGATAACTTTTAATATACATTTACTACTGGGTCGTCTTACACTTTTATCCAGACGTATGTTGCTATTGTCTGTGTCTCCTAAAACAGTCAACAAGCTTCTTGATACAGTACTCCAAGGGCATAGTGTAGTAACAGTGGGGCAGTGGCAGCAGCCATAAATAGAAATCTCCATAGAAGGAACAAGTACATGGGCTTTCTTATAGCCTGTAATATGCAATGTCCGCAGGTACACCCTGGCGGGAGTGGCCCCCTCCTCAATGTATATACAAAAACAGGACCCGTACACAGAAGCACTTTCATGGAAATGTTCCCCTGTGGTTTTCATTTTTAAACCACAAGTCATTTTGTGTGCCGGTCCTGTTTTTTCATATACTTTCTCATTGCCTGTACAGAGAGATACCATAAAACTATGCAAACATATACATTTCTCTGTACTTTTAACAATTTTGCAGAAAGAATTGAGTGCGCAGAGGTCCTTTAACTGAATACCCTGGCTAATGTACCACAGACATTTACTTCTAGGTTACTGGAACCTTTCTTTTAATTGAAAACTACAGGTCAATGCTCTCTATGCTAGAGTGTCACCTGCCAGTGAAGATCAAATATGTACACACTACTTATAGCAAACACAATCAAAACAAGTATGCAAAAAAGGGGGTGTTCGGGTATAACATCAGCCATCCTAATCTCAGCCTTGGTATTTTATATCCAGAATAATTGATGCCTTGAGGCGAAGGATTTTAATTTAACAGACAAAAGACATTGCTGAGCATGCACAGCTTAATAAGAGGTGGAGTAAGGTAAAGCTCAGGCCACTACATGGTTGTCAGTAGACTGTATTTGTTGTCCTAGCAGACTGGCTCATATAAGACACACACATGTAGCTATAATCAAACAATGAGGCCAAAATAGAGAGCTCATTGCTGTGGTAGAGAAAGTGGGTGGAGCTTCTTCCTGTTTGCCCTGTTCTTAGATAATGAGTCAGCCACACATGATCAGATTACAGGGGGGTCCTAGGCAGTTACAGCAAGAGATTATAGCATACATAGGCCAATATGATAATTGGTTTACCAGATATTCCATCCTGCCTGACTGATATCTATCTGTTCAACTTGAAACAGAAAAACAGCGGGAAGTCTTTTCCTGTGTTCTGTTTTGAACTTCTTGGCTAGGTGTCATATTTGTCACTGCCATTTACTGTATGTTTAACAGCTATTGTTAAAAGCCAAGCCTTTGGCCCATTATTTAACATTTCACCTGTTGGCTTTCTTTAACCTCTGCCGGCAGTCATGGGCTGAAAATGCTCTTAGCTCTTTTGGATAGGACATTTTTATCTCATATATACATTAGTGGCTGCATTGTATGTAATTTAATAATAATAATAATAATAATAGTTATAATAATAATAATAATGGGTATTCTCGTGTGAGAATGTAAATGTCCGTGTTCTAAAGAGTATGTATAGAAATCAATTGAAAGTAAAACTCCTTTTATGAATGGGATATAATTTCTTTTCAGAAAGTTGGGTGATTTCCTGGAGCAGGAATGCATTGTGGCACCTGCTGAGGTATAAAGATAATAACTAGCCAAGGGGATCTTTTTTTAAGCGATTCTTAACCCCAGATCAAGACTGAAAATTGTAAGAGAACTACTGGTGCCATGTTGTGTTGGTGCAATGTGGAAAAATATATGACAGACAACACCAAGCACCATGACAAAGGCCCATGAGTCCATGATGCATGAATAGTAAAATGCTAAGAGAGAAACCACCGAATCTCCCAAAAAATGCCTTTTCAGGATGCAAGCTGCCCTGTGTTTGTAGTGACTGGTAAGTGCCATTTCTGTGGCATAAAGTGATTTTTCCATTAGTGGAAAAGCTTCATCTGACTCCATTATCTATTATCACAGAGACTGTAGACGCTACTTTGCAAACAATAGCAACTTGAGTTAAAATCTGCTCAGCAAACAGTGGGGAAAAAAAGTATAAGCAGTTAATAAGAATTAAATAGACCTCTGTTCTACATACTTGCCGGTTGATTGTATTTGCCAAATGTATTGTGTACATATCTAATGTTCAGACACTCTGATCAGTAGACCTAGACTGTTTGGATTTTGTTTTTAATTAAGGAAGTTCTCCATGACCTGAAAAAAATCTGTTTTGTCTTGGTCTGTGTGTCTAGTTAATAGGTGAGCTAGTCAAGGGTATTCTTCAGTAATTGCCATTAAATGTAAAACAAAGGTTATTTATTATAACTTACTGTAAGATTTTGGCAAACTTTGAGACCAGTGGTAGACAACAGCTGTTGAATTCTAATTCTAATCCTCCTCAGCCAGGGTAGAGGTCCATATGTGGAATCATTAGTCCTAGATCTTCATCCTTGTAATCGAAACCCCAGTGCCTATATTCACCACCAAGTTCAGTTCAGATCTTCATTGTCATTTTAACTGCATAACAAACACAGTGGGATGAAATTACTGAATTTCAGGCCCAAAAGAAGACAACACAAGCTGCATATTTTAACAAAAAGTAGACAAAAACAACATGCAGTGTACAAAAAAAAGGAACCCTTTTATTCTGTTATAATTTCAGCTCTTTCATGTTGCATTTTGTGCTTATAGTGTCGTTTTAAGTCTCTACACATCTGGTAATGGAGTTCCATTCCTATCTATCCCCTTTATCTTGAAGTTTTAGTCTTTTTCCTTTTTTTCCCTGGTTTCCCTTAATAGTCATATCAAGCTTGAAAAATGTGTGCTGATCCTCACTTGAATATGCCCAATATGTATTTACAGCAGCCTAGAGAACACTGAGCATGTACAGTGCCCCCATCACAAAAAAGTGAACTGACAAAGGTCAGAAATATATGGTGCTACTGTCAATAATTTCAAAGCAACCAATCAGATGGCTTATGTACTATTGAGCTTGTAAGTAACACATGTACACTTCTATATTTCTGTTCAGCTGCAGTTGGCCTAGCTCAGAGGTCCCCCAACCTTTTTTTTTACTGTGAACCACATTCAGATGTAAAAAGAGTAGGGGAGCAACACAAGCATGAAAAATGTTCCTGGGTGGTGCAAAATAAGGGCTGCGATTGGCTATTTTGTAGTCTCTATGTGGACTGGCAGCCTACAGGAGGCTCTGTTTGGCAGTACATCTGTTTTTTATGCAACTAAAATTGCTTCCAGGCCTGGGATCCAAAAATAAGCACCTACTTGAGGCCACTAGGTGCAACATCCCAGGGGTTGGGGATCATTGACCATGCTGATATTACACTAGCATAAAACTGCAGGGTTAGGTAACAGAACTCTGGCTGAAGAATCCCAAATAATAGGCCTCTATAAAGCTTATTCTCCTTGTTTTTAAAGATTAAGTGGCAAGCTAGTAAACATTCAGAAGCGTCTATTGCTGAGTAAAGAAAAGGTGCTTCCATGTGTAAAGGGGGGAACATTAAATCGTATTGATAAATTCATTTTTATAGCCATCAAAACCCAGTTATACAGCAGTTCATTGATTACATATAACCTGTTGTAGAAGAGAATAGAAGCTCCATTTTGTATGATCAGGTTAAGCTGATTGTAAAAAAGAACCTATATATTTTTTTAAAGTTTATGGAAAATAATTGTGAATGAAATTACCACATGCACAGTACATTTATCACACACTGCATGGCTGGGTGAATAAAGGAAATACATAAGGAATCATTATGTAAAGGGTCATATTATTTACCTAGTCTGTGCTTGTATAGGTTTCAATTCTAGCTGTGCTCTATATTTAATGACCTACTTTAGCTGCTGGAGGGGGGGAGCAAGTAGCTCCAACATAAACAGATTTCATGGTGACCCAGGGCAGTAAAAGGATGATGATGTCACTGTGTTTTCTGAGCAAAGGGGGAAGTCATGCGCTGCTGGCAGTTGAGATGCGGCAGAACCTGAAACCTCTCCCAGAAAAGCTACACAAAGAGATCACTGCAACGTGAAGAAAACACAGTTAAAATAGAAACGTAAACATTTTAGAATTGAATTTAGCTTACACGGGACACAAACTCTATGCAAAATATATGAGATAACAATGGACAAGCTGCAAAATAGTACAGCAGAGATATATACAGAGAGAGAATATTCTAGGGGTAAAAAAATTATTTGATTTAGGGTTTCCTCCAACATTCAGAATATGTGAAATTGGTAGTGTGTGTTGTGCGATAAATGATAGAAACTGTAGATTGCAAGCTCTGTTGGAACAGCGACTACTTCATTCACAGTGTAAAGTGTTTATTACAACATAGACTATAGCTGCCATCAGAAAGCTCAGAGCCCCATTCTACCAAGCTAGCAGGGCTTTCCAACTGGCAAGAGCGCATTGGGCCCCCCTGCCAAAAAAAATCTTCAGAGGGGCCTGGAGCACATAGCTGATCCTGCCCACAACAGGTCCGGACTGAGAATGAAAATAGGCCCTGGCATTTCAGGTACACAGAGGCCCAATCAGCCCACGCAGAGGCCCAAACAGCCTCCACCAGCCCACTAAATGCTGACTTTCTATGGCACCTTATAGCAGCCCCTCTGGCATTTGCCAGAACCCACAGATTGCCAGTCCGGGCCTGGCCCACAACCAACTCCCTCACTGGAGGGGGGATTTTAATGCTATAGACATTGATCCCCAACCATTGGCTTGTGAGCAACATGTTGTTCACTGACCCCTTGAATGTTGCTCCCAGTGGCCACAAAGCAGGTGCTTATTTTTAGAATTCCTGGCTTAAAGGCAAGCTTTAGTGGCATAAAAACCAGGTGTACCACCAAACAGAGTTTTCTGTAGGCTGCCAGTCTACATAGGGGCTACCAAATAGGTAATCACAGCCCATAATTGGCACCCCAGGGACTTTATTCATGCCAGGACTAAGATTCAAAATAAGCCTTGACATTTCAAGTATACAGAGGCCCAATAAATAGTGAGAGCCAGAATTCACAGATTGCCAGTCCAGGCCTGACTGCCATCAAGCAGAATGGGGCTCCTGATCCACTGCAGTCATACCCCTTGTTGTTGCATGGGACCCCTGACTGCATTACCCCCTCTACCACCCTGTACATAGATTGTGAAACATGCTGTTGAAATTTGGGTATGACATTTATTTATTTATTTTTGTAAAATGAGATTGACAGATTGTGTATATTCCTTCTTGGTAACAGGAAGGCCGTGTCACGTACTTGTTTATTTATTTATATTAAACTGGGCATGCAGATATTTGGTTAAATTACTCTAGCAGCCCACCATATGGCACATAGTACCCAATAAGCTGAATGGGTGAAGTCAGCAGTTTATATCAACCCACTTATAGTCAGATTTATTCAACTAGTTGTGCGCAGTCCAACAAACCCTGTTTTTTCCTCAAGCTAAAGTATTTACCTTTCCTCCTCTATGTACATGAGTATGAGAGTATGGTTCTTTTCTGAGTAGTGCAGCATTGCATGTAATGGTCTGCCATAACTAAGAGCATGAGAGTGATGTGTGACATAGAAGATCCTGCTCATGATCACAGATGAGGTCTAAACTCACAGGTGGAGCACCATTAAACTTGAGAGTGGTCAGTGGAAATAAGTTTTAACCTGCCTATACATGGAAATGTCTGCTTATTTGGCCACTAAATAACCTGCTGGGTAATCACTTGGAACAGTCCGTGTGACTGATTACTTGCTGAGCAAATAATAGTTTCCTATGAAACTTGCTGGATCTGTGAACCAGAATAGGACGGGTCAAGAAGGTCTGTCTGGACACATTCACAAGTGAGGCTTTCTATTATACAGGATACCAATTAACATTTGAGCCATTTACCTTTAGACTCTTATTCAGAAATAGGAAGTCTGTCAGTGGAGCATACATTTGGGGGCCGATTCACTAACTTCGAGTGAAGGATTCGAAGTAAAAAAACTTCGAATTTCGAAGTGTTTTTTGGGCTACTTCGACCATCGAATGGGCTACTACGACCTTCGACTACGACTTCGAATCGAACTATTCGAACTAAAAATCGACCATTCGACCATTCGATTGTCGAAGTACTGTCTCTTTAAGAAAAAACTTCGACCCCCTAGTTCGCCATCTAAAAGCTACCGAACTCAATGTTAGCCTATGGGGAAGGTCCCCATAGGCTTTCCTAAGTTTTTTCGATCGTTCGATCGTTCGATCGCACTATTTGTGCTAAAATCCTTCGACTTCGATAGTCGAGGTCGAAGGATTTTAATTCCCAGTCGAATATCGAGGGTTAATTAACCCTTGATATTCGACCCGTTGTGAATCGGCCCCCTAAACACACAAGAAAACCGTTTTGGTTTTTGCTGTTACTGATCCTGTTTATTTATTAAATATATTTCAATTAAAATAATGTAAATGAGGTGCTGCTACTGTAGTTGTTATTTTCTTCAACTGCTGTTTCCTTGGTTGCATAATCAATGTGTATGAGAGTCACAGAGGGGAATTTCATGGCATGTCTATGTGTGTTACGTGGGTAATTACCATTATTGCAACATCCTCTCTTCATTTATCCTAACAGACTCTGACACTAAACAACAGGCTTAAGCGATTGCCCTAGGACTGTCTTCTGCAAAACATCAGCTTCCGGCCTCAGCTCTGTCGGATATACTGTATAGCAATGTCTGAACATTACTATAATGTTTGGAAATCACATTTATGATGCAACCGAAACCTTATTTGCTGTAGTCAGTAGAGATGTCGCGAACTGTTCGCCGGCGAACTTGTTCGCGCGAACATCGGGTGTTCGCGCTCGCCGGAAGTTCGTGAACGTCGCGCGACGTTCGCCATTTTGGGTTCGCCATTGTTGGCGCTTTTTTTTGCCCTCTCACCCCAGACCAGCAGGTACATGGCAGCCAATCAGGAAGCTCTCCCCTGGACCACTCCCCTTCCCTATAAAAACCGAAGCCCTGCAGCGTTTTTTCACTCTGCCTGTGTGTGCTGAAGAGATAGTGTAGGGAGAGAGCTGCTGCCTGTTAGTGATTTCAGGGACAGTTGAAAGTTTGCTGGCTAGTAA
The DNA here is from genome assembly GCF_017654675.1 of Xenopus laevis. Taxonomy (NCBI): domain Eukaryota; kingdom Metazoa; phylum Chordata; class Amphibia; order Anura; family Pipidae; genus Xenopus; species Xenopus laevis. The sequence continues at coordinate 71,423,211 of NC_054374.1, read as the reverse complement.
TCGTTTTGATACTGCTCTGTTATTGGAGGGACAGAAGTCTGCAGGGGTTTGAGGGACATTTAAGCTTAGGTAGCTTTGCTGGCTAGTAATCTACCTTCTACTGCAGTGCTCTGTATGTAGCTGCAGTGGGCAGCTGTCCTGCTTCTGATCTCATCTGCTGACTGCTGCAATAACAGTAGTCCTTGTAAGGACTGCTTTTATTTATTTTTTGTTGTTTTACTACTACTACTACTACTACTACTACTACTACTACTACTATAAGAGCCCAGTGCTATTAGTCTAGCAGTGTTGGGGAGTGGGACTGGTGTGCTAATCTGCTGCTCCTAGTAGTTCAGCAGCACCAACTTTAATTTTTTTTTTTAATATTCATTTTTTTTTATTTTACTTTTTTTATTTTACTACCGCTGTAGTAGTGTATAAGTTGACCTTTTAGGCATTATTTGCCCTGTAGGCATTATTTGCACACTGTTTTCTTCAACCCGCCATCGAGCTGTGTGACCTTGTTCACATTCTGTCTAAATATCCATAATATTACCGTCTCCAGAAAAAACACCGGAGTCACTTTTTTCAAGCAGCCATAATATATTTTACGTAATCCGTATCCACCGCTGTAGTAGTGTATACGTTGGCCTTGTAGGCATTATTTGCACACTGTTTTCTTCAACCCGCCATCGAGCTGTGTGACCTTGTTCCCATTCTGTCTAAATATCCATAATATTACCGTCTCCAGAAAAAACACCGGAGTCACTTTTTTCAAGCAGCATTCATATATTTTACGTAATCCGTATCCACCGCTGTAGTAGTGTATACGTTGGCCTTGTAGGCATTATTTGCACACTGTTTTCTTCAACCCGCCATCGAGCTGTGTGACCTTGTTCACATTCTGTCTAAATATCCATAATATTACCGTCTCCAGAAAAAACACCGGAGTCACTTTTTTCAAGCAGCATTCATATATTTTACGTAATCCGTATCCACCGCTGTAGTAGTGTATACGTTGGCCTTGTAGGCATTATTTGCACACTGTTTTCTTCAACCCGCCATCGAGCTGTGTGACCTTGTTCCCATTCTGTCTAAATATCCATAATATTACCGTCTCCAGAAAAAACACCGGAGTCACTTTTTTCAAGCAGCATTCATATATTTTACGTAATCCGTATCCACCGCTGTAGTAGTGAATACGTTGGCCTTGTAGGCATTATTTGCACACTGTTTTCTTCAACCCGCCATCGAGCTGTGTGACCTTGTTCCCATTCTGTCTAAATATCCATAATATTACCGTCTCCAGAAAAAACACCGGAGTCACTTTTTTCAAGCAGCATTCATATATTTTACGTAATCCGTATCCACCGCTGTAGTAGTGTATACGTTGGCCTTGTAGGCATTATTTGCACACTGTTTTCTTCAACCCGCCATCGAGCTGTGTGACCTTGTTCACATTCTGTCTAAATATCCATAATATTACCGTCTCCAGAAAAAACACCGGAGTCACTTTTTTCAAGCAGCATTCATATATTTTACGTAATCCGTATCCACCGCTGTAGTAGTGAATACGTTGGCCTTGTAGGCATTATTTGCACACTGTTTTCTTCAACCCGCCATCGAGCTGTGTGACCTTGTTCACATTCTGTCTAAATATCCATAATATTACCGTCTCCAGAAAAAACACCGGAGTCACTTTTTTCAAGCAGCATTCATATATTTTACGTAATCCGTATCCACCGCTGTAGTAGTGTATACGTTGGCCTTGTAGGCATTATTTGCACACTGTTTTCTTCAACCCGCCATCGAGCTGTGTGACCTTGTTCACATTCTGTCTAAATATCCATAATATTACCGTCTCCAGAAAAAACACCGGAGTCACTTTTTTCAAGCAGCATTCATATATTTTACGTAATCCGTATCCACCGCTGTAGTAGTGTATACGTTGGCCTTGTAGGCATTATTTGCACACTGTTTTCTTCAACCCGCCATCGAGCTGTGTGACCTTGTTCACATTCTGTCTAAATATCCATAATATTACCGTCTCCAGAAAAAACACCGGAGTCACTTTTTCAAGCAGCATTCATATATTTTACGTAATCCGTATCCACCGCTGTAGTAGTGTATACGTTGGCCTTGTAGGCATTATTTGCACACTGTTTTCTTCAACCCGCCATCGAGCTGTGTGACCTTGTTCACATTCTGTCTAAATATTGATAATATTATCGTCTCTAGAAAAACCACTTGAGTTACTTTTTTTCAAGCAGCATTCATATATTTTACGTAATCCGTATCCACCGCTGTAGTAGTGTATACGTTGACTTTGTAGGCATTATTTGCACAGTGTTTTCTTCAACCCGCCATCTAGCTGTGTGTATTATCGTTTCCAGAAAAACCAACTGAGTTTTTGTTGTTGTTGTTGTTTTTTTAAAAATAATGCCAGGCAAAGGCAGGCCGCCACGCAGAGGCCGTGCTAGGGGCCGTGCTGCTATGCAATCCTGTGGCCCTAGCAAATTGCCCAGTTTTAAAAAGCCAATGACCCTGAACTCCCAAAATGCTGAAGAGGTAGTTGACTGGCTTACACAGCACACCCCATCCTCTACCGTTTCTAACTTTACCACAACATCCTCCTCATCCTCCACTGCTATGGCCACCCCACGTAACACTTCCTCCACCACCGGTGCCCCTTCTTCACTGGGGTCAGAGGAGTTATTTTCCCATGAGTTTCTTGAACTGAGTAATGCGCAACCATTATTGCCAGAAGAAGATGAAGGAGATGAGGACCTTACACCAGATTTAATTCTGGCAGAGAACACGATAGAGATGGACATAATGAGTGATGAGGAGGAGGTCCCCGCTGCTGCTTCCTTCTGTGATGTGTCAGAAGAAATTGATGCATCTGAGGAGAATGATGATGAGGAGATTGATGTTTTGTGGGTGCCTAGTAGAAGAGAGCAAGAGGAGGGTAGTTCAGATGGAGAGACGGAGAGTCAGAGAGGCAGTAGGAGAATAAGACTTAGAAGAAGCAGGGAGGACAGCCCGCAGGGATCAGTAGGGCAACAACATGTATCGGCACCTGTGTTCAGCCGGCCAACGCACCCGCCATTGCCGCCAATACCGCCAACTCCGCCAACTTCTACTGTTACCGCCAGATCGCACACTTCCAAAAAGTCAGCAGTGTGGGATTTTTTTAATGTGTGTGCCTCTGACAAAAGCATTGTAATTTGCAATGAGTGCAGTCAGAAACTGAGCCTTGGTAAGCCCAACAGCCACATAGGTACAACTTCTATGCGAAGGCACATGAGCGGCAAGCACAAAGCACTTTGGGAGCAACACCTCAAAGGCAACAGGCAAACTAAAAGCCACACTCCTTCTGGTCCAGCATCTTACTGCTCTACCTCTGCTCTCCTTGACCCGTCTGAACCACCCTCCACTCCGCCTTCCACCTTGACCACCTGTTCCCATTCCCAGTCATCTGCCACCAGCCAAGTTTCTGTGAAGGCCATGTTTGAGCGTAAGAAGCCAATGTCTGACTGTCACCCCCTTGCCCGGCGTCTGACAGCTGGCTTGTCTGCACTCTTAGCCCGCCAGCTTTTACCATACCAGCTGGTGGACTCTGAGGCCTTCCGCAAATTTGTAGCAATTGGGACACCGCAGTGGAAGGTACCCAGCCGCAATTTTTTTTCTAAAAAGGGAATACCACACCTGTACCAACATGTGCAGAGCCAAGTTACCGCATCTCTGTCACTTAGTGTTGGGCCAAAGGTCCATATGACTACTGACGCATGGTCCTCCAAGCATGGTCAGGGCAGGTATGTCACCTACACTGCCCACTGGGTGAACTTGGTAATGGCTGGGAAGCAGGGAATGGGTAGCTCAACAACAACAGTGGAGTTGGTGTCACCGCCACGGATTGCACGCGGTTCTGCCACCACCTCTACTCCTCCATCGCTCTCTACCTCGTCTTCTTCTTCTTCTTACTCTGCTGCTGGGTCCTCCTTCTCCTCCTCCACACCTGTGCACCCCCAGCTCCCCCTAGGCTATTCGACGTGCCAGGTACGCCGTTGTCACGCTGTCTTGGGGATGACGTGCCTGGAAAGCAAAAACCATACCGGATCTGTACTCCTGTCATCTCTGCAGTCACAGGCCGATCGGTGGCTGACCCCACACCAACTGCAGATCGGAAAAGTGGTGTGTGACAATGGAAGCAATCTGTTGGCAGCGTTGAGACTAGGCAATTTAACACATGTGCCCTGCATGGCACATGTGTTAAATTTAATAGTCCAACGTTTTGTCTCCAAGTACCCAGGATTCCAGGACGTTCTCACCCAGTCCAGAAAGGTGTCGGCCCATTTCAGACGTTCCTACACAGCCATGGCACGCCTTGCTGACATTCAGCAGCGCTACAACATGCCAGTCAGGCGTTTGATTTCTGACAGCCAGACTCGCTGGAATTCAACGCTCCTTATGTTGGAACGTCTGCTGCAACAACAAAGGGCCGTCAACGAGTACCTTTTTGAACTGGGTGGTAGGACTGGATCTGCACAGCTGGGGATTTTTTTCCCCCGTTACTGGGTGCTTATGCGCGATGCCTGCAGGCTCATGCGACCTTTTGAAGAGGTGACAAATATGGTCAGTCGCACCGAAGGCACCATCAGCGACCTAATACCCTTCGCTTTCTTCCTGGAGCGTGCCGTGCGACGAGTGACAGATGAGGCTGTAGACCAGCGTGACGAGGAGCTGGAAGCGCACGATTTCTGGTCGGAATCACCAGAACGAACCCAGGCACCTGCTGCAACGCAGGGAGAGGTGCCAGAAGTGGAGTCAGAGGAGGAAGGTGGCTTTGTGGAGGAGGAGGAGGAGGACCAACAGGAGCAGGCTTCCCAGGGGGCTAGTGGTGACCTTTTGGGGACCCCTGGTCTTGTACGTGGCTGGGGGGAGGAGACCGTGGATGATGCAGTCCTTGATAATGAGGAAGCGGAGATGGATAGCTCTGCATCCAACCTTGTGAGAATGGGGTCTTTCATGCTGTCATGCCTGTTGAAGGACCCCCGTATCAAGAGGCTTAAGGAGAAGGACCTGTACTGGGTCGCAACGCTACTAGACCCTCGGTACAAGCATAAAGTGTCAGAAATGTTACCAACATACCACAAGTCCGAAAAGATGCGGCATTTACAAACCAGCCTGCAAAACATGTTGTACAATGCTTTTAAGGGTGATGTCACTTCAGGAACTCATCAACATTCCAGGGGCAGAGGTGCCAGTAATCCTGCCACGAGCACACCTGCAAGGACAAAGCCCTTTGGCCAGTCTGTAACGTCAGACATGCAAATGTTTTTCTGTCCAAGGCAGCGCCACAACCCTTCTGGATCCACCCTCAAAGAACGCCTCGACCGGCAGGTAGCGGACTACCTGGCATTAACTGCAGATATCGACACTCTGAGGAGCGATGAACCCCTGGACTACTGGGTGCGCAGGCTTGATCTGTGGCCAGAGCTGTCACAATTTGCCATGAACCTCTTGTCTTGCCCAGCCTCAAGTGTGCTCTCAGAAAGGACCTTCAGTGCAGCAGGAGGGATTGTAACTGAGAAGAGAACTCGCCTAGGTCACAAAAGTGTCGATTACCTGACCTTTATTAAAATGAATGAGGGGTGGATCTCGGAGGGTTACTGCACGCCGGAAGACTTGTTCTGACTTCTATGCAGCTGTCCTTCTCTTCAAGCCTCATGACTCCACACACAGCTGTCCTTTAGCGTCCTCCTCCTCCCTCCGCCACCGTTACAAACTAGGGTGCAAACCCTACTGGTTTAATTTTTTCTGGCCTCTGTGCTTCAGTGGCTGCAACCAAAAAAACTGGGCAAACAATGTCTACAAGGTCAACGTATGGCAAAAAATGACTATTTTCAGCATTTATATGGCATATTTTTTCTGGCAACTGTGCTTCAGTGGCTGCATCCAAAAAAATGCATATTTTCTGCATTTATATGGCATAATTTTTCTGGCCTCTGTGCTTCAGTGGCTGCAACCAAAAAAATGCATATTTTCTGCATTTATATGGCATAATTTTTCTGGCCTCTGTGCTTCAGTGGCTGCAACCAAAAAAATTTATATTTTCAGCATTTATATGGCATAATTTTTCTGGCAACTGTGCTTCAGTGGCTGCGACCAAAAAAATGACTATTTTTAGCATTTATATGGCATATTTTTTCTGGCCTCTGTGCTTCAGTGGCTGCGGCCAAAAAAACTGGGCAAACAATGCCTACAAGGTCAACGACGTTGACCTTGTAGGCATTGTTTGCCCAGTTTTTTTGGCCGCAGCCACTGAAGCACAGAGGCCAGAAAAAATATGCCATATAAATGCTGAAAATAGTCATTTTTTGCCATACGTTGACTCAACGTATATGGCAAAAAATGACTATTTTCAGCATTTATATGGCATATTTTTTCTGGCAACTGTGCTTCAGTGGCTGCGACCAAAAAAATGCATATTTTCTGCATTTATATGGCATAATTTTTCTGGCCTCTGTGCTTCAGTGGCTGCAACCAAAAAAATTTATATTTTCAGCATTTATATGGCATAATTTTTCTGTCAACTGTGCTTCAGTGGCTGCGACCAAAAAAATGCATGTTTTCTGCATTTATATGGCATAATTTTTCTGGCCTCTGTGCTTCAGTGGCTGCAACCAAAAAAGTTTATATTTTCAGCATTTATATGGCATAATTTTTCTGTCAACTGTGCTTCAGTGGCTGCGACCAAAAAAATGCATATTTTCTGCATTTATATGGCGTAATTTTTCTGGCCTCTGTGCTTCAGTGGCTGCAACCAAAAAAATTTATATTTTCAGCATTTATATGGCATAATTTTTCTGGCAACTGTGCTTCAGTGGCTGCGTCCAAAAAAACTGGGCAAACAATGTCTACAAGGTCAACGTATGGCGAAAAATGACTATTTTCAGCATTTATATGGCATATTTTTTCTGGCAACTGTGCTTCAGTGGCTGCGTCCAAAAAAACTGGGCAAACAATGCCTACAAGGTCAACGTATGGCAGTTGTTTAAAGAGAACAGTAGATTACTAGCCAGCAAAGCTACCTAAGCTAAAATGTCCCTCAAATCCCTGCAGACTTCTGTCCCTCCAATACAGAGCAGTATCAAGCAGATTACTAGCCAGCAAACTTACTATCATCTGTCCCTGAAATCACTAACAGCTCTCCCCCTACACTATCTCTTCCAAGCACACACAGGCAGATTTTTCAGATACATTTTTCCCCTTGATCCCCCTCTGGCATGCCACTGTCCAGGTCGTTGCACCCTTTAAACAACTTTAAAATCATTTTTCTGGCCAGAAATGTCTTTTCTAGATGTTAAAGTTCGCCTTCCCATTGAAGTCTATGGGGTTCGCGAACCGTTCGCGAACCGCTCGCGTTTTTGCGCAAGTTCGCGAATATGTTCGCGAACTTTTTTTCCGACGTTCGCTACATCCCTAGTAGTCAGTTTAAAGTAAGCATGAGTGACTTGTTAGTTGATGTCTAGTGTAAACCAATCAAGGATGAAGAAACTCATTATCCATAATAATAAAATATTGCCTTGTTCATGATGGTAACTAAGCTCTATAAATCTATATGTGATGATATAAATCCATATAAGTAGCAAAGCAAAATCCTATTTTGTTACTAGGCATACAGTACAGTAATCCACATTATAGAAAGACTCCTTATGTGAAAAACCCTTTGCCGAAAGCATTCCAGATAATAGATCCCCTAACAATTTATAAGAAAGAAGAAGAAAAAAAACAGAACCAGCAGGTTCTGAAACAGTGATGCGAGTGTTGGGATGGAGCCATGGATATGGGATTTGTTATCCAGAAAGCAATGAATTACAGGAATGCTGCGTCCATTTTATTAAATATAATCACAGTTTTGGAATATGTTGTACTTCATCTTGACTGATATCATTAATCCTTACCAAAACAATCCTGTTGGGTTCAATTAATTTTTAAATGATTATTTTAGCAGACTGAAGGTCTGTAGATTGAAATTACGGAAAGACCCCTTATCCAGAGAATGTCAAGCATTCTGGATAACAGTTCTCATACCTGTGCAGGTTTTGAAGCATTCAAAGCAAGAATAATGACTCTTACTTCAAGTGAGCACCCTTACCAACATGCCAAACAAGTAATTTTGTTTGTTAAAGAAAAAGAGTTGGAGAATTAGCTTTAACCATTTAAATCAGTGGAAGGTATAGTACGGCAGGTCTAGTAACTCACTGCAACCAATTAGATGTTTACAATCAAACAGATATTCAGTTAATGCTACGAGTTTATCGGTTGCTGTGTGTTACTTGACTTTTATTACTTTCCCACAACCAACTCTTATTTCTTCTAGGTTATTTAACAGAGGTGAAAGCCACCCAGTGTAAAAGCAAAAGGCAGCTGGAGGGCAAAGCAGGAGGTAGGAGCAAGTTACAGCAGTACAGCTGGAAGCAGCTAAAGTAAACAAGTAGGGAGGGTGGAAACTGTCGGACAGATTCAATTATTGCAGGCCTCCTCCTAGAGGTAATGTTTCTTGGCAGCTGCTTTGATTTGGCGCCAGGCTCGGTTGCTGTGGCTTACATTTTCACTTTAATGGTCTGGCAGAACTGTGTAACATAACACTCTTTCTCTCCTTCTCACTTTAAATAAGTTGCTTTATGTGAATAAAATGTAGTTAATTTATCTCCACCCCTGACTTTTTCTAATTCTTTGTCTAACCCCCAATTATATTTTCATAGAGCTTGGTAATAGAACCCCAGTACAGAATTAAACTTGCATTATAAATAATTCTGTTGCAGCTTCAGTGTTTATTTTCCCCACCGGTATTTCAGGTTTATATGGATGTGCACATAAAATAGTCACATCAAATCATATATTTTTTCAGTTTTATTTTAAACAGATTTACTTGTCTCTGTGTCTGAAAATTCTAAATGATGGTTGAGCAAAGGCCCATTGCAGGAGAAAGGTGGGTATTGTATTTGAGGTTCAAAGGACCTTTCTACCACCTTAGTGGTAATGAGCTTTTGTTCCTGTGCAAAACTGACGTGTCAAACGCTTCATTGTAGTCCCACAGATACTGAGCGCAGGACTCATTCACAGTTGTCTTAAGCTATTTTATTTCTTCCGACAGCTGCATCTATCAGGAAAAGCTTTCCCCATCTGTTCTCTCCTTCTGCCGTCCTCTGAATGGCTGGTTTGTTTGTAATTTAGCACCCAGACAAGAAGGATTCCAGCGTCAACACAAAGAAGGCAGCTGTTATGTGGGTCAGCAAAAGAAATGCCCTATTTATTTATTTTTTTAAATAAAGAATATATCAAATGCATAGCTCTTTCAGCAGATACTATGTCAAAGGGTAGAATTAGAAATACAGTACATATGGGCTATGCTCTGTTGTGTTCCAAAACATATTTTTAGCCTGGTATAACATCCTGCTACCAAGGCCATGTATATCTTGTACTAGAATCTGCATTTATATTAAACAAAAATATTTTTTTTTTTGAAGAGCTTTGCTACTTTTTTAAAGCTTTGCTGGATTTGTTTTGGAGTCTTCATCCACCCTGTGGTTTACATCTAAGTTTGGTGCCTGACAAACATGAAGATCATATGACTTTCCTAAGGTCACAGGGGGGGCGGGCTGACTGAGAAACCGTGTCATTCAATCCAGAAGTCTAATGTTTTATATAACTGGGTCTCTCACTGATCTGCGTATGCCCAAGTGAAGCCAGCAATCTTATTTTTATATGTCTGCTGTTCATATCCATTGCAGATTCACAAAGTTCTTTTAAGGGGTACATTCACTTTAAATTCGGCCTTTTTTCAGCAGGATTCGGATTCGGCCGAATCCTTCTGCTCAGCCGAACCGAATTCTAATTTGCATATGCAAATTAGGGGTGTGAGGGAAATTGCGTGACTTTTTGTCACAAAACCAGGAAGTAAAAAATGTCTTTCCCCTTCCCCACCCTTAATTTGCATATGCAAATTAGGATTTGGTTCGGTATTCAGCCGAATCTTTCACAGCGGATTCGGCTGAAACCCTCTACACTGCCTCCTGATATCCCCCCTGGCTGCGGAGGGGGGTTATGGCTGTGGCCCCGGGAGGTGAAGGGGGCTTTGTGGCTGGAGGCAGGGGGGCCTGGGGAGGAGGAGGGAACTACTGCTTTTAGGACTGAACCCATTGCTACTCCCTGTATTCTTAACATTAGTAATGATGATGAGAAATCAAAGTGCCTTTTTATTGTGGTTGATTTTGTATTTTGCCCTATACTGTGGGTGACTGTGTCACCCACAGGAATAAGTGCATTTTCCAGAAGAAGATAGGGGCAGGCAGTAATAATGCTATTATGCTATTAGAGTTTTTCTTTGCGGATGTCCAAGGCACATGCAGAACACGTGGCTGATGGGACATAGACTACAGTGAGTGTTAAATCTCTGAAATATATTATCCACCCAAGACCAAATACGGCCAGGCTTAGATGAGAAGGCACCCCCGGCAATTTGGGAATTGTTCAGCTACAGTCGAAGTGGGGTTTTGCATAAATCATGGTCAGAATTTGCAGTTTAACAACAGCTAGAGGACTGCATACAGGCTACTGAATATACTATACAACTGTTAAACAGTAGAATACTTCCTGTGTACTTTTTAATTCTGCCCTTTAGTTTAGGGCCTCAGGCCAAATGTTCTCTCCATCCTACCGTAAAACCAGCCGTGAGAGCAAAGGTGTCTGTAACCACACACACTAGTAAGTGTAAGCTCCTGGTGCTTGGATGTCTCACTGGGGATTTCCTGGCAGCTAGTTACACAAAGCAGTGTTGCACTTGACACTTCCGTATATGTCTTGCCCAGCTTTACCTGTCACTTGTCATGCTGTGAATCACTGCAAAATAATAAAGAGGATATCTTATCAGGACTAGTGTCAGACTCACACATATAAATATGCCCATGTTAGGCAATGGCATTATATTTTGATGTGTTTTGACACAGAAGCATAGAGTCAATTTTGCTACTGCTGGCCCGTAAATATAACTATGTCATTGTAATATCACAGGCTACAAAAGGGGGTAGGTCTGTACAGTATTTTGGAGGCTATTGCATTTCTTTTATGTTCGTATAGTAATACAACTTTTAAATAAGAATATTGGGAAAAGACAGACAATAGTGTCTATGGCACTTAGTATAAAAGTATGGGATCTATTATTCAGCATTCCATTATTCAGGAAACTCCAACATAAGGGAATTGTTATTTTTTTCTTAGTGTTTAAATACCTATATGGAAATATATAATGATCCAGATTACAAAAAAATTCACATTATACAGAAAAACCCAGATTATTCTGGATAATAGACCCTATACCCAACTGGAAACTAATATTCACGATGGGTGTATTTTTCTAAATAAATAATGTAATAACGTTTATTGTCATCTTCAAGTTCATATCTCTGGCATATTATCCAATCCTGTTACTGATTAAAGGGATACTGTCATGGGAAAAAAAATTTTTTCAAAATGAATCAGTTAATAGTGCTGCTCCAGCAGAATTCTGCACTGAAATCCATTTCTGAAAAGAGCAAACAGATTTTTTTTATATTCAATTTTGAAATCTGACATGGGGCTAGACATTTTGTCAATTTCCCAGCTGCCCCTGGTCATGTGACTTGTGCCTGCACTTTAGGAGAGAAATGCTTTCTGGCAGGCTGCTGTTTTTCCTTCTCAATGTAACTGAATGTGTCTCAGTGGGACATGGGTTTTTACTATTGAGTGCTGTTGTTAGATCTACCAGGCAGCTGTTATCTTGTGTTAGGGAGCTGTTATCTGGTTACCTTCCCATTGTTCTTTTGTTTGGCTGCTGGGGGGGGGAAAGGGAGGGGGTGATATCACTCCAACTTGCAGTACAGCATTAAAGAGTGATTGAAGTTTATCAGAGCACAAGTCACATGACTTGGGGCAGCTGGGAAATTGACAATATGTCTAGCCCCATGTCAGATTCAAAATTGAATATAAAAAAATCTGTTTGCTCTTTTCAGAAATGGATTTCAGTGCAGAATTCTGCTGGAGCAGCACTATAACTGATTCATTTTGAAAATGACAGTATCCCTTTAAGCTATTTACAATATAGTGTGAGCCTTTACCAGCAAGTGCCTTCTTTTTGCCCTTTTTTATATTCTTGACCCTCCCGTTGTGTTTTAATAAAAACTCTGTCTTCCCAAAGCACCACCATAATTATTATTTATTCAGCCCCAAATAATTACGCACCACTTTAAAATATTATTGTAGCAAACAGGAGGTTTACAGTTAATAAAGAAACATTGGTTACATAATGAAACAGGAGGTGAAAATGCCCTGCTTGCAAGACTGTAAGGTAATGGGATTTGAAAAAATTCACGCATAAGGGTGTTTGACAGAGCTAGTGATTATCCTTTATGGCATATTGACTTCTGATAATCCAGGGTGCGTCAAATTGGCTTCTTTACACATGCAGGTTATTAGGGAGTTCCAAAGGCAATCAGCAGATCTTGCAGTCAGGAATGGGATCAAGTAATGAGAAGTAAAGGGAGCAAAGGTCAGAGGTAGGTGTGTGAAGGATTGTAATCTGGGATCAATGTCAGATTTAGGAAGGAGTTTCATTGTTATGAGCCTTGAATATCAGTACAAAGAGTTTGAATTTAAGGCAATTTGGAACCATTGGGATTTGCACAGGGAAGCAGCTGATATGGAAGGTGAGATAAGTTGCATCATTAAGGGTGATGGCCAATGGGGAGATTTGTTGAATGCAATAAATGAGCGCTACTGTGGGAGACAAATCTCCCAAAATGCTTCTCAACTGGCAATAATTAAAAATCGCTGGTGGTAAAACCTATGCGCCACTTTGTTTCTTTGTTTCCAGAGTCTACGAAGTTGCCTTTTGAGGGACTCTGGGTGACTTTGCTACAGATTATTAAAACCTCCTTCTCTTCTGTCACTTCTCCTTATACAACAAAAAGCCCCTGACACACACAGGAAGTAATAACAGATGCTCTTCAGCATAAAAACACTTCCTTGCATGGACATGCTGGAGGACATGCTGGAGCTGAGTGACCGTGTACCAGAGGCCTAATGCTTTAAAGAAATGACTGTTGTGGGTGGAATAGGTGCCTAGGGGCACAGAAGGGAGTTAAATGATGCAAACGAGCACTGGGGTTGAAAGGACAGAATGCGCTTAGAGAAGTACAAGTATAAGAATTCAGGATTAGTTAATGTTCTCCTCCACTAGTGTTTGGCAGCTTGGGATCATCTTTAAAGGAAGCAAGTTGCAATTAGTGTACCACATTTAATTACATTACATATTTAATTACATATTGTGTTATTTATCTATGGTACTTTCTTGTATGGAATGGTGGGATGCCTTCTGGACAGCTCTGTCAAGCATTTAATGCACTACTAAACATTTGTCATCAGGCCTGGATTTGTGGGCAGAACACAAAGGCCTGGGCCTAGGGAGGCAGAAGTATAGTGGTGGCATGTCGACCCGCTGGTTACAGCTGTGCTGGGGATTGGGCAGAAGATTGCGACAGAAATTGAAATCTCTCACCTGTAGAGTCCCCAGTGAATGTTGAGTAAGTGCGGGTGGCAGCAGCAGCAGCGGTTGGAGGGCGAGTAGGGATGTAAGCAGCCAGGTGGCCTAGGGGCACACAATTTTTAAATCATAGCAATTATTTTTTGATCAACAATGTCCAGCATTCTCAACTATATTATCAAAGCATGAAGCACGATGAAAGCTGTAGCATAAACCACAATAATGGGACAATAACATTTTTCACCCTTGTGAAATTGTATTGCAGTGTTATTCAATTTTAACAATTTTCAACCCTACTTTCTCCCAGTCCACTTGCGTTAATAGGCAAGTCTCCCTCTATTCCAACCCAACCTGGAAATGACTTGGCACCTTTCTTTTACTGAAAAATAAATAAAACATTTCTGAAATACATCAAATACATCTAATCATACTAAGGGTAAGGCCAGACGAGGAGATTCGGGGAGATTTTGTCGCCTCTCGACTTATCGCCACGTCTTTTGCACGACTATCTCCCCGAACTGCCTCAGCGTTTTTTCCCCATAGGCTAAAATCTCCCAGAATCTCCTCGTCTGGCCTTACCCTAAAGAGTTTTAATCTGTTAATGGGATATGTATGAAAGAGGAACTACAGTAAATGTCTGTTTCCGAAAAGTAAAGTCCCCTTTTCTTTTCTAATTCAGACCTTCCTGTCACATGTATGTATTTTTCTATTCAGTTTCTGAAAATGAAAAGCTTTCTCCCTCTCGCCACCTAACGTTGACCTGATTTTCAGCCTCTGTAATATCTGCCTGTAAGTCTTCTGACTGTGACGCTGAATAAGAATGAAACCACACAGCTGAGCAGAGGAATTTCCCGTGACGTGTCCTGGTCCCACCTCCCTAGGTGCCAAATTTCTCCCCCTCCTTTATGATAACAGCTCTCTCTTTGTTCTGATTTCTAAATAAAATCATTTTCACTTTATCAGAATACACTTTCGAAAGTAAACAGCCCTCCTATCTATCCAAATGAATTGCTCAGTCATTATATATATATATATATATATATATATATATATATATATATATATATATATATATATAGATATATATAGATATATATATATATATAAATATCATACACATAAACCTAATTTTATTGCTGCATATTAAATAAAATGTGTTATTCCTGGTAATCCTGAAAAAAATCAGACTTTGATTTTATGTTTTTAACATGCAATTAAATATTAAATTTAACAAATTACTGGACATTAAATATTATTCCAACAAGAGGATTATGTGAATTACATGATAATTTCGAAATCTGTGTAAGGGTCTGATGAAATAAACACATTCATAGGTCCTTGTGCTCGTCTTTGTATTAAAAGGGGGTTTGTTGTGCCCCAGAGGGTTCGTGCTAATTTTAAGAAGCACTTGTGGAATGAATCTGCTGTTGGCTACTGTGAATATTTCTGGCCGCATGCCAACATTCTGCTTAAAGAGAAAAACATAACCTATTTATAAATACACTGTACAATTTATCTACCATTAACTTTCCCTTAAATAGGCAGCAAAGTATGAGGGCACAGCTTGCTGTGTGTGTTTGTGTGTCCAGAACATTTTGTTGCTGCATATTTAAAAGGACTTTATTTAGAATAACAACTAATTGTAGTCATTTCTTTATTCAGCATCACAATGTGTAACAGCCCAACAGGAGAGCTGTTTCTGTAGACTGAGTTATAAAATAGTACTGTTATCAAAATGTAATGTTTTTGCCTGAAAACAGTAAATAATGTAGTTGATTAATGAAAAATAACAGAAGAGCTGTTGTGCTTTATGACAGGGATATCTATCTATCTATCTATCTATCTATCTATCTATCTATCTATCTATCTATCTATCTATCTATCTATCTATTATCTATCTATTATCTATTATCTATCTATCTATCTATCTATCATCTATCTATTATCTATTATCTATCTATCTATCTATCTATCTATCTATCTATCTATCTATCAATCTATCAATCTATCAATCTATCAATCTATATATTATCTATCAATTTATCTATCTATCTATCTATCTATCTATCTATCTATCTATCTATCATCTATCTATCTATCTATCTATCTATCTATCTATCTATCTATCTATCTATCTATCTATCTATCATCAGCCTAGCTATCATCTATCTGTGTGTCTGCCCATCTACTATCTTTCTGTCTATTTATCTATCTGTCTGTCTGGCATCTATTTATCTATCATCTATCTATCATTCATATATTTATCTATATATATATATATATATCATCTATCTATCTATCTATCTATCTATCTATCTATCTATCTATCTATCTATCTATCTACGTATCTACGTATCTATCTATCTATCTGTCTGTCTGTCTGTCTGTCTGTCTGTCTGTCTGTCTGTCTGTCTGTCTATCTATCTATCTATCTATAATCTATCTATCTTCTATCTATAGACAGATAGAAACAGTCTATCTTTCTGTCTCTATCTATCTATCTATCTATCTATCTATCTATCTATCGATCTGTCTATCTATCATCTATCTATTATCTTTCTGTCTCTGTCTGTCTATCTATCATTTAGCTATGTATCTATGAATATCTATCTATCTATCTATCTATCTATCTATCTATCTATCTATCTATCTATCTATGTCTATTTTTCTATCTGTCCGTCTAGCTATCTATTATCTATCTAGCAACCTCTTTCTTTCTTTCTTTCTTTCTTTCTTTCTTTCTTTCTTTCTTTCTTTCTTTCTTTCTTTCTTTCTTTCTTTCTTTCATCTATCTATCTATTATCTTTTTGTCTTTCTTGTCTCTGTCTGTCTGTCTATCTATCTACACTCCCAGAATCAGAGCCAGTGTCCCAGAAGTATCAAATAATGTATAACTGAAAAGATCATTAACAGTGTTGCTTGATATCTGTGAATAATTTACCAGTGTGGGTTAAGAAGTTAAACTGGCCATAGACAGGTTGCTGACTGTGTCCATTTCAGAGCAAGTTCCCATGATTGAATCAAACTGATCTGGCACAGTGCGCAGGCCACCTATGGAAAGCTGAACTGAGGCAAATTAAACGTGCTGAAATATAAATATACACAGATTCCAACCCTCTAATGCAGATATACAATACTTGTGTTTTAGGGGTGCAGCCCACTCTCTTCTACTTTAAGGCTGTCAAACGCTCCTTTTACTTTCATTTAAATTTGATCCCAACTTTTCACTTTCCGGTGAGGCCTTTTTTGTGGTTGTTAAAAACCTTAAAGGGATACTGTCATGGGAAAAAAATTTTTTTCAAAATGAATCAGTTAATAGTGCTGTTCCAGCAGAATTCTGCGCTGAAATCCATTTCTCAAAAGAGCAACCAGATTTTTTTATATTTAATTTTAAAATCTGACATGGGGCTAGACATTTTGTAAATTTACCAGCTGCCCCAGGTCATGTGACGTGTGCCTGCACTTCAGGAGAGAAATGCTTTCTGGCAGGCTGCTGTTTTTCCTTCTCAATGTAACTGAGTGTTGTGTCTCAGTGGGACATGGGTTTTTACTATTGAGTGTTGTTCTTTGATCTACCAGGCAGCTGTTATCTTGTGTTAGGGAGCTGTTATCTGGTTACCTTCCTATTGTTCTTTTGTTTGGCTGCTGGGGGGAAAAGGGAGAGGGTAGATATCACTCCAACTTGCAGTACAGCAGTAAAGAGTGATTTAAGTTTATCAGAGCACAAGTCACATGACTTGGGGCAGCTGGGAAATTGACAAAATGTCTAGCCCCATGTCAGATTTCAAAATTGAATATAAAAAAATCTGTTTGCTCTTTTGAGAAATGGATTTCAGTGCAGAATTCTGCTGGAGAAGCACTATTAACTGATTCATTTTGATTTTTTTTTTTTTCCCATGACAGTATCCCTTTAAACAATTACAAAAATCAATCAATACCGTACTACAGAGAAGTAAAGAGGTTTGTTCTGCCATGACATTTCACTTTGACATGCCTGCACTGGTGCAAGAAAAAAACAACACTAGGGGGTAGTTACACTATGACTATGTATTCCTATGTGCAACAAACAAAAACCACACAAACTTACAATCCTCAAAGCAGAAGAGATGGATCAGAAGCAAACAAAAGATATGGGAAAGGTTACAAAGAGCCATGGTGATGTTCTGGTCAGGAAACTGTGAACAAGGAGGAACAGGGAAAGTGTAAGCGAAAGTGGAACATGTTGGGGTCAATAACCAATCAGTTAGCACAGTATAGAATCAAGAACCAGAAGAGTAGTCATGGAAACAGGCCGGGTCAATAACCAATCAGTCAGCACGGTACAGAATCAGGATCCAGAAGCATAGTTATAAAACAGGCAAAGGTCAGTTCAGGCAGCAATACAGCAGTGGTCAAGGGCAGGCAAGGGTCAAGGAACAGTAAACCAGACAAGAAGAGCACCCAGGAATGATCAAGAATAGACCTACGTTGGGCAATGGGAAACTGGATGAGACACCTATAAATATTTGAATTTCGCACCAGTGCAACGATGTCACGACCAGTATAAAAGATGCATGTGCTGCTTGCAAAGTCAATGGCGCACAGAGAGGGAGGTAATATGGTATAGTGGTATAGAATGTTCTTAAATTATTTGCCTTTTTCTTCCGACTCTTTCCAGTCACTGACCCCAGCACCCAAAAACGATTATGCTATTAGTCTATAATGTTATTGTTATTGTTACTTTTTAATACTTTCTATGCAGGCCCTTTCCTATTTACATTTCAGTCTCACATTCAAACCACTGCCTGTTTGCTAGGGTAAAAAAAATACTAGTGACTGCTAAAATACCAAACTGGAGAGCTGTCAAACAAAAAAGTACAGTAAATACAGTAGAACCCTGACTTTACATACCCACTTTTTATGTTTTCCCGGAATTGAAGCTGTTTTTTAACTGTACCATACAGACAAGTGATGTCTTTTCCCCCCTGATTTTATGTCTTCCTGGTATTTACACTGTTCTGATATCCTTTGGGAAATGTAAAAATTGTGGTTCTATTGTAACTGAAAAACCATACCAAATAAGAAATGAAGACCATTTGCAAACTATCTCAGAATATCAATGTCTACATTATACTAAAAGTTAATTTAAAGATGAAGTACCCCTTTAACCTTAAAAAAAGGATAGCTACAGCTCGTCTTGTAGCCATTATCCATGTTCTGATCATTTTAGTAGTTGCTAGAAGGGAAAGGGATTGTGTCAACACTGCCATAGAAAAACAACACATTATCACAGTGGTATTATTATGGTCAGGGAAGGAAGGGGTCTTGAATAACCCCCAGGCAGCCATCTGATTTGGCTGTAATCTAGAAAGGACTCACACTGTGTGCTGGGCAGTACCTTCATTATCACACTTTTGATATGACAATACATTAAAATGAATAGGTGATGCACTTTCCCCCCAGGCATGGGAGTATTACACAGTAATGCCATTCATAAATTTCAGTTTTATGAATGGCAGTTGTGCCTTGGGTGATGTCCCATACCTTACACTATTTGATATTCAGCCTTAGCTTAGGTGTATAATAACAAACACAATCAGTTCTTTCTGAGCATTGTATACCATTGAGTATGTAAATCAGGGGTTCCCTCCTTTATTCTCAAAAGTTCTGCTTTCTCTTCCTAGTTATCTTGGCCAATGTTTAGAATTCTTTAATTTACATTATGGGTATCAAAACCAGGCTGAGAATATATGGTTCCATAACTGCAGGTAGGCCCTTTTTTCATAACTAAATATGTGGGAGGAGGTTTCATTTTTGTATCACACAGACCCAGCTAATCATGCTTACTATTATTATTTATTTATAGCTTTAGAGGAACGTTCTTTCCTGGCCAGGGACTTGACTGTCAGGGCGAGTTCGCTCAATGAAGCGAAACTCGCTTCTTATGGGGAACTGATATACTTGTTTTTGATGTAAAAGAGGCTGTAATAATGATCTTTCCTGCGACCATTCCCGAAGAAAAGAGCATTCGATTTCATTAACCCTAGCCAATGTTCAGGCACTTTCAAACAAATAAATCTTCAGTCTAGGACGATCGATGAGACGACTGATACCCAAGTCTTTTGGCTATACAGGTCACCTCATCTACCACCATAAACACACTGGGGCAAATTCACTAAAGGGAGAATTTTCGCCAGCGAAGGCTCCGCCACACTTAGCGCCACTTCTCCAGGCATAAATACGTTACCACTACGATAATTAACTAAAATGTGAAGTTGCTTCTCTGTAGCTGAACACTGGCGAAGTTTCGCTAGTGTTAATTTATCAGTGCGATCATTTCATTGTGAACTTTCGCTAATGTTCATTTCTGCCTAGCGAAACTTCATTAGTACTGTTACGCTTAGGTCAATTTGAATAAGGCGGGTACATATAGGTCATATAGACGTCTTTATTAGAGATGTTGGTTCAAATACTTGAAGTGGCCACTTATTATTACACATGTCCAAGGAAGCAAAATAAAGATAAAAAAGATCCTCTAATGCCCTGGACATGAGTCCATCCTAAAACAAATGTGGCATGCCCCTCAAATTGGTTAAAAGATTGTTAAAACAAAAATCTATAATACTTTTGAAAGCAATCTCACTTTTTTTGTTGGATTTTTATGACTTTTCGGCATACAGGATATGATGTCACTGACATAATATTGAGGAGGATGTAGCTTCATCTTATCAATTTGCCTGGTCTAAGGTGGTGAAGGAAACTTTGGCGAAAGAGGTAACGTTCTGTAAAATTCGCATTATTTTGTAATGACTACACGTATTCATCAAAATGGGAAACTTCAACTCGGCAAATGAACACCACCGTACTTTTGACAGTGAAAATTTGTCAGCGTCAAGATCCTTAGCAAATTTTCTCTAGCATTACTATCTTCCTAGCAAAACTTTGTTAACATACTTACACTTATGTCAATTTAAATATGGTGGCTACATAAAGGTCATATGTATGTCTTTATTAGAGATGGTGAAATTGCTGGAAGTGGCCACTTATTATTAAAAATGTCCAAGGAAGCAAAATAAAGACAAAAGAGATCCTCTATTGTCCTAGACATGAGCCCACCCTAAAACACATGGCATGAGCTTCAAATGGTTAAAAAAAGTATAAATATCATATATTTAACATTTACAACTTGTAACACAATTCCACATTACTATATGAAAAAACGCCCTCATTTTAAAAAAAATGTATGACTTTTTTTGAATACAGGATGTGATGTCACTGCCATTATAATGTTGAGAATGTAGCTTCATCTTATCAATTCACCAGCCAGTACTCGGTGAAATAGACTTTGGCTAAAAGGATAACTTAAAGGGCATGTAAAGGCAAAAAAATAAAATCCCATTTTTACTTTCTTTAATGAAAAAGGAACCTATCTCCAATATACTTTAATGAAAAAATGTGTACTGTTTTTATAAGAAACGTGACTGTATGCAGTGAAATTCTCCCTTCATTTACTACTGTGGATAGGAATTGTCAGACAGTCCCTAACTGCTGAGCAGGGAAACAATCATACTTATGAACACCAGGGGGCAACCCCCCACCTTACTTACCAGCCATGCAGAACTCAAGCAGCTTTGTTTCTTACCCTGTAGAGCAGTCGGCGACTGTGTAGAGATTTGTATTGGATTTTATTTTTGCCTTTACATCCCCTTTACTGTTTCCAACTCCAGCTGCAGGGACAAAGATCATGGAGCCAGATTTAAACAGATAAACTGGGATTCTATTTGGAGGATTATTTTGCTACAGCCACTTTGTTGCAGAGTTGGATAACGTTTGTATTAAACAATACAAAAACTATAAAATTCACATTAGATTACATGACAACACAGGACCCAGTGCAATCTGCATATTCTGATTATAAATCAGTCTTGCTGTATCGGCTTCTGGCAGATATTATTTGACTTGTGCTGTTTTGATAATTTATGATGATCCCTAAGCAACCCAGACCACACTGAGCATGTGCATAGTCTTGTCTTGCAAACATGTTTCACAAAGTTACAAGATGGTGACCCCCTGTGACCAACTTAAGCATAAATCATTTGTTTGATTAGGCTTGTGGTGCAGTAAGTTCATGTTTATGTTTAGTATACAAAATACAGCATTTCTAGCCTTATTCTATTTTAGACTTTACTTCATGCTTTGATAAATTAGCGGATTAACGATTATTCACCAGGGTGAAAATTCACCTGGAGAAAAGGCGTGAAACTTCTTTTGCACTGATCTTTTTCTTTAGCGAATTGCCATCTCTATGCCAGTATGTATGCCAGATCTATGGGGCTCACTGTAGGTGGTGAGAGATAGACAGGACCAGGCCAGGAAACCCAGACTGACCGCCGCCCCTCCCCCCACACACGCCATACCAGCGTGATGGAGAGAGAGGTGACGGAGGGGGTGAGTGATGGAGAGGAGGAGGGGGTTGACACCGGTGGAGGGAAGGGAGAGAGTTGAGATCAACGGAGGGGAGAGCAATGAAAAGGAGTGCGATGGAGGGGAGAGCGACGGAGGGGAGACGAGGGAGGGGACAGTGACAGAGGAGAGGGTGATAGGAGGGCGGTGAGAGCAACGGAAGAGTGGGTGACAGAGGGAAGGAAGGGGAGTAAGACTGAGGGGTGCAGACTAGGGGTAGGCAGAAGACAATTTTAGAGGTAGCTGCCCAGTGCCCCCCTAGCATTGTGCCCTAGGCAGCTGTCTCTTCTGCCTACCACTAGTTCCTGGCCCTGGAGATAGAGGCAGGCCAGCTAGTTTAGCAGCTGAGGCTCCCTTGAGCAGAAAGAAAGGGGGAACACCTTGTAAGTACCTTGCCAGTTCGGGATCCAGTGTATATGCAGCTAGTACTATTTTGCCACTATTTTTGCCCTAAACACAATGTCTTATTGTGCCAGAAACCTGGTGGCATTTATAGTCACTGGATCCGAAAGGAAGGGTATTAGGAAGGAAGGCAGCAGAAGAAGGAGTCCTAGTTCTATTTTATTAGTGATAACATTTGTTCTGTATAGTGTCAATTACTGAGAACTGGAAAAGCTGTGCTAGTTAGTGTGAATAACGCTATTTGACACTGGTTTTCGTTCTGAAATCCGAAAAATTCTAGTTTCTCTGCGACAATTCTTTAAAGTCAAGTTTTTCAAGTGACAATTCAAAAAAGTTGCACAAATTTGTCAAGACTTTTCCCGCACACATTTTTTTAATCAAAATTTTTAGTAAATGTAGCCATATCGTGGTTGGAGTTCGGCCGAATTCATATTTTTAATAAAATGGAAAAATTGAGATTTAATAAATAAGCCCCCTTAGGGGCAGATCACAGAAATTACTCACATCTGAATTTTTGCTTTGGTAATCTTCACCAAATTTCTCTCAACATCAGACGCTATGTCGTGACGAATGCGCGTATTCATCAAAATACGTAATTTAGGCTCAGCAAAAGAACGCTGCCGTACTTTCATCAGCAATAATTAGTTGGAGTGAAGAAACGTTGTTAACTTGCTTACGCTTAAGTTGTTTAAATTCAGTGGGTATATAAAGTTCACATGTATGTATTAATGAGTGATTTGGTTAAATTGCTGGAAGTGGACACTTTTTATTATAAATTAATTAAAATCCCACAATTCTCTCTTTAGGAAATCGGCCCCTTGGGGGCTTATGTCAGGGCCGGGCCATGCTGACAGAGCACCCTAAGCACCTGGCAAGATACCCCCGCTCATGTGCGTGCGCTCAGAACTGTTTGCGCAGGCAAGTGCTCTGAAGCGCGTGCGCGCAACTGTGCGCAAGAACACACACGCCGCATAACAAGGCATGTTATGAAGGGGAAGGGCACAGGAGGGAGGCACAGGAGGGAGTGACAGAGGGAGGGGGAAGTGCTAGAGGGGAAGAGAGGAGAGAGGAGGGAGGAATCCTATAGCAACCTGTTTAAAAGCAAGCATCTTATTGGTTGCTATGGGTTACTGCTCCTGGGCAAACTTAGTGCCTTTTTTACATGGGCCCTTTAGTGTCTAACTACAAATCTCCCATTCTCTGTAACAGTGGTGTGTGCCCCAAAGGGTTAATTCAGCCATTACTACATAAGATATCATTTCCATAGTACACCAAGTTACATGCAATCACAGAATAAGGTTAGAAATGGCACCGACTTGCAGGGTTGCCACCTTTTCTGGAAAAAAATACCGGCCTTCGTATATATTTATCTTTTTTTCCCTATTAATAACATTGGGATCAACCATCATTTTTACCGGCCAGGCCACTAAAAAACCGGCCAGGTGGCAACCCTACCGACTTGTGAAAACAGTTTGCTAATATAGTAACTTATTATTATAACCGGATCAGTAAACCCTCTCCTTCACCGTATATGACCTCTAAGGTAAATAGTAATTTAAAAATGTTGCAAATATAATTCTATATAATTTTATGCTGAACCAGACAATGTTTTTGCAATGTTTTGCAGTTGTGGAATTGCTTACTGAGATCTGCTTGCAAGAGGGTAAAGTATATTTTTTTTATTTTAACATTGGTGTAATGGGCAGTTCAGTCAGCAGGTGGCAGCAATCTCTATGATTGAATATAGTTAGTAAATGATCTGTGATGTTTTTAGCATGGTGGGATTCTAGGCCCTGTATCCTATTGTACTATGTGGAAATATATCTATTATGTAAATTGACATCCAACTGAGTATAAAGAAATGATATTACTTTTTATTAATTTTATTTGCCATTTCATTTTTAAAGTGATTTGTGATAAAATTTATATATAGCATTCTCTGCATTAAAGACACATATTTGCAATATATATTAATTACTGACAATATAAGGTTCAGGAGATACTCAAATAGCTAGTATTGAGTTAACCAAGAGTATCGCCTGAACCCTATATTTTTGGCAATTCAGTATTTTTTTAAAAAAATACGATATTTTGGTAATTAATATAAAAATAACTTTGGTAATTAATATATATCGCAAAAATGCTTTATTAGTGCAGAGCAAACAATATATACTTTTTATGATTTTTGAACAAATAGAAAACTAATAGAAAACATGCAATGTGTAGGGACAGATATACAAAGCACCAACTATACAATGAACAGCAGAGGGCACTTTGGTTTGCAAATGGTTCTTTTCGCAATACATGTTAGAGGCCTGAAGAGGTAGTAGGCTGTTCTGTGAACCGTGAGCTGCATTAGAGTATGTAGGTTGAAAATTGTAATGGCATCAGAAGTGAGAGCCATAGGAATGAATTAGGAAAAGCAGTGGTTGTAAGAATAAAGCATGAACCTGACATTTTCAAAAAGCTTATTTATCACATATTTACCAGAGAATAGCAGTTTGGGTTGCCACCTCTCTGAGAAAACAACTACAGGCCTATATTTTTTGTTTTCCATATTATGGAGGAGATTTGGCTTGGGAAACAATATGTCCTTTGTGTCATCACCCTTAAGCAGAGTATACACTCGCAAAGCTCTTAGGGGCAAATTCACTAAGATCCGAAGTTGCACTTCGCCAGGCGTAGTTTCGCCAGCGCTACGCAAATTCACTAAAATGCGAAGCTACGCTCAGGGAGGCGAACGGTAGTGAAGTTGCGCTACCGTTACTTCGTCAGGCAAAGCAAAGTTACGCTAGTGATGCCTAATTTGCATACGGCGCGAAGTTAAAATATAATGGGCGTATATGCTGCAGCAACTACATTACACTACACAAGCCCAGGAAACCTTTAAAAAATAAAATAAAGGTGTTCTTGTGCCCTACACATGTGCCCACTGTATCGTTGAGTTGCCATATGTTAGGAAATGTAGGGGGGAAGGAGGGTACCCCCAAAAAAATATGCTATTTTTCATACTATCACCCTTAAAAAAGTAAAAGACGCTAGCGTTTTTTTGGGACTTTGCTAGCGATTTTACTCCAGCACCCATTAGTAAATCAGCAAAGTAATGAAATTACGTCACACTGGCGAAATTGCGCTAGTGTTAGCCGCTTCGCTCATTAGTAAATTTGCCCCTTAGTGTGTCTCATGCACCTCTCTCACAAAGAGTGACTGACCAACTAGATTTTAAACCCTCATAATTAGACTGCTGACTCAACATATTGGCCTGTGGATTTTTATTGTTAGGTTCATCAAGCACACATTTTACCCAAGAGGTCAGTAAAGTACCCGCTATGGAGTAGCAACCCTATTAACCGTCCATTAAGTAAAATACAAAAGGCCTCATTTACTTAAAGGGCATGTAAAGGCAAAATAATAAAATCCCATTTTTACTTTCTTTAATGAAAAAGAAACCTATCTCCAGTATACTTTAATTAAAAAATGTGTGCCGTTTTATAGAAATCTGACTGTATGCAGTGAAATTCTCCCTTCATTTACTGCTGTGTATAGGAATAGTCAGACGGTCCCTAACTGCTGAGCAGGGAAACAATCATACTTATGAACAGCAGGGGGCAACCCCCCACCTTACTTACCACCCATGCAGAACTCAAGCAGCTTTGTTTATGACGATCCCTAAGCAGCCCAGACCACACTGAGCATGTACACAGTCTTAGTCTTGCAAAGATGTTTAACAAAGTTACAAGATGGTGAGTGACCCCCTGTAGCCAACTTTGAAAGAATAAATTATTTGTTTGATTAGGCTTGTGGTGCAGTAAGTTCATGTTTATATTTAGTATACAAAATACAGCATTTCAAGCCTTATTCTATTTTAGACTTTACATGCCCTTTAAAAGGAGCATGGTCAAAGTCGTGTTGCACTAAATATAACAAGATCCTTGCTTCTTCTGGCAATTTAAAGAGATAATGTTTCAGTTAGATTTTTCTAGTACTGAATGTGAAATTGCACTGTGCACTAGTGATGTACCCCCCTCTGGTACTGGAAAGGTAAACACAGGATGGTGAACATGGATGACATCACAAACCCTGCCTCAGGGTGGCACAGGGCACAGAATATAAATATACAAATGCAGCTCAAAGTATTGGCTAGTATGTCATGATGCGTGTAGAGGGGTGGGGGGCTGGTGGAGGGGGCTTATTGCTGGGCCAGGAGGGGCAGGGAGGGTGTGGGGGGCTGTGGGATGCAGGGGCCCTTTCTGGGCCAACCCCAGTGAGCCCCAGACCCCCAGTCTGACACTGTAAAACTAACCATGCACAAGCCAATTTGCCTGTTATCTGATTAATTAACCTGCAGGCTAAACAGTCTATTGATACACAATCCCCTAAAGCAGGGCTGTCCAATTGGACCCCCCCCCCTTATATGGCCCTCCACATCAAAGTCTGCCTGCAGTGTCTGCTTACCATATGTAAGATTTAAAAGGTATCACTACAGAGATTCACTGGCCCCTGCATTATTTAAACCTCAAATTCAGACTAATCCCCTGTATTGTTCACACTTGTGATCCCTCTGCATTGTTCACACTTGTGACACCTCTATTGTTCACATCCTAAAGGCCTGTACTGTTCACACCTGAGACCCAGACTGAAACTGCCACATTGTTCACCTGTTCACACCTTATTCAAAATGCTAATGGGGCACCAGCACTGTGTCACTGTATGTAGTACATATTAGACTGGTCCTGATTCCTGTCTCCTGCTCTGTTCTGTCTTCCATATGCTCCCTGTGTGTGTAATACTTAGGTATTTGTTCTGGGGGTTTGTTAGCAATTGAAAATTATTGTTAGTGGCCCCTAAGGTGTTTAATCATATGCTGTGGTACTGTATTATACACAGGGGAGGAGGAGGCATATGGATTTATAGGTATGTCTTATATGACTTAGCTTTTTTTCCCATATGAGTGACATCCTTGCCAGGGCAGGCACAAGGTAGTTTGGCACCCTAGGCAAGAGCTTCAATCAGTGCCCCCCTGTCCTGCATTACCATTTCCCTCCTTACCATGATGGTTTTTAAATAAAGAGAGCAAGAAAATGTACAACACTTTTTCATTTATATTACTGCTCCCTATACCTGTACCAGTAAGCCCAGCAGCCATCCATAATACACCCCACCCGTACCTATGCAAGCAAGCTCAACAGCCATCCATCATACAGCCCTCCTGCAGCCATCATATTGCCCCCAATCTTTACCTGTGCCAGCAGCAGCCAAAAATAAATCTGATCACATCATATTGTCCCCAAGTATTTATGTACCTGTGCCAGCGCCAGCGCCCAGCAGCAACAGCAAACATATGGGCCCCAAATCTGTACCTGGCTGTGCCAGCAGGAAGCTTCACACTTTACAGTAATAGAAAGAAAGTCTTCAGTTCAGTGCAACTGTGCAAGGCTGAGAGCAGCGAGAGCCACACCAAGCAGGCCGCCAGCTCTTTGCCTCTCTCTGTCACCCAACACATCAGTGACATCATTGACGCGTCTACGCACGTCGCACTGCACCGCACAGAAGGAGCTATTACTTGCCGGCAAGAGGGAGAAGGAGATGGATTCCACACAACAGGGTGACCATGATTACTGAAACAAATTATTACATAAACACTTGAAAAAAAAAATGAAAAAACTTAAAAAAAAATCCCCTTAAAAGTGCGCCCCTCCATAATGGCGCCCTAGATAGCCGCCTACTCTGCCTACCCCTAGTTCCGGCCCTGATCCCTGCAGTGAGCACCAACCATTTGGTTTTTTTGGTGTGCTATTAATATGGACATGGTTTTGCGGTAACATGGGTGTGGTTTAACGTGGGTGTGGTCTAAAAACAGGGAGTGGCTAACACTGGCTTCCGTTATTGGCCATGCACCATGTAGATTAGAAAAATTCCGGCCCTCGGTACCATAGAAGTTGGACAGCACTGCCCTAAAGTACAGCTTCCTCATCAAAGGGTGAACATTTGTCTGGATTGATGATGGATGAACTTCTACAAGTAACTAATTGGCTTACAAAGCAAATAGGAAAATAGTCCCAAAAACAATTGGCTGTAATCAGCTTCATGAATTGGGGAGATTGCATTAACAGTACCTAATAGTTCCCCTCTTACACTAATTACACACAGCACCAAAATTGGCTGAAAAAGGCTGCAGGCTAATTTATTTAATATATCAACATAATTTTAGCTAACTTTGATAGTAATACACGTTACACAATAAGTCAGATGAACATGGACGTGTATCAATTAGCCCGTGAAGGCTGCATAACAGATTATAATGTAAATGAGTTACATTACATTAACTACTTTAAGAACCCAAGACCAAGCCTGTGACTAAGATTATGTAATTTACAAGTCTCCTCTGCCTATATGTCCATTTGTTCCCTAAGCCTATCATCATCTTAGCTCTGTGATTGGCAAACTTCTTTACTTAATTTTTCAGAATTCATTGAGGTCTGACATAGTGCAGCGAGACTGGCGAATTGCTAATATGGTGCCTCTATTCAAAAAAGGATCCCATTCTCATCCTAAAAACTATAGGCCAGTTAGTTTGACGTCAGTGGTAGGAGAGCTTTTCAAAGGGTTAATAAAGGATAAGATACTGGACTTCATAGCAAATCATAATACTATGAGTGTGTGCCAGACTAACTTAATTTCTTTTTATGAGAAGGTAAGGAGGGACTTCAATTCTAGGATTTACACTTTGCTAAAGCATTTGATACAGTGCCACACAAAAGGTTACTGGTTAAATTAAGGAATGTTGGCCTGGAACATAGTATTTGTACCTGGATAGAGAACTGGCTAAAAGATAGACTACAAAGAGTGGTGGTAAATGGAACATTTTCTAATTGGACCAGTGTTGTTAGTGGAGTACCACAGGGCTCTGTACTAGGTCCTTTGCTTTTCAACTTGTTTATTAATGACCTGGAGGTGGGCATTGAAAGTACCGTTTCTATTTTTGCAGATGATACAAAATTGTGCAGAACTATAGGTTCCATGCAGGATGCTGCCACTTTGCAGAGTGATTTGTCTAAGTTGGGAAACTGGGCAGCAAACTGGAAAATAAGGTTCAATGTTGATAAATGCAAGGTTATGCACTTTGGCAAAAATAATATAAATGCAAGTTATACACTAAATGGCAGTGTGTTGGGAGTTTCCTCAAATGAGAAGCATCTAGGGGTTTTTGTAGATAACACGTTGTCTAATTCTGGACAGTGTCATTCTGTGGCTACTAAAGCAAATAAAATTCTGTCTTGCATAAAAAAGGGCATTAACTCAAGGGATGAAAACATAATTATGCCTCTTTATAGGTCCCTGGTAAGGCCTCACCTGGAGTATGCAGTGCAGTTTTGGAGGGTAGACTGTCAAGGTTGGGGTTGTTTTCTCTGGAAAAAAGGCACTTGCGAGGGGACATGATTACACTTTATAAGTACATTAGAGGACATTATAGACAAATAGCAGGGGACCTTTTTACCCATAAAGTGGATCACTGCACCAGAAGCCACCCCTTTAGACTAGAAGAAAAGAACTTTCATTTGAAGCAACGTAGGTGGTTCTTCACAGTCAGGACAGTGAGGTTGTAGAATGCACTGCCGGGTGATGTTGTGATGGCTGATTCAGTTAATGCCTTTAAAGGGGAAGGAAACCTAGGTGGCGCAAAAACCCTCCTCCCCTCCCGTGTGTTGCCCAATTTCCCTCCTCCCCCCTGGCCTACCCATCCCACTGGGCAAATGCCCCTAACTTGTTACTTACCCTTCTGCGCAGGTCCAGTCCAGGGAGTTCACAGGCGACATCTTCTTCCACGCGATCTTCTTCCTGCTTTGTGACTTTTGGCGCATGCGCAGTAGATCCGTACCGGCGAAATGCTCCTACTGCGCATGCGCCAAAACGCCGTTCAAAGCAGGAAGATCGCGTGGAAGAAGATGTCGTCTGTGAACTCCCTGGACTGGACCTGCGCAGAAGGTTAAGTAACAAGTTAGGAGCATTTGCCCAGCGGGACGGGTAGGCCAGGGGGGGAGGGAGGGTGGGGGGTAGGGTTTTTGTGCCACCTAGGTTTCATTTCCCCTTTAAGAGTGGCTTGGATGATTTTTTGGATAGACATAATATCAAAGGCTATTGTGATACTAAACTCTATAGTTAGTATAGATATGGGTATATATAATTTATGTGAAAGTATGGAGGGGTGTGTGTATGGATGCTGGGTTTTCATATGGAGGGGTTCAACTTGATGGACTTTGTCTTTTTTCAACCCGATTTAACTATGTAACTATGTAACTATCAGAACTGCCCTTCCCAAAACATCTGAATCTAGATCTTATTTACATCCAATTCTGCATACCCACTGGGACAGAATTGTGAAACAATGAAACAGAGTCAACTCACACGTATATTTTCTGGAGTTAACCTGAAATAATCTACCTCACCTAGGCATCTGCAGTACCCTGGAGTCTGCCACCTGCTGTCAATAATTTGCACCCCCAAAACTAACCTACCCGCTCCTTTAAAATGTCAAAAGGGAGCACAGCAGTGGGGCAGGGCTGGGATAGCATGGGGAATGTAATTTGCAATAACTCATTCCATGCTGTTTTCAATTGTTCAATTGTTGTTCAAATTTAGGGGCCCCATTATAGTTGGTCTAGGTCAGGACTGTCCAGCTGGAGGCCTGCGGGTTGAATATGGTCCTCCAAAGGATTTGGCTCGAAGGCTCCAAAGACTTCACTGTACTACAATATTATTTTAATTATTTCTCTATCTTGAATATGCTGTATGTGAAATAATCATCCCACTGCAAGTAATATATTGTACAACACTGGTCTAGGTGGAAGATGCTGTATTACTTGTTTTTATACCGGTTTATAGAACCCAAAACTTGCTAACACATTACCAGATACATCATAGTCTGAAGATAACCAAGTATAATTACCATCAGAACTGTAAATTGCATGAAAATTATATTACCATAGCACTATACTAACTATGTTTATACAGTCTAGGAAACAGTTGCAGCAGATGTATATATGGGGCATTGTAAGCACCACAATACATAGAAAATGGATTTTCCAGCTGTGATGAGATTGTAAATTGCTCTCTATATTGTTTTAAAAAAAACAAAACAAAGCAAAACAATCACTGCATAACTAAATATGTTTAACCAAAACAGGAAATTATCATATAGATTTTATTGTGCCTAGGGTGTGATAAAATCTGGCTGATGAAAATCGGTTTCGGTTTCATCTGACTATAGTGATAAACACCATTGGTGGCATATTATATTTAATATATTTTAGATCTAGACATCTAGAAGGAAATATGCTTGGTTATAATACTTTGTTTTTCTATGCCACTGTACATGCAGCATTTTATCAAGGGGCTGATGAGTCATAAGGAAAATTGCTATCTCCCAGGTGCTTGAAAAATAGTATCACAAGATAACACAGGCAGCACAATTATAAGGCAATAAAGGAAAAAAAATAATTATATATGGTATAATTATAATATTGTATAACAGTCGCCCATAGAGACCAATAGTAGGTAGCAACTAGTATTCACCAGTAAAAGAAACTGGATATCTAAGCCAAACCTTATAATTGGTTTATAATGCCCAGTACATTTTCAGAGATAGACTCACATATTGAATTTATATAGGGGTATTTAACCCTTAGTTGTGCTCCTACCTTTCACTATCATGCTACAGTCCCTGTCATCTATATACTTACAGCTTCAATAGCTGATCATCATTATAGGCGTTTTGATTAATCCTGCTGCAAACTGGTACCATATATCCCCCCTCTCTTTCACTTTCTAGAGTACCAACATAGTTTCTGTTGTTCTACAACAAACTTTAACAGGACTAACCCCCATTAAATACAACTGCCCCTCTATCAGCTCCCGGCAGCACAATAAGGACCCAAGGATAAAAATAGACTTCAGCTAAGATCCTGTATAGTCTAAACATTTAACAACCTCAGTCTGAGAGTATAATTAGAACAAAATGGATAATTAGCATATTAACCAAAGTGGTGCTAATAGAGTAACTAAAAAAAATAGATTTTACAGTGCTTCTTAGTGATGTCATGACGCTCGGCATCAAAGCCGTCAAACACCAGCATCACAGGGACCGGGAACCCGGAAGTGCGCGTCTGCGCACCAACAGTCTGGGAGAGACGCCTTACACATGAGCCTCTAAAGTGGCAATTTGCTCACTACCACAGCAGAGGTAAGCTGTTTGGAACTCTTGTTCCAAATCTGCATATATATGGCGGACTGTGCTCTGGGTTAAACCTTCAATCTTGCTAACATTCATTAACCCAGTTACAGATCAAAAATAGGAATAAATTAGGGTTTAGAACAAACTTTTGACCTAGTTTGAACCTCCTTTAGTTTGAACTCCTGTGTTTGTAACTGGACATACAGAGGCCCCACTTGCTAGCACATATATACTGAAAGGAGTGTTGATGATACTAAATGCATCCATACTAGCTGGATTTTTACTAGCTGGATTTTTTAGAAGTGCCCCTAATCCTTTACATGATCTGCTAACGCAACCTAGAAATTGCTTGCCTCGATTGCTTACTCCACAGAATCCTGTGTTCTGCTGCTACAAAGACAGGAGTTAAAGGAGAAGGAATACCATTTTACACTTGGGGTGGCAAAAGCTAGGCACCCCCAAGTGATTACTTTTACTTACCTGACACCCCGGGCCAGTGCTCCTATCAGGAGAAAATTGCACCGGCCCAGGGTCCTTCCAGCGAAGACCACAGATCGATCCTCTTCCTGATTCTTCTTTTATTTAAATTTAATTTAAGTAAATATTTTAATAACGCCAAGTCACACTGAAAGTCTCAGTTCAAACTTTCCATTCAGTTTCATATAAAATAAAAACATGGCATAAATGTATGATCACCAAATATACACATTCCACTGACTTCTATAGCTTTCAATTTAGATTTTTCATATTTTTTTTTGTTTAAAAATAAATCTCAATGAACGTACAAAAATAATGGCTTGAGAGGTCCCCAATTTTGCAAATGATCTGTTTCTGAGCACTGACAGTTGGGGCGACAACTTTACTAAAACTGAAAATGAAGTACAAAGTATAAAAAAAAGGGGTAAATGAAACGTTTTTTCTTAAAGTGAATTCCGCAGTAAGTAGTGTAAAAAAACAACGTCAAATATGGCATTCACAAGGCATAAAATGAAACATGCCTTGATAAACTCACCATTTATTTTATACAGTTTTTTAGGGAATTTCATTTTACACAGCATAATAAATATGCCCCTTAATCTCCTTTCAAAGCATAATGTGCCAAGAATGCTAGCCATTTCTCAATGATTTTGCATAATATACACCACACAGTTACATAATACTGGTCGCTGAAACTTCCTTTTTTATGTCTATACATTTTGATTTTGTAAAGGAATAGTGCCATCACAAAATTGCTTGATAAAACTAGCGTTATTTATAAAATTATTCATATATCAAAACTTCTTTGGAGTTGCTTCTTTCTAATTCGTTCTCTTAGTCATGCTGCTAAATAATTTTGTTACAAATGTAAAAAATAGACTTTACTGTACAGTATAAACAAACTCAGTCTTGACAGAATAAACACTAAATAAAATGGATGATCAGCATATTAACCAGAGTCTAGCTAAAACAGTAACAAAAAAAATGTATAAAACATATAAACCCTAGACATACCCGTATAAAATGGATAAAGGACTAATTAAACCCAGACATGCCAGAGTAATCACTAAATAAAATGGACATTCAGCATATTAACCATAAATGTGCCAGTATAATCAATAGATAAAATGGGAATTAACCCCCAGATGTACCTTTATAATTACTACAGAAAATGGGTAATCAGCATATTAACCTCAGACATGCCAGCAAGATCTTTTTTAGAAATGGCCAGTGAACACTCACAATCCCAGACATGTAGTTCTGCACTGAGAATCAAAATGGGCCCTGGCATTTTAGGTACACAAAGGCCCAAACAGCTCCCCATTATCTCAATAAATAGTGACTGTCTATGGCCCTTCTGCCAGAACCTACAGATTGCCAGTCTGGGCCTGCAGACAAGCAAGTAAAATCAGTGCAAAATGGCAATGAGCTCTCCATTAATTCCTGGCATGCCAGTAAAGTCAATGCAGAAAAAGAATAAAGTCCTACATGTGAGTAAAAGATGGCTGTGCATTCCACAATGGAACACACTGACATCTTGGATTTGTTTTCTTTATATGCAGATAGCAGAGAGCTGGCCAGGTACCAAAGATAAACCAAGCAATGTAGGACATTAACATTACAATTCACAACATAAAATCTTTTTGGGACGTATGATAATAGAACTGTTGCTTTGGATGAGAAAGAAAGCCCTGACTGTAACAATGTTTAGACGCAAATGATGACATTCTTACACAGTACACATACTTATTTGTTTTCTTGGAAATGCTGGGTCATGTTTGAGGAGAACAGAAAACATATAAGGCCACATCTAAACAGGTGCAGTAAAACACATTCTTAACGTTTCTGCCCATGCTTATATTGGTTTCTTTCAAATACTCTGGTTTAGTCCCATACTCAAAAAATACACAGGCAGGTTAACTGGTTCCTGATAACATTGGCCCTAGAATGTGCAAATATGATACAGACCCTAGAGTGTAAGCTCTGCTAGGGCAGGGACTAATGCAATTGATGAAAAGGCTCCCTTAAGCCAATTATCCAGAAAACTCTGAATTGCTAGACGGCCATCTCCTATAAACTCTATGTAAAACAAATGATTCTAATTAGAATGTAAAATTGTCTTTTTTTTAATAATTTCCTTTCCCCCCGTAATAATAAAACAGTACCTTGTACTTGATCCTAACTAAGTTTCATGAATCCATATTAGTGGCAAAACAATCCATTTGGGTTTATTTTCATGTTTAAATGTTTTTTACCATGCTTAAGGTATTGAGATCCAAACTATCCCTTATCTTGGAAACCCCAGGTTCCATTCTGGATAACACATCCTATACCTGTATAGTATAATAAAAATGTTGTTGTTGTGCCTGTTTGCTTTCACCTAGCACAAACATGATCATTGCGCTTATTAATGTGAATAAACCACGCACAGAGGTACAAGGAAGCCCTGTACGTTACATCTTCCATTATTAATAACACATATTATTATATATACAGAGTTGTATTTATATAAAGGCACCCAAGAGCCTGTGCCTCGGGCAGCAGCTTTAGGGGGGTGGTCCTTATATAATTGATAATTTTTATTTATAAAAATCCTCTCCGCCCACCAGAGACTGCCTACGTAAATCCGGCGGTGGAGCTGTGGTGAGGGGTCAGTAGGCTATTTTTGCTGCCCTTGACATCACATAGAGAAAGTGATGTAATGCACAGCCATGCGCTAATAACATAATACCACCTATGGAGGTTATCATATCATGGTCCAATCTGAATTATTGCTAGTGCCAACCTGTAAAACCCGCCTACTTCCTCTTGAGTAAGACTAGAACGCAGCAAGCAAGTTCCTCGCCTTCCATTCAGACCCTGTCTGCCAACAGTACACAATTCATAGAAATACAAAAAGGAGGAGAAGAGATGTAACAAAAAAACCATCCTTAGTGGATTATATGACATCTAGCAATATGAGCAGAGACATCAGTTCTGGAGAATAAGGTATGGTTTGATCTCTAAAGGAGGGGGTAGGGGTTATTTTGAAAGTTTATATTGATGTTTATTGGAATGCTGGAAAAATAGGTACTGCCATCTGCCAAAAGTAAATTGCAGGAAACCAAATAATGTTCTAGCATGAAGAATTAACGATGCAGTTTGAGACAATCTTCCTTCTACAGAAGTACATATATTAACAGACAGCGTTCATGCCTTGAGCTTATAAGGCAAATTCACTAAGATCCTAAGTTGCGCCAGCGACAGCTTCGCCACACTTTGCCAGGCGTAGTTTTGCCAGCGCTACGCAAATTCACTAAAATGCGAAGTTGTGCTCAGGGAGGCGAATGGTAAGTTACGCTAGCGATGCCTAATTTGCATACGGTGTGCAGTTAAAGTTAAATGGCCGTATATGCTGCAGCAACTACATTACACTACACAAGCCCAGGAAACCTTTAAAAGATAAAATAGAGGTGTTCTATTGCCCTACACATGTGCTCACTGAATTGTTGAGTTGCCATATGTTAGGAAATGTAGGGGGGAAGGAGGGTACCCCCAAAAAAATTTTAGATCTTTTTCAGCCTATCACCCTTAAAAAAGTAAAAGACGCCAGCATTTTTCAACTTTTTTTGAAGCATGCCCTTTCTACTCTATTGCACTTCGTCTGGTCTGAGCTGGCGAAGGCAAGTCTAGCGCAAGAGGTAACGTTCAGCAAAATGCGCAAGTTAGAGAATTAGCGTAGTTACGTCCCTTCGCCATAGCGCAACTTCGTCTGGCGTAAGGGTGTCAAGTAGCCCTAGAGTAGGTCGCACTTTAGTAAATTTGCCCCTATGTCTTTCTGCAAGAGAATGCCAATGTGGTTATTTCACACTGCTCTTACTTCATCCATGCTCTTAAAATAACATACCTGAAAAATAGCTATTGGCAAATTCATGAAGTTTTGAATGAAAAAAACTCCCTGTTCTCTACTTTATTATCACCAGTGTTGGTCATTAGAAATAACAATTGTGTTTACTTTTAGATTGGTCAGCACACCACTCCTGTCCCATGTATAAAATGAGAACAGTAAGTGAAGGGTTTCTATAAGTGGGTAATCACATTTTTACCAGTCTTTTTTGGTGATTCAGGGCACCCTTTTTTCCTTTAATAGAATATGAAAAAGCAGTTATAGAGGTAAATACTTGTATAGATGACACTTTCGGCCACTATGTAGTCACGTGAATTGGATGCAGCTGTTTGCAATGCATTTCCTTTCACTCTAGAAGTGACAGGATTAAATGTGTCCAAAAAGGGTCATCTTTTCACTGTCTGAGGAGGCTAGGAGAATTACTTGAGAAATATTGCATAGTGTGACATCCTTAGCTAGAGGAGCAGTTAAATGGGCTTTACCATATCTGCCTGGTGGCTGTAAGGGCAACCTTACTAACTAATGAATGTGTTTCATTTTGTTGCGTTAAAATCCGTGGCACCACAGTAGGGGGTCACAGAGATCATCCACTATTGGACTGAAGTCCTCCCTTAAAAGCATTAGGATCCTGGAAAATTCCAGGGCAACCCACATAGGATTCAAATGCATAACTGTAGCATATAGGAGATCTATCTGGGTCTAAAAAGATATGGTTCGGAATATTCACAACACACCCAACCTCTCCTTATTTGTTGACTCCAGTGATCAGTAATGGGGGGGTCGAGTATTTCCAATGTGCCAGTTCTGCTATTTTTTTATGTACAGAAAAAATATGGGACACACCAAAAGCTCATTATTTCTTTGGCTAAGAGGTCTTTAATGATAAATCAAATAATAAACTAAAATCAATTTAAGAAATGAATGGCGAGACTTTAGGTCACTATATTTTACTTTTAAGGATGATCATTCGATTGTTTTGCTTTCATTATAAAATGAGGAGGACATTCCTTTTCTAAACTAATGTTACCCTTAAATGAGTGGTGTAACCAGCAGTGGCCGTGCACGCCAACCCCATCCTCTACCAGGTGCGTGCTGAGTCGGGCAGGCTCACAAATTTTAATATTTGAAAGTGCCCACAGAAAGGAGACTTATGTGCAGCAGATCCTGTGGTCTGGGGCCCCATGTCCCCCACTAATAATTTCATAAACAGTTACCAGGGAAGATAATTTCCACCTTATTTTCATGGAGTTGGTGGTACTTAACTGAAAATACTGTTCCATCAATTTTGTGGTCATTCATGACCCTGGGTGTGCTCATCTCCCCCCTAAATGCTCTTGTCATGAACAACAACTATTTTGCTGGAATAATACATTTCCCTTTTTTTTGGAGTAGCGACAGCATAATGAATTGTTCCCTAAATACAAAGGCACTCAGGGCAGTTCAGCTATAGTACTTTTTCCATTGGAATACGCACTGCTGATATCTTTCGAACGCTGTCAATGGGAAGCTATTAGCATATGGTTTATAGAAAAAAATATGTATGGTCCATAAAGTGCTTGCCATGGTTGCAATCAACAGTGATTTCTCAATTTAATTCTAGTGGCTTTCCTACAGAAACATTAGCGTGACTGGGAAATATGACTGGTCAGACACACTTGCTAATGACGTAAACTAAAAACAAAATCCATAGCCTATTCATTTCATCTACCATTGGGAAGGGTTGGGGAATGATTCCTTTATCTTTCCTTCTCTATCATCTAAAAGCTATAGACCTAGGGGGTTATGTACTAAAGTCAGTTTTTTTCTGGTCAAGGGGAAAATACTATTTTTTTTCACAAAAAGAAACATCCTGAGGCTGCTAAGTCGGAATAAAAAAGTACTCCATCTCAACCTGTCAAGGTCATGTAGAAGTCAATGGCAGATGTCCCCTTTACAACTAGAAGATATCATGATCTGCGCTGGGTTTCATACAAAAAAAATCTGCGTTTTAGGGCAGCAAATTTTAAAAAAAATCATAAAACTGTTTTACAATGTTATCGAAACTTCATAGAGTCTTTTTCCGCACCAAATTTTTTCAATTATTATTATAAATAAGGTAACATTTCTTCATCTACTCCTCCACTTGTTCTTATTCTAAGATGACGTGGATGTGATTTTACTCCACCTGAGACAGTCTGAGACTAAATATTCAGCTTTATATATTACTTCCAAAGATATGGAATGCTAGGCCAACTTTTCATGGGGTGAGAGTAGTACTGGGGGTCAATTATAAAGTTTGTGCTGTGAATAATAATTGTTCTCAAATGGCTCGCAAATGAGATGGGTGTTTGTGTGAGTGCGAACTCTGTTTGTGTGTGTAAATAGCGTTGACAATAAATAAATTGCAACTTGCGAAAACTGTTGCACGAAATTTTTCTTCTCCACCAACGTCGTGGCTTAATTCAAATACAGAAAGTTAGCATACATATTTGCAATTTGTGATTTGGAGGGTGTGGTGTCACTATTCCAGCATTCCACATGACAAAGGTTATTACAGCTATTGAATAGCATCTCAACAAGTACAGTAATTGTCCTTATGTATTTAGGGAATTTATTTTATGTACTATACAGTGTATGTTGTTCATACAAATGTCTGGGACTTGTGCCAAATTTTCATGGGATGGTAGGTGAAGTCCAACATTTTTTCAGATATGTTGACAGCTGAGTAATGATTGAGTGGACACATTGTACTTTATAAGTGCTTTTTTGATGGCCTGCTTTTTACGTGATCAAATATGCAGAAGGACTTCTCTAAGATGGTTTTGTTTATTAACTAACGTCAAAATATTCAGCTCAATTTGTTTTTTATTTATCAATAGCTTTATACAGGATGCATATAAAGTACAGAGAAAATCAACAGTAACAATAATGAGCTAAGGTGCAGAACAAGTTAGTGGCTAGGTGGGACATTCACTAAGAATCGTAGTTGCGCTGGCGTCCGCTTTGCCGCGCTTCGGCGCACTTCGCCAGGCGTATTTTCGCCAGAGCTCCGCAAATTCACTAAAATCCAAAGCTGCGCTTAGGGGTAGCGTAAGGTTGGAAGTTGCGCTAGCGTTGATTCGCCAAGCAAAGTGAAGTTATGATAGCGATGGTTAATTTGCATACGGCGCCAAATTCAAATTTCAATGGAGGAATATGTAGTAGCACTACATAAGCCTGGGAAACCTTCAAAACATCAAATATTTTTTATTTTGCCCTACAGATGTGCCCACTGTATAGTTAAGTTGCCATGAGTTAGGAAATGTAGGGGGGAAGGAGTGGAGCCCCAAAAAAAATTTTGATCGTTTTCAGCCTATCACCCATAATAAAGAAAAAACGCCAGCGTTTTTTGGGACTTAGAAAAAATTGTAACTTTTTTTGAAGCAATCCTTATCTACTCTATTGCGCTTCGCCTGGTCTGAGGTGGCGAAGGAAGTCTAGCGTAAAAGGTAGCGTTCAGAACAATGCGCACATTAGAGAATTTGCGTAGTTACGTCCATTGCGCAAATTCGCCAGGCGTAAGGGTGCGAAGTAACACTAGCGAAGTTACGCCAGCGTCCGTATTTGCGAAGTAACGAAAATGCCCAACGCTAGCGAATTCACGCTAGCGTTAGGCGCTTCGGCGCTTAGTGAATTTGCCCCTAGGTCTTTTCCAGACTTTTTCAATATTGCATAATCTATGAAAGAACAATTCCAAGGCCATTTGGTAAAGTGTAATATAACTTTTGCTCTGCTATGATTCTTAGTAGATGTTTAGTCAGTGTAAAGAACAAGGAAAGGCTAATATATATAATAACTCATTGGACAGACATACCTCCCTCCAGTAAGTTCTGCAGTTCTCTAGAACTTCCTCAATTGTTAACCTCCTTAATTGGCGTAGTAGCCAGTATGAGGAGGTGCATGCACATTAATGATGACAGGGAGCAAGCTTTATACTCATTGAGCAGAAGCAAGCAGTAGCAACTCAGGTGGAGAAATAATTACTGTGGTCATCGTTATTATGTAGGAGAAAGAGAAATGGTGGCCGCAACAGAGTGGTGTTATATAGACTTAGTAGAGGACACCCCCGGAGAAATATTTATTTTGGGGAAGAACTTAGCGATTGGGTAGAGCAAGGGGGACTCCATAAAATACTAAAGACTTGTGGGAAAAGGGTTTCCCTGAGTAGTAAGTAATAAATATGTGTTTGCGCTTAGAACAGTTATATAGGGATGCCACCTGGAAAGCATTTATCCTCCTCTCCCCAAGCTGATAAAACACTTGCCAAGGTTGGACCAGTTCTATAACTAGCACATAATCACACGTAGGGGCACATTTACTATTGGTCGAATATCGAGGGTTAATTAACCCTCGATATTCGACCCTCAAAGTTAAATCCTTCGACTTCGAATATCGAAGACCAAGGATTTAGCGCAATTTGTTCGATCGAACAATTGAAGGAATAATCGGTGATCGAACGATTAAATCCTTTGAATCGAACGATTCGAAGGATTTTAATCCATCGATTGAACGATTTTCCTTCAGTCCCTTCCCCTTAGGCTAACATTGATGCTCGGTAGGTTTTAGGTGGCGAAGTAGGTGGTCGAAGTTTTTTTTAAAGAGACAGTACTTCGACTATCGAATGGTCAAATAGTCTAATGATTTTTAGTTCGAATCGTTCGATTCGTAGTCGGAGTCGTAGTCGAAGTAGCCAATTCGATGGTCGAAGTA
The DNA here is from genome assembly GCF_017654675.1 of Xenopus laevis. Classification (NCBI taxonomy): domain Eukaryota; kingdom Metazoa; phylum Chordata; class Amphibia; order Anura; family Pipidae; genus Xenopus; species Xenopus laevis. Next base: position 71,381,481 of record NC_054374.1, on the reverse strand, counting down.
GCCAATTCGATGGTCGAAGTAGCCAAAAAAATACTTTGAAATTCGAAGTATTTTTTATTCTAATCCTTCACTCGAGCTAAGTAAATGTGCCCCATAATGTACATTGTTGCTAATGGTTTAATGGGTTTTAAATGCACCTTCATATTTAGTACACAATAGGCTGTGTAGGACATTAAATGAGGGGCCTTGATATGGCACGTAAGCTTACACATAATTTGGCCAAAATGTGATGTTACCACCTCAATTCTTATAAAAAATATCAAAGAGGATTTACACAGGCTGAATTTGAGCACTGGAAGTTTTTGCTCTTTTATATTAGAAATTTACCTGCAATGTAGTTGCCAGGTTAAGTTGTAACACCCTCAAAGGAACAGTTCAGTGTAAAAATAAAAGCTGTGTAAATAGATAGGTTGTGTACATTTTCAAAATGTAGTTGGCTGGTAGGGGGCTGCTTGGTCCTCTGTGTTATTGAAATGTCAGCATATTTTGAACCCCAGTTAAGACCTGGTTTACATCATTACCTCTCAATGCCCCCCCCACCCTGCTGCTAAAGCTATTTTGAAAAGGTGGTAACCTTATAGACACAGAATTTAGGAATTTGTTCAGCTTTAGCTAGGTCACTTTTATGATTAAATCAGCCTGCAGTGTTTAAATACACTGCACTATAAACAGAAGTTCACTAGTATCTTGCGGACAAAATATTCTGTTCAGGTCCGGACTGAGAATTAAAATAGGTCCTGGCATTTCAGGTACAAAAAGGTCCAATCAGCCCACACAGAGGCCCAACCAGCCCACTTAATATTGACTTTCTATGGCATTTTATAGCAGCCTCTCTGGCATTTGCCAGAACTCACAGATTGCCAGTCCGAGCCAATTGTTAGAGGATGCTGGGAGTTGTAATTAAAATTAGTCTGTGGGACACAGGCAGGACATTCCTGAAATACAGTTATGGAGGTGTCTTTTATCCAAAAACCCAGATCAGATCAAACTCAGAATTACAGGAAGGCTGTCGCCCACAGAGTTCAATTTAAGTAAAAAAAAATTCTATTTGTAATTAATTTTTTTTCTGACATAATAAATTGCCTTGTGCTTGATGGTAACTAAGCTGCATGAATCTATATTGGTAGCAAAAATAATTATAAGACATCGTTATCCAAATACGGAAAAGCCCCATATCCACAATGCCTCAGCTCCTAAGCATTCTGTATAATAGATCCCATGCAAACACAAAAAAACTATTTAGTAATGTGTTTTTTTAACAATACTACTACAACTGTGCAAGGAACTATGATAATGAACTACACAGTTTAGTTTGGAATCATTTTTTGCTTTCTTTTTCCACAGAGCTGTAATTGGAAGAGCTGGGAGGTGTACTGAATCTTTTTAGCGACAATGAATAAATGTGGCCAGGGCTCCAGTGAAAATGCTACATGTGGCACCCAGGTTATAGATGTACAGTGCTACCTGATTCTGAACAGCACCTCTCAAAAAATCTTCATTGCGGTGCTCTGTATAGGAGCGGGAGCTTTGTGCATTCTGGAAAACACTGTCATTCTCTGGATGATATTGACGTCTTCCCATCTCAGGAGAAAACCCTCTTATATTTTCCTTATGAGTTTGGCTGTAGCTGACCTCCTTGCGAGTATGGTCTTCTCATACAGCTTTGTGGATTTCCACGTCTTCCATGGAGTAGGTACACATGGCGTCTTCTTGTTCAAACTTGGTGGAGTCACTGCGTCATTCACAGCCTCCCTTGGAAGTTTACTCCTCATGGCTTTTGACAGATATGTTTCTATTCACAAACCATATATGTATAAAGCAAAAGTGACCAGAAAAAGGGCATTGCTGGCCTTTGCTGGTATGTGGCTAATAACAATGTTCATTGCATACTTACCTCTTATGGGTGTGAATTGTTGTCAACTTGGAACTTCCTGTTCTGAACTTTTCCCCCTAATCAGCAACACTTATTTGGCAAGCTGGATTATTCTTGTGGTCGTTCTTCTCACTTTAATAATCTTTTCCTATGCACACATCCTTTGGAAAGCACACAAGCATGCTGTTTATATGGAGCAACAAAACGTGCAGCCTGTACGAGGTCAGGTTCGGCTAAGGTTGGACATCATGCTTGCAAAAACATTAGTTTTGGTTTTACTCGTCCTTGTTATTTGCTGGTCACCTGCTCTCATTCTTATGATGCACAGCTTGCGATTCTCTCTAAACAAATCTATTAAGACCACATTTGCCTTCTGCAGTACTCTTTGCTTGGTCAACTCCATGGTGAATCCCATGATTTATGCGTGGAGAAGCAGTGAATTACGCTGTAAGTTAATCAAAGGATTCAGAAATATTAAGCGACTGCTAAGGTTCAAAGGAATTGATCCAGAGGTAGACGGAGCCCAGAAGAACTCTGGACTTGACACTGTGGTCGAAGACACTGTTTGTGATACTGAATTAAGTCAATAGAAGGGCCAAATCTAAATGGACTAGAGAGATCTCTTGTGTTCAACTGTACTGGGTTACATGGGGCTAAATTTTAACTATTGTTATTTAAAAAAGTACAGGCAATCATTTTCACCAGATGTTGCAGAACTACAGCATCCCTCATCACTCCACATTCTTATTTACTACATACATGCTGAATGTCGTTCATCACCTTTGGTAATCTATAAAGTTCAGGTCAACTCCTTGCCTAACTGCAGCTTGCCTAGCTATTAAAAGGGCCCTGCACTTATTACCCACAGACAAGGAAAACACACAGAAATGTCTTCTTTCTCATTTTTGCGTGATTACTTGGGATCTCTGTATGTAAATTGTTTTACATGCTACAATTCCAATGAATGTGGGCAGGCAGGTATTTTCAGTCCGCTTTGCGGCCCATGGGAGACAAGATTTCCTACGGGTGACAAAACATCCTGTCTGTCATGGCCCTAAAAGTGACAGATATTTAGTCACTGGTCAATATATCATATTTCTAAAACAATAATGCAATGACTTTGAACTTGGAATATATTTTATTACTGAGAAATAGGATACCATTTTATAGCCTGACCCTCATCACAGTTTGCTGGGAAGGCAATCTTCATATAGTCTGCGTTACTGTACAATAAAATGCTATTTATTCTTTGGGGTGTAAATGATCTTCTTTGAGACCATAGTGGTCATTTATGAATTGAGGTGCAGTTGTGGTAGCTCCAATTTCTCAGGAGTCAGTTATGTGTAAAACCTCATTTATTAAAAGTATTTGCTTCAACATGCACTGGTTGAACTTTCATATATTTTCGTGCAACAATGCTGTCTGCCTCCTGTTACAAATCAAACACTGCTGCCACTGCTGCAAAGCAGCCTCTTGCCCCCCCGCCAGAGCCATAACCACCCTCAAGCTCCCCCACATGTACCTTTTTCTTTTTGCGGCTGTGGCCAGGGCCAGGTAGGGACTTCAGAAGCAGCTGCAAACAACGTTCCCTTTAGGTGTGTGCTTGTGCGCACACAAATACATTTTGAGACCAGCGCACACAGTGTTTTAAAAAATGTGCACTCAAGTTTAAAATGTCTACACAAAAGATTTTGTTGCTCACATTGCTTATCATCCTATAAAAGTAAACTGAGCGTTGACATTTCCACTGGCACACTGAGGCAAATCTATTTCACTTTTTAATAAAAATAGCCCTGTGAGTGAAGAGGAATTAGGCTTTAATAATCCAGGACTGAATCATTATTAGCCTATTGTCATGGTATTAGCTGCGTAAGGTTCTGTACACTATTGGCAAATTCTTATATTGACTTTTAATGGATAAATAACGTATTGGATTTTATGTATTCTACTCTATGTGGTGCTCCATGCTACACAGATGAATATTCAATTTGATGCTATCCGGAGCAGCTATACATGTGCAGCACACAGTGTATTACCGGGATGCTCCCCTGAGACTATTTTCAAGTAAAACAAATTTCTGGTCCCAGCGTATAAGTTCAATATAAAAAGTACACGCAGTTTGAAAATACTGCTTTGAAGCTGTTTATTCCAACATTTTTACAGTACATGAGACTATTTTGCCTTGTACTGCCAGCCACATAGGGGCTAGCCATCACATCACTTATTTTGCACCACCCAGGAACATTTTTCATACTTGCATTGCTCCAAAACTCTTTTTACATTTACAGTAAGTGCTGCTCATAGGTAAAAAAAAACGGTTGGGGACCCCAGTATAGGCACTGTGCAAAGTGCAAAAAATTGCAGAATTGCCACCAGTCTCTGCACTATTTTGTTCACTCTTGCAATTCCTGTAGCCCCCTTCTGTCTCTTTCTGTTCATAATGAATCTATTTGCCAGGCAGAGTGCCAACATGGTAGACTAATCAAGCTCCTTAATTTCTTCTTTCTTTAGTATCAAGATGGATGCTCAGTCCAGCCAAGCTATATTATAAGTGTTGCTGGGTCTTAATGCTAAATATCACCAGCATAGTGGGATGGGTCCTGGGCTGCACCCATAAGTACTGCTTATAGTTTGCCACTGGGAATTGCATTATCATTAAACAAATAAGTAAGCCAATGATATTACCTTGCTTATGCTTTACTCATAATTCAAACACCAAAAGTTCCCAGCATGACAGAAAGTCTAGTTAAAAGGCCAAGGATCAAACTACAAAGACATTTGCCAAGTGTAACCAAGAATTGACTACCATGGCAATTATTATTGGTGTGTGGCAGTGTCGGACTGGGATGCCAGGGGCCCACTAGAAAACCTTAAACTGTGGGCCCACCAGAAAACATTAGACAGTGGGCCCACTTTCCAAACTATTATTTCTCCTCTCTCATAGTTACATAGTTAGTTACATAGTTAAATTGGGTTGAAAAAAGACAAAGTCCATCAAGTTCAACCCCTCCAAATGAAAACCCAGCATCCATACACACACCCCTCCTTACTTTTAATTAAAATTCTATATACCCATACCTATACTAACTATAGAGTTTAGTATCACAATAGCCTTTGATATTATGTCTGTCCAAAAAATCATCCAAGCCATTCTTAAAGGCATTAACTGAATCAGCCATCACAACATCACCCGGCAGTGCATTCCACAACCTCACTGTCCTGACTGTGAAGAACCCCCTACGTTGCTTCAAATGAAAGTTCTTTTCTTCTAGTCTAAAGGGGTGGCCTCTGGTACGGTGATCCACTTTATGGGTAAAAAGGTCCCCTGCCATTTGTCTATAATGTCCTCTAATGTACTTGTAAAGTGTAATCATGTCCCCTCGCAAGCGCCTTTTTTCCAGAGAAAACAACCCCAACCTTGACAGTCTACCCTCATAATTTAAGTCTTCTGTCCCTTTAACCAATTTAGTTGCACGTCTCTGCACTCTCTCCAGCTCATTTATATCCCTCTTAAGGACTGGAGTCCAAAACTGAACTGCATACTCCAGATGAGGCCTTACCAGGGACCTATAAAGAGGCATAATTATGTTTTTATCCCTTGAGTTAATGCCCTTTTTTATGCAAGACAGAACTTTATTTGCTTTAGTAGTCACAGAATGACACTGCCCAGAATTAGACAACGTGTTATCTACAAAGACCCCTAGATCCTTTTCATTTAAAGAAACTCCCAACACATTGCCATTTAGTGTATAACTTGCATTTATATTATTTTTGCCAAAGTGCATAACCTTGCATTTATCAACATTGAACCTCATTTTCCAGTTTGCTGCCCTCTTTATTCTTCTAGTCTTTTATATCTACTTACTATAGTAAGTATTTTTCCTCATAAAGGTATACGTAAGGATCATGAAAAAGGCTAAATGGTTATAAGCAAGTGGGCCCACTGACACCTGGGAGTTTTCCTGGTATCCTGGTGGGTCAGTCCGACACTGGTGTGTGGTGAGTAGAAATCACATATTCAGAAGCTGATACAAAACAGTAATAGGGTTATAGTGAATACTCTTTCTAGAGAAATCTGGTATACAAGAATGTGTTTATACAAAGGGCCTGTAGGTGTCACTGTGCACATGAGTTATACTGTGTATACATAGTACTTTCTATACTGCTTAAAGTGAAGTTGAAGTTGAAGTTACAGTTGCAGTGTAATGGCTGCATGAACCTGCTAATAAAGGACTGTTATACTCTACTCATCCTCAGCTACCAAAACATAACACATTGACGACAAGAAGTCTCTTCTAGCTCTGCAGCAGCCTGCAACTTTTCTCCCAAACCCTGGTGAGCCTACCATACCTTTTACTGCTTGGATCCGTATGTCTGAAAATTACATTATTGCTGCTGACAAAGGGGAGATTTCTTCTGCTAGAAAGCGTGCCTTACTTATTCAATGCCTGGGAGCAGAGGGACAGCGTATATTCTATACATTACCATTACCTGATGATACTTATGAAACTGCTCTTACTGCTATAAATAACTTTTTCGTGCCAAGAGTAATTATTGTGAGCATTTCAGGGTGTTATGGCAAAATGTTTTGTGTAGTTTAGCCATAATGCAGCCTTTAACCTAGCAATTGTGTCTGCTGCAAGTCACAACAAAACTCTGACCAGAATTCTAGTCACATGTTATGCAGAAGGTTGGGCCCAAAGCTTGAGCTTGTTGTAAATGAAGTCTGTGACATTTTGGGCATTGTGTAAAAAGGCCATGGTCATATACCTTTACACACCTAAACTGCATGCACAGAGCAAACAATCATGCTGGTAATCCAAATGAGGCACTCGTTGAAAAGGGAGTCATCCAGCAACTAATTGCAAAAGCTTTTTGAATCTTCAAAAGCAAAGTCAACAACAAGAACAAAAACAAAGAAAGACCAACAGCTTGACATAGCCTTTGAGTTATGTGGCAAATTGCTTGCCCACCCCACAGTTTCAGTTCTTCAGTAGTTACCACCAAATATGTTTCACATAAAAGAACTAAGAGCATTTTTGAGTATTCCAGTGCATTACATTCCAGGAAAGCACATCAATAAATACAGCATGTACCTCAGTTATTGGGTGATTTCAGCCTCTGTCTTATAAAAGGGAACCTGATAATTGCAGAAACAGCATTTGCCTACCATACTACAGGTTATTACTTGATAGTCTGGACAAAATAAGGATTCATAATAAGTGAATAACATTTATGCCATACTTCTTGCCTTCATAAAAAGGAGTTATACCACATGTCCATATAAGGGTTTGCAACTCAGATGTGGTCCGGTTTAGAAAATCACAAAAACATCTAAACCACAGAGACACAGACTTCCTGCACCTTGTTCCTCTTAACAGTCAACCATAGAGTACAATATGCCCACTTCCTCTACTCTTGTTTCATATACAGTCATATGAAAAAGTTTGGGAACCCCTCTTAATTCTTTGGAGTTTTGTTTCCTTTTAATATATAACATGCCTTATGGAAACAGTAGTATTTCAGCAGTGACAAAGTTTATTGGATTAACAGAATATATGCATCATAACAAAATTAGACAGGTGCATAAATTTGGGAACCTCAACAGAGATATTACATCAATACTTAGTTGAGCCTCCTTTTGCAAATGTAACAGCCTCTAGATGCCAACTATAGCCTTTGATTCTGGTTGGCGGTATTTTTGACCATTAGTCCATACAAAATCTCTCCAGTTCAGTTAAATGGCTGCCGAGCATGGACAGCCTGCTTCAAATCATCCCATAGATTTTCGATGATATTCAAGTCGGGGGACTGTAACGGCCATTCCAGAATATTGTACTTACCAGCACTAATATAAAAGTTTTTTTTACTGTACAACCTCTCCCTTCCTTTAAAAAAAAGCATGCCATTCATTCTGAGCACCGTGAACTATCAAACCACCCACGCTCAGCAAAATCCCAGTTCATTGAGTACATGTCTTTATAAAACAAGAGACCAAAAAAACTCCTTGTCAATGTAGCACCTAGTATCAATAATTCAGTTGCTCATTACTAGGGCACAGGAGCACTAGTGTTACATGCCATACCAGGCCATGTGTTGTCATTTTGCATGAAAAATAAGATATGCACAATTATAGGGTAAAAATGTTCTAAAGTCTGTAATTACACAGATGCAATTTCTGTTATATTTACCATTGGGAGCAAGTTTTCACTTACCTTATCTATGCACTTGTGCACTGATTGTTTCGTTAAAAATACCAAACAGGCTAGATAGGATACAGATATGGCCAACGATATGGAAAAAGAATTCTCCTAACCTAGGTTTCTCTTCATCTCCTAACCTAGGTTCCTCTTCCTTTGCATGTTCCATTACTCAAGGACTCTACACAACAAATTTCCTAAAGATCCTTGCATTTTCATACTGGGAAAAACTAAAGAAATTCACTAATCCAGCTCATAGATTAAGTCAGCATAAATGTTTACGGCAATTGGGCTGATGATTACCCAGAACTGGAAGAAACCAGTAATATCAATGCATTCCTTAACAGCAAAAATTGTAAGAATATCAATCAATGAAAAAATGAAAGTGTTTCAAAGAAATGACAATATAATGTATTGTTGCCTTGCACTGGTAAAACTGGTGGTAAACACAACTATACTATATATAAACAAGCGGCTGTGTAGTTAGGGTGACAGCCATTCAAGCACAGGATACACAGTAGATTACACAGTTTATCTGCTATGTAACCTGTGCCTTTTCTCTTTTTTTAGCCCCCATGGCTACCCAACAGCCAGTTTTACAGTGGAGCCAACAGTACATTATATTTTCAGTACTTCATTTTTTGGTGTTACTGTTCCTTAAAAAAAATTATTGTATTTAGAAATTATACAGGATTATTGAAGGTGAACATCAACTCTATGCTAATGGCACACAAGCCTGTTTCTCCACTTGGGTAGAAACACAAATGGAGAAAAATCTTATCCAAGCAGATCCGCACCCATCCACACCTTGCTGTAAGTTGGCCTGTGTGCACAGATACTGAGGAAAACTTTCTTACTATAGCTATAGCTATGTTTATTGGATTAATACTATGTTAAAATAAAGTATATTTTTTTACTGATCTGGAGAAAAGCGATTATGTTTATTGGATTAATACTATGTTGAAATAAAGTATATTTTTTTACTGATCTGTAGAAAAGCGATTATTGTCTGATACCCAGGAGTGCGCTGCCTCCATTCTACTTTCTTGCTGTTGGCATTCCCCCTAGTGACGGACTCTGGGCCGGCTGCACCCGGACCAACCGACATTTACGGTGAGCGAGGTTTGGTCTGTAATTAATAAACAGCTGTTATTGGAACCTGCAACGTACTTTACTTACAAAGGTGATTAAAGCAGAGTACGGAGCCGGAGTTCCTTCTTTTCTGTTGAAATACATGGGTTAAATGTGGATAAAGCTGGTACATTTATTCCAGACAAGTTTATATGCACTGTCAGTGTCAGTACTGCTTCTGCTGACAAGGGACACTCCATTAACCAGATGCTTGATACAGGTTCAGCTGTTTCTATACTACCAAAGGATGTTTTCTTGAAATACTTTGCAAAAGATCCGCTTGTTGCACCTGCCCTGAAACTGGTCAGTTACTTAAAGGATCCAATCCCTGTGCTTCGTTGCCAGTGACTGTACAATTTGAATCAAATACTGCAAAATGTGACTTTTACATTGTGAAAATGGAACTGCTATACTTGGAAGGGATCTCTTTGCTGCATTAAACCTACAATTAGTTGATGGTCTCATTACTACAGTGCCAGTGCCTGCCACACAGCCAGTGTCTAAAATTTCACCACAAAGCAACACTTCACTGGGTTGTGCAAAGAACTTTGTACACAAAGCTAAGTTGACACCAGATATAAAACCACTTCCATTCCCTGATTCAGCATGGGAAAAACTTGCTATTGATATTGGCGGTCCTTTTACAGATGCTCCTATAGATTGTAGATTTGCTATAACCTTGATAGACTATTACAGTAAATGGCCTGAAATTGCATTTGTTTCTCATATATCATCAGCTACATTAATAACATTTCTGTCTACAGTCTTCAGCAGAGAAGATAATCCAAAGGAGTTAATATCAGACAACGGACCACAGTTTGTCTCATATGAGTTTGAATTCTTTCTGAGAGAGAGGAATATTGTGCATAGGAAATCTTCAGTGTATTATCCACAATCAAATGGAGAAATCAAGCGATTCAACAGAAGTCCAGACAGCAAATCTTACTGGGAAATCTTGGAAAGTATTTACAACAGAGTTCCTACATAACTACAGAGCAACGCGCCATGCAACAACCCATTCATCTCCAGATGAATTATTAAATGGCAGACAGAGGCGCACTAAGTTACATGTTGCAGACATTAAACTTCCACAAAATACTGTGCCTACAAAATCATCTACTGCTGACTTTGTGAAACGTCAACAAGCCAAATGCAAGGCTTATACTGAAAACGTGGTGCCAGAGAAGAACACTTTCAGCCTGGATCTTTAGTCAGAATCAAGAAACCAGGAATACTGAAACAAGCACAAATTTACTACACCACTTGAAGTGAGACACCAGCGAGGACCATACACATATGAACTGTCTGATGGACGCATATGGAATGCAAATCGTCTTGCTCCTGTTAGATATGACTTTGGAGAAGCTCCATTTGATGAAGGACATTTTCCTACTCCTGATGTCAACTGCAATAGGCCTGAAGAAAGTGAACCTATAAGGCGTACTGAGAGAATCAAAAAACTACCTACATGGACCCAGGACCATGTGATGTAAATAATGTATATTATTGCTTTAAGATGCATTGTTGTTGTTTATTACATTTGCCCAAATGCTTTCGTACTATAGGGGGAATATGTGGTGTTTATACAAATGACCTGTAGATGTCACTGTGCCCAGACTTATACTGACCCCCTCTGAACTAATGCAACAGTTAGTAATTTATATAAATAAGCTGTTGTGTAGCCATGGGGACAGCTATTCAAGCACATGGAACATGGTAAACTATAAAGAATCTCATTGTATTCTACAGAGCTTATCTGTTATCTGCTGTGTATCCTGTACCTTTTCCCCTTTTTCAACTTTGAATGGCTGCCCCACAGCTACACAGCAGCTTGGTTATATAAACTTAAGTAGACTTTCTGAAACAAACACACCAGTTTTTCCAGTACATTACATTTTAATCACTTTAAAACACTTTCATTTTTTGGTGTTACTGTTCTGTTAAATGAACACCTAAGTATTTGATACTGTGAGGTGACCAGCGAAAAGGGGTCATTCTTTTCAATTATATCCTTAGTTGAAAGGGGTCAATTAATATTTCATTCATTAGATTTCCTTAGGTTGACTTTGACGTTTCTACAAACCGCTGGCTAGTAATTGTGCTTAGAAAGTAGAAAATACTAAGTTCTGTCCTTGTAAAGTAGTTTGTGTCACTTACAGAATGGCAATGCTACACATGTGCAACAGTTACTACTTTATATAGTTATAGAAATGCTGTTGTTAGGTTTGTGTGAAAACCAAAATATGGGTACAAGTAATTAGTGTAATATGCTTTCTTCCTTGGCGCCCCTGGAACATTTTCTGCAGACGCCTATGTAACAGAAGTTAATATTTATAGCCTATTTTCTCTATTTTCACAGTGGCCAATGCAAAACATATTTTCAGATTTACCTGTAATCTCCTAACCTGTAACCCATAATGGTTCGTTTCTGCTTGGGACCTTTATCAAGGATCATCCTTCTTATTATTGGACCATAAGCTGAAAGTTCAGACCTTTTTTCCCATCAATTGGGTATCCGATTTATATAAACATCCACTAATATGGTAACATGGTGAAGCAGTGGTTAGTACTGCTGCCTTGCAGCTTTGGGGTCACATTTATCCTGGCAAATGCCAGAGGACTGCTGTAAGATGCCATAGTCAGGCACTCTTATGGCTGTTTGGGCCACTGTGCAACGGAAATACCAGGACCTATTTTGAAGTTCAGTCCAAACATGTCTGGGGTCCAAGACTTCAATCCAGCCAGGACACCATATGCAAATAGCATGTGCTCCACATGTTTGCATGGGTTTCCTCCCAAAATATACAGACAGGTTAATTGATTCTTGATAGAAAATTGACCATAGTGTGTGTGTGTGAATGTGACATGTACTGCAGCAGGGACCGAGGTGGATGATGATTAACAGGCACCTATCATAGAAACATTGCTTCCCCCACCTAAAGTGCAGTGTGGTTGGAGGAAGCAATAGTATTTGGGCTGGAAAAAAAATCCTACTTGCAAGTAATTTTGGTTCTTTATGGGACTAGCATGTGAATATTATATAATATAGAATCCCCAGATTTGCTTATTATGCACATGTGTCTGATCAATCACGGCAGTCCACACCAAGAGCTCCCCCTGGTATGAGCTGCATAACACGGCTAGGAGAATTTTCTCTTCCAAATAGTATTATTTCCCACAAATGGAGTGCAGCCTTTATTTTATTTCATTTCTCTACATTACTGGTGATGACTCCCCAAACAATGGAGTAGAAGCCAGCAAATTAACAGACTTGGAGAAGAACTGACTTCTGCTATATTGTTTCAAGAGTCAGAATCAGATAGGGTTCCCACCTGGCCGGTATTTTACCGGCCTGGCCGGTAAAAATGATGGTTGATCCCAATGTTATTAATAGGGAAAAAAGGTAAATATATAGGAAGGCCGGTATTTTTTTCCAGAAAAGGTGGCAACCCTAGAATCAGAGAATATATTTGTTTTACAAATAACTTTAAAACCACTAGAAAATGTGTAAGAATGTATATGGAAAGTTGCACAGAACTACATTCTTTCATTGTGCAGTGTTCTTGTCAAAGACAGAAAGTCTATATTACATCTAAGCCTGCCTGTTCCTGTCATTGGCTGTTGATTGTAGTTAGAAAATGCCTTTGTCAGCCCCTCCTCCAGATTTCTTTTCTTTCTCCTTATCATTCCAACTGCTGGTTTCATATTCTCACCTCCAATGTTTCTCACTATCTATTTGGTATATATACCCTCCCACTGTCTGCCCCCCCCCCCTTGGTCTTTTAACACTACACAACGTCATCTGTCTCCAAGCCTTATACTGTGTATAAGTAACTGCCTAAAATCTAGATTCTGTACACTTTATAATTAACTGATTCCCTGATAGGAGTACCAAACCATGGTTATTTATTACAACATTTTGCATCATTATCACACCAGTTATGGAAATTAGCATACATTTTATCTATATATATAGATATCGATCAACCGATCAATCAATAGATAAACAGGCAGACAATGTGGTTATATAATATATCATCTTTTCTAGTTATCTAGTAATACATTGCAACCAGTTAGCAGCATTTATCTGTCAGCATGATTGGTTGTTATGGGTTAGTTAGTAGATGAAGACAAACCTTAGAGTCCTCCTTTACAAAGCCCAAGTGCAGTTGTGGTTCAGCAGTTGTGGACACTATTCTTGAAAGGTACTTGCATCTAAAGCCTTTCACATAGTTGCACATAGTTGAACATAGTTGCATGGCCTATATCAGCTGAAACAGTTAACCTTTGTCTAGAGAATTGGGTGCCCATGTTTTTTGACCATGAGCACCAGAAATTCTGACATCTGAAACATTTTGCCACATTGCCCACAGTTGTACCAGATGCATAATCAACTTACATTCGCATTTATGTGGGTGAAAAAACATGACAATTTGCGGCCAAAATTGCACTTTGCACATTGTACTTGCACTAGTATACGATCCTGTACATCTATTATTCTATTTTAAGAATTCTTACTTTTGCAGATCATTTACTGTGTATAAGACCATTGCATATTAATATGTGAACCTATATTGCTCTCTGTGGTCCTTCCAGTCCCTTTGGATATATTCTGGGGCTGCCAAATTGTGGAGTTCACTGGCTTGAAGCCCCCATGTCAAGCCAATGATTTGGGGTGACTCTGATGACCAGTCTTGCAAATTTTGTTTAATTTCAGAAATAAAAGATGTTTATTGTACCTACTTAATATATGGACAATAGAGCTATGGTTTAGACATAAGTAGAGCTAAATGTGTCAGCCATGCAAGTGGTTTTCTACTGTATTTTGTGTAAGCATGTCCTTGATGTGTCAATGTGTAAACCATACCTCCCAACTGTCCCGTTTTCTGTGGGACAGTCCTAATTTGACAGCTCAGCCCGCAGTCCCAGGTTTCTAACTGAAATACCCAGAGTTCTCTTTGATCTCCTGCACTGATGCCAGAAATAGATACAAAGTTTCTGAAGCAATTAAAATAAGAAGCTTTTTGGCAGAGAGCCCAGAACACTGAGCAGCTGCACTTCAACACATTTGTAACAATTTAAGATAAGAAAAGAAACAATTGTAACAATTTAAGATAAGGCGGTCTCTTGGGAGAACTGTGATTCACAGCTTAAAGGGTGATTTTAACTTCTTTAGCAAAAATGTTATAACACATAATACATGGCCCTCAAACTCTCAGAAATGTGTTCAAACTTGCCAAATGTTGTCATTGGCTGAGCTTTCAAAGTAGCAACTTGCTTCTTGCCTCATTTTGCAAATCTAACAGCCTCTAGACACCTCCTATAGCCTTTGATGAGTGTCTGGATTCTGGATGGCGGTATTTTTGACCATTCGTCCATACAAAATCTCTTCAGTTCAGTTAAATGTGATGGCTGCAGAGCATGGACAGCCTGCTTCAAATCATTCCATAGATTTTCCATGATATTCAAGTTGGGGTAATGTGACAGCCATTCCAAAATATTGTACTTCTCCCTCTGGATAAACGCCTTTGTAGATTTCAAAGTGTGTTTAGGGTCATTCTCTTGTTGAAATATCCAACCCCTGCGTAACTTCAACTTTGTGACTGATGCTTGAACATTATACTGAAGAATTTGTTGATATTGGGTTGAATTCGTTGGTCCCTCGACTTTAACAAGGACCCCAGTCTCTGAACTAGCCACACAGCCCCACAGCATAATGGAACCTCCACCAAATTTGACAGTAGGTAGCAGGTGTTTTTCTTGGAATGAGGTGTTCTTCTTCCTCCATGCTAAGTGCTTTTTGTTATGACCAAATAATTATTTTTTTTGTCTCATTAGTCCAAAGCACTTTGTTCCAAAATGACTGTGGCTTGTCTAAATGAGCTTTTGCATACAACAAGTGACTCTGTTTGTGGTGTGAGTGCAGAAAGGGTTTCTTTCTCATCACCCTGTCATACAGATGTTCTTTGTGCAAATTGCTCTGAATTGTAGAACAATGTACAGATACACCATCTGCAGCAAGATGTTCTTGCAGGTCTTTGGAGGTGATCTTTAGGTTGTCTGTAACCATTCTCACAATCCTCAGCATATGCCGCTCCTGTATTTTTCTTGGCCTGCCAGACCTGGGTTTTACAGCAACCGTGCCTATGGCCTTCCATTTCCTGATTACATTCCTTACAGTTGAAACTGACAGTTTAAAGCTCTGAGATAGCCTTCCCCTAAACCATGATACTGAACAATCTTTGTTTTCAGATCTTTTGAGAGTTGCTTTGAGGATCCCATGCTGTCACTCTTCAGAGGAGAGTCAAACAGAAGCACAACTTGCAATTGGCCACCTTAAATACTTTTCTCATGGTTGGACACACCTGCCTATGAAGTTCAAGGCTTAACATGCTAATCCAACCAATTTGGTGTTTCCAGTAATCAGTATTGAGCAGTTACATGCATTCAAATTAGCAAAATTACAAGCGTACCCACATTTTCGAACAGCCAGTTTTTCACATTTGATTTAATTTCATTCAACTGAATACTGCTTCACTAAAACACTTTGTTCAGAAAACACCCCAGTACTCAAATGTTCCTGGGAAATGAAAGACATACCACTATCTTTTTTGTTGAAAGTGGAGTAAATTATTATGCAGGCAGAGAGGGGTTCCAAACCTTTTTCATATGACTGTACAGTCTATATTGGGTGGCACAGGAAGTCATGAGCAATAAGTACCATTAGCTATACAATGGCTGCACAGTTAAACCTTTCCCTCATACTACCACAGAATTGCTTGACTCCTTTAGAAACCTCAGCCCAGAAATGGATGTGTTATTGAATTGTGGCTATGTCCCATAGTACTTAATGTATTAAATTACAGAATCACACTAGAATACGTTACTTGGCTGATTACAAATCTTGCACAGAACCCAGGGCTGCTCTTAGTGACACATATATTTGTTATCCTCTACAACAGCACATAATGAAGCTAATCAGTATGGTTTTTCTCTGAGGCAACTACGTTTCTGTGCCAACAGGATATGGTTAGATTTATAAAAAGAAAAAAAAACAGGAAACTTATCACTAAATTAAAAAGACATATCAGGTAAGTTGTGGGTAGACACCTTGCAATAAGAACAGTATTCTACACATTAAAGCCAACAGCAAAATCAGTTAAAGGAGAAGGAAATGTTAAAACTAAGTAAGCTTTATCAGAAAGGTCTATATAAATACACCAGTTAACCCTCAAAGTAATGTTGCTCTGAGTCCTCTGTCAAAAGAAACACTGCATTTCTTTCTTTCTGTTGTGTACACTTAGGGGCAAATTCACTAAGCGCCGAAGCGCCTAATGCTAGCGTCAATTCGCTAGCGTTGGTCATTTTCGTTACTTCGCAAATTCACTAACGAACGCTGGCGTAAATTCGCTAGTGTTACTTCGGACCCTTACGCCTGGCGAATTTGCGCAACGGACGTAACTACGCAAATTCACTAACGCGCGTATTGTACTGAACGATACCTTTTACGCTAGACTTCCTTCGCCACCTCAGACCAGGCGAAGCGCAATAGAGTAGATAGGGATTGCTTCAAAAAAAGTTCAAATTTTTTCTAAGTCCCAAAGTTTTCTATATTATGGGTGATAGGCTGAAAAAGATCGAAAACATTTTTGGGGCTCTCCTCCTTCCCCCCTACATTTCCTAACTCATGGCAACTTAACTCTACAGTGGGCACATGTGTAGGGCAAAATAAAAATTTTATTTGATGTTTTGAAGGTTTCCCAGGCATTTGTAGTGATTGTACGTATTCCTCCATTGAAATTTGAATTTGGCGCCGTATGCAAATTAACCATCGCTAGTGTAACTTCGCTTAGCGAATCAACACTAGCGCAACTTCGCAACCTTACGCTACCCCTGAGCGCGACTTCGGATTTTTGTGAATTTGCGGAGCGCTGGCGAAACTACACCTGGCGAAGTGTGGCGAAGTGCGGCGAAGTTACGCCTGGCGCAACTACGAATCTTAGTGAATTTTCCCCATGGGCTTCTGCATCAGACTTCCTTCTTTTAGCTTCAACCTCCAGGGCTAGGGCCTGAGCATGCTCAGTTTGTTCCTCTATCTAAGCAGCGTGTGTTTTAACATGGTTAAATAAAGATGGTGATTTTTAATTGATGATCTGGTGTGCGGAATCTACCTTGTTCCTCTATCTAAGCTGTAATCTGAGTCCAGAGCTATGATTGAGCAGGGAGAGACTCAGGCAGGAAGTGATGTCACACCAAGCTAATATGTCAGCTGCTATCTTAAACAAACTGAGAGTTTCAATAGCTGTTTATTCGGGTATGGTAAAGCATTCTGAAGATTAAATATAGTGTTATAGCTGGCACTATTGTGGCTAATGTATTGGCAATAAAGTGCTTCAGTAGCTTTCCTTCTACTTTAAGTAACTGATTACTTATGCAATAATGATGGATAAACTGCATTATTTTAATGATGGTAATGATGAGATCTAATATGCAAGGGTATGAATCACAACAAATGTCCTCTTGCATATCCAGTGCTTATATCACACCAGTCGCACAACATTTCAACAGCTGGACGTTAGGTGAACAAACATCCGGATATATGTTCTAATACCAAGCTCATATGTTTAAACAACTTCAATTTACAGAAGTTTCACAAAACAGGAGATTTTGCCACAATACTTTGTCACACTCTCTTGAGTGTGAGTCACTATGCCAGCCAGGGACATTAGTAGCTGGTTACAAACAAGTATTCATTGTGTTTTTCTAACCGTAGGGAAGCTGCTGAGTTTTGACCCAAGTCACCTGTGGCAGGCAAACAGTTGGGGGTTGGAGAAAGAATTTAATCTCCAATATACTACCCCCCCAAACCTGCTGCCCTAGGCACAGACCTACCAGGATGGGAAAAATGAGTTTATATTATTTTTAAGTAAAAAAAACTAGAATCCACGAGTTGACCTTATTTATCATAGAAAAAACGCAATAAAATCGGTTCAGAAATTTTTCTGAAAAATTCGGGCTTTTGCAAAAGAAAACCAATTTTTTCGGATTTATGCCTGAAACACTAGAATTTTTTGTGACATCTCTCGAAACCCACAATGTTTTTGGATTTTTGCCCGAAACTCAGCGCAGACAATGATTTCTTCAAATTTGCAATGGGCTCTTTGCCACTGACCTCTTCAGGACCTGACAGCTTGGAGATGGAGTGTTTTCAGATTCTGACTTTTAGCAGCCTCGGGGTATAATACATTTTTTAAAATAAAAATTCAGGTTATATAGAAATTTTTGGAGTTTTTGGCATTCAGACTTTAAAGGACTAGTAATATCAAAATTTTTTTAAAAAAAAAATGAGTTTGTATACTACAAAAAAAAACACAAACACATATTAAACTTTAAAATCGCAAAGTCTTTATTTAGAAATAACTTCCCGAATCTCCGCTTGCGCTCCTCTTCAGAAAAGGCGATCGGGTGATCCACTGTGCGTCGCTCGATTTCTCCTCCCTGCCTTCCTTATAGGAGATAGCCAGAGAGGAGAAATTGAGCGCAGCGCGATGGATTGGCGCCCTGTCGCCTTTTCTGAAGAGGAACGCAAGCGGAGGTTTGGTAGGTTATTTCTAAATAAAGACTTTGCGATTTTAATTTTTTTTTTTTGATGTTACTAATCCTTTAAAAAATAGCCCCCTTGGTGTTGTTGTTCCAAATTTTATATGGAGAACAGTTAAAAAAGAGTTTTGGTGGGGGGCGGAGTTTGCCTGCTAACTAAGATGGACGCTTGATGCGAGCGTTCCGTCTGTGAGGAGAACGGAATGAGGGAATAATACAGAACGGCTTCCCCCAGCGACCTCAGACCTACAGCTAATCATCGAGTAAATGAGGGGGAATAAGAAAGCTCAGAAGAAGAGCCAAAAAGCGGTCACTGCTTTTTTTACTTCTGCCTCTCCCAAAGCCACATGCGAGGACGCGGACTCCAGCGCCATCTTGGATCCGCCACGCACCTCCAAAGCTTCACGAGCGGCGAGCATGGCAGACGGCACTGCGGACCATTCTCCAGCTACAGCTGCACAGATCAAAGATATGCTCCAGGACATGCAGCAGACGTTGCGGAGCGACATTAAACAACTTACCGACGATCTCAAGAAAGATATCAGAGATCTAGGTGAGCGTACGGCGCATCTGGAAGACAGGATGGGTGAGTTTGCGGAAGCGCACAATGAGCTGGCAGACGTACACACCAAGGCCCAAGCTGAGCTAGAGCGCCTTTCGGATAAAGTCATTGATTTGGAGGATAGGTCCCGCAGGAACAACCTGCGTTTTCGGGGCATACCAGAGTCCGTTCTTCCCAGGGACTTGGAGCAGCATGTTACTGACTTGCTCAAATTGACCCTGCCCGACCTCCATACTTTGGAATTGGCTATGGACCGTATACACAGAGTCCCCAAACCTAGGGCAGCGCCGGATAATGTACCCCGCGATGTGCTCGCCAAGTTTGTCTTTTATCAAACAAGGGACAAATTGCTCTCTCTTGCACGCAAGAAGGAAAATTGGCCTGCGCAATATCAACAGCTTGAAATTTATATGGACTTGTCCCCTGCAACCCTGGTGCGGCGCAAGGCTTTCGTGGATATTACAAAACTCCTGCGGCACAATGACATCCCGTATCGCTGGGGATACCCAGTCAAGTTGATCGTACAACGAAATGGGACGCCCACCACTCTCTCCACAGTGAGCGACGCCAGGAAAGCTCTCGAGAGGTGGGGTCTTACTCCGGCTGCCGACCCTGGGTCTCCTACGCGGAAGCCGTCATCCCCACAGCCACCGCGGAAATTGCAGCAGGATTGGCACAAAGCGTCACGCTCTTCTTGAGTTTTAGAGCTTTCTCTCATGGATGTCTAGCTCTACTGGAAGTGTTAATTCCTTTGACGACGAGGTCTGATCATCGTTCTCTTGCCCCACAGGCTCCAGAACTTCTCTTTAGGAGTCGTCCAGTGGTTACCTACTGAAAACCACATTTCATAGGTTTTCTGTTCTACTTATGCATTATTTGCTTATTGTTTCTTTACTGTTAGTTGAAGTTGTTTTGCGATTTTTGTTCTTACGTACATGGTATTGTCAACTTGATATGCTAATATGTATTGTTTCCCTTTTGGGTGAGTGTGCATGCCCTGAATACAAATGGTACGTTTTTATTCTTTAAATTGCAGGGGGCTGAATTCCCCCAACAAGCGTAACCAACTCCTTCACGATGCCTGCAAATCCAACACAGATGTGCTGTTTTGCCAGGAGACGCATTTCTGTAAGTCGGCCCCTCCCAAATTCCATAATCAGAGATTCCCCCATAATTTCCACGCCTATTCCAGCAATAAATCTAAAGGGGTTTCGATTCTTATTTCGTCCAGGACACCGTTCGTTTTCATGGGCATGCATGCTGACCCTGCAGGTAGATATTTGATGTTAATTTGTGAACTTGCTGGCACCACATTTTCCCTGATTAACATCTATGCCCCCAATGACAGTCAAACTGTTTTTCTGAATAAGGTTTTGTCCAAACTTCTCCAGTATAGAGTTGGGAAATGTGTCGTAGTTGGAGATTTTAACATGATCTCTGACCCAACTGTAGATTGTCTTAAGGGTAACAGGGGCCCTATCTCTAAGTCGCAGAGCAGTCACTCTAAAGCCTTCACTAGTTTGTTACACGCGCAAGGGTTGATTGATGTGTGGAGGGCTAAACATCCTGGAGCCAGAGATTTTACATATTTTTCTCCCCGCTTCCTTACCCACACGAGAATTGATGCGTTTTTGGCAGATCCCCAAACCTGTACTCAAACTACCAAAGCCTGGATAGGGTTACGGACATGGTCTGATCACGCCCCCATAGGTCTTGAGATCCCTAATTACACCTCTCTTGGGGACAAACTGCCGTGGCGCTTGAACGGTGGCTTGTTACTTAGAGAAGAGCACAAAAAGCATATAGAACAGACTATTACCCATTATTTTGCCGAAAATTCCGGAGGGGAAGTTAACCCGCAAACAGTTTGGCTGGCTCATAAAGCAGTCCTTCGTGGGGAATTTATCTCTCTTGCGAAGACTCTTAAAAAGTCTAGGGAGGAGACTCAATTGCAATTGGAAACGAAGCTTAGAGACCTTGAAAAACTAGTATTTCAACGTAAAATCTCCCCATCTCTGCCGGAATTAGCTGAAACAAGACAAAAACTGAACGACATTCTGTCTGCAAAAACCTCCTATAGGCTGAAATTGCTTAAAAAGTTATTCTACACTAAAGGCAATAAAGCGGACAAACTGCTTGCAGCACAATTAAAAAAACAGCAAGCCCAATCTAGAATTAGCCACTTGGCTTCTGCCCAGGGCAATATAACAGACCCCAAAGCGATTGCTGATCAGTTCGCTAAATATTATTCGGGCCTATATAACTTAGGGACAGATACTGCCATGGTGAAGCCCACCCTGGACGTTATTAAAACGTATTTAAAGGATTTGACACTCCCTCCCCCCTCCCAATCGCACATAGACATCCTGAACGCACCGATTTCGGGGGAGGAGATTGCGGCGGCGATTAAGAACCTTAAAACCAACAAATCCCCTGGCCCCGATGGTTTTTCTAACATTTATTATAAATTGTTCTCGACTATACTCACACCATCTTTACTCCACGTCTACCAGAACATTATGGACACTGGGTCGATCGCTCCAGAATACTTACAAGCTAATATAGTAACGATCCCCAAACCTGGGAAACCTCAAGACCTGTGTCAGAGTTATCGCCCGATTGCTCTCCTGAACACAGATCTGAAGCTCTATGCCAAAATTTTAGCTCTTCGCCTAAACCAGGTTCTCCCGTCGCTAATTAATCCTAACCAGGTTGGCTTTATCTTAAATAGACAGGGCTCTGATAGTACCCGTAGATTTCATAATATCATACACATACTGAAAACTCAGAAGACCCCAGCCTTGGTTTTATCGCTTGATGCGGAGAAGGCGTTCGATAGGGTCAACTGGGACTATATGGCCGAGACTCTTAGACATTTTCAATTAGGTCCAACGTTCTTAAAAGCAGTACATCCTTTGTACACCAACCCCTCTGCTAGAGTTTCCACGGCAGGGGCCCTATCGAACGCCTTCCAGATATCGAATGGTACGAGGCAGGGTTGTCCCTTGTCCCCCCTCATATTTGCATTGATGGTCGAACCATTGGCTTCTAAAATTAGAGACAACCCAGACATCATGGGAATATCCACCCTTGCCGAACAGCATAAAATTGGGCTATTCGCGGACGATATTTTACTCACTCTTAGGAATATCCCGGTTTCACTTCCTAATGTATTCAAGGAAATACTGGAGTTCCAATCGGTTTCCTGGTTTAAAATTAATCAGTCTAAATCCCAGGCTCTTCCATTTAACATCCCGCATCTTTCCCTGCAACGGCTTCAACAAGAGTATGATTTTGAATGGAGGGATTCCTATTTGCAATATCTAGGCTTGAAACTGCCCAGGGACCCTGCTAACATTTATAAATTGAATTATCAGCCGCTTCTTAGATTGGTGGAAGCTGAATGTCTTCGGTGGAAGGGGGAATCTGTGTCTTGGCTAGGTAGGATCGTATCAATAAAGATGAACATCCTCCCTAAAATACTTTATCTGTTCCGGACCCTTCACATAGCACTTCCCCCACATTTTAGCCCTGCTCTGCAACGCACCATTAACAAATATATCTGGGCTAATAAGCCCCCGCGTATAGCTTTTCGTTGCTCCCAGTATGCTAGAAATGTTGGAGGACTGGGCGTTCCTAATATCAAAATGTACTATATAGCTACCATACTGGAAACGGTGGTCCGTGCACACTCCCCCCCTGGTTTCCGAAATTGGGTGGATTTGGAAGCCGGCTTTGCCGTAGATAAAAATTTGGTTCAGCTGTTTTGGCTTCCTAGGCGCAATAGGCCTTCGACTTTGACCCTGCTGCCAACTACTCAGCTCTCCTTGCATGTTTGGGACACTATGACTACCAAGCTCAGGATTAAAACGTTCCCGTCTTCTTTGACCCCTATTGCAGCTTTGAAATATCTTATTCCAAATGTTAATCTCCGTTCTTGGGAGCTTTGTGGGATATATAACGTTGGTCAGTTGTACGTTGCCTCTACTATGAAGAGGTTTGAGGATCTGGTTGGAAGTTTCGGTCTGCCACACTCCCAGCACTATACATACCTGCAAATATCTCATCTGTTGAGATCCCATTCTTCGAAAGCTGCTGCTGCAAGCTACAATACTGGGATGACACACCTGTGTGGTAAAAAGTGGAATGGTAAGGGCATCATCTCGGACTGTTATCGGCAACAACTCCAGCTGCCTGAGGATTTTAAATTTTCATATATGCTGAAATGGGAGGATGAGCTCCAACTTCAGATCTCTCCGCAACAATGGTGCAAGGTTTTAGCTGCTACCAGAGGTGCTACCAGTTGTACCAACCATGTTGAAACGCACACCAAAATTACTCACAGATGGTACCTTACCCCACAACGTATTGCCTCTATGAATCCACAGTATTCCCCACAATGCTGGCGAAAATGTGGGCAACTTGGGACGCTCTTGCACATGTGGTGGCATTGCCCCGTTATTAGACCTTTTTGGACTGCTGTTTTTGGTCTCCTGACGACTCGACTGGGATACACGCTACCTTATCAGCCCCAGGTGGCCCTTCTTCAACTTTACCCTTCACATCTTGCTGGATTGAACCGTAAGCTTCTGTTTCATGTATTCAATGCTGCAGCTAACTTGATAGCACAATCTTGGAAGCAATCAGAGACTCCTAACATTCAGCATCTGCTTCAACAGCTAGATTCTAGAGAGTCTATGGAGCGGTTGGCAGCGGGGTCACCGGAAGCTAGAACTAAATGTGCACAAATCTGGGATGATTGGCATTCTGTACAACTCCAGTAGTGATGTTTGTGAATTATGCATTTATGTCTATTTGCTATCGTGACTGTTTGTAGTCCTCATTTTGTTCCTTCATGCACTGGGAAACTCCCCGTATACCATGTACGATCCATTTTATTTTCTTTGTTGTTGTTCTATTATGTTTTCTCTTTTCTGTTATTTCCTCTCACTCTGCTTGTTCATTGTTTAATTTGCTTATGATGGTACTCGAAGCTTGTGTCATTTGCGTCACTGACCTGTTTATACTTTCTAAGTATGTACATTTTGACTCTTGCTGTTTCACAATAAACTTGCAAGTTATAAAAAAAAAAAAAAGAGTTTTGGTGGTGTGACTTTAAATAAAGTGAAACAAAATTAAACTGAAAGCAAGATGATAGCTTAAGTAAGAAAAACCCAGAGTCCTTTTTATCACTTCTCATTCACCTTGTTGTTGGATGGTGTGGTAGTTAAAATGTTATTAAAGAGCTACCATCAGCTTATGCTAGGGTCATGAGTTGGCAAACAAAAAAGTCCTCTGTGGATGTACACCTACCTTTAACCCCATTACTAATTTCTCCCCAGGGTGCATCAAACTACACTGAGGGGCCTATTTATCAGAATTGGAGACCAGTGACCTTGCCCATTGCAACCAATCAGCAATTAGATTTCAACAGCCACCTACAAGTTAGAAAACAAAGATCTTCATTTTTACACAGGATGATAAATAGGCCCCTTAGAATGCTATTGTTCAATTTTTCTAAAAATGCCAAGAAACACAATAATTTGGGCTACTATGCCACCTTGTGGATAAAAATATTTTTTTCTGCTTAGTTTACAGACGCAAAAAAGTTATCAAACAAATGAAAGTAGTTGGAAAATAGTTACTATACCAAATTAATCCAACAACATAACTATGTTTATTATTATATAGTCCTACTAGCTGTATGGGGTGTTGTATACTGATAATTTACATGCACTTCTCTATACAGCATACAAGCTAAGTTTGGCACCTGATTTGTAGGCCACAAAAAACGATCACAAGTGTTGTCACCACAAAATGAAACCCAGGCCTCTCAAAATCAGCCAAGTATCTGTGGAAGAAAATGTAAATTAAAAAACCAACTCTGCTGCTACATTAGAGCACTGTGTCCCATATGTAATAAAAGGCACAAAGTTTGTACAGTTCAGTAGTAACCCATAGCAAGATGTTTGCTTTTAAACAGCTGGCCAGTAAATGCTACCGTATGGCAATAAGAATGGTTGTAAACTTTGCACCTTTGCACAGGAGGAGAAATCAGGTGGGACACTTACCAGTCATAAAATAAAGGATCTTTTATCAAGAATAAGGTTACTGGCACACCATGAGATTAGTTGGTTACGAGAATTCATTGCTACCAAGGGCGAATGCTAATCTGCTTTAGATGTTTCCCCGTGGGCAATAATGTAAATCACTCGTGGGAAAACATATGCGGTGCTTAGTTTTTCCTAAATTTTCTTGCGAGGGGGTTAGAGGGGTTAGATTAAGTTGGGGATTGAAAGGAGCCAAAAAGTCCTCCAAACTACAATAAATGCAGTGAGAGCTGTCCGAAACTAGAGATAGAATAGATTCAATTTTTAGCCTTTGCTTAAGGGACTGCCAATGGAGAAATGCAATTTATGGAATCAACTGATTCCTTACTTTTGTTTTTTCAGATAACATATGATACTAATAAAATAATCTGTGAATGATAAAAACAGAAAAGCCTTTCTGAAATAAAGAAGAATCATGCACAGATATTAAGAGATGTAATACCAGGATGTGAACTAAATGTATGTATTAACAGGATCTGAACTGGATTTGAATCAAGTCAAATGATGGTTTCCCTAACCAACTGAGCAGGGTTTGGCAGGGCTCAGAATTCCTACTGCTACAAATTGGTCATCTACTGCCACATGCAGAGTTTATTGTATAGTAGATCTGTCATTCTGAAACCCTGCTTTTGTCCAGATGGATAATATACGAAAGTCCTCCCAGCAATTCTCCATGTGAAAAGCCCCCCCTTGGTCCTATAGCATCGACATCTATAGATTAGCCACAGGGGTGGGGGAGTTGTCAGAATAGATGGATAGAGAGATTTCTTTTGTTGTGCAAGAATTCACAAGAATTTATTGCGTGTTTTGTCATAAAAAAGTGCAATTCTGCTAAACAATTCAGATTTTAAATGTATTAAAGGAACTGAATTTTCAGAGAATTTGTTACAATTCATTTACATTTAGGGGCAGATTTATTAGGTCAAGGTGAATTTTCGAACTTACAAAAAATTAGAATTTCAAACTATTTTTTGTGTACTTCGACTAGGGAATAGTCCAAATTCGATTCTAATTTGAAAAAAATTTGAATATTTGAATATCGAAATTTATCATGTTCTGTCTCTTTAAAAATTAAATTTCGACCATTCGCCATCCGAAACCTGCCGAATTGCTGTTCTAGCCCATGGGGGACCTTCTAGAACCTATTTGGAGTCAATTGGTGTACTTTGAAAAATCTAAGTTTTTTTGGGGAAAACTTTGATTCGAATTCAATTGAATGCGCTATTACTTCGATTCATACGATTCTAATTCGGCCGAATACAGACCTATTCGGCCAAAAATAAACTTTGGCTTAATTTCGGTTGGTCTTTTTGAATTTCGAAGTTTTTCAAATTCGAAATTCGACCCTTGATAAATATGCCCCTTAATGTTTGATTCTGTATTTTGTATCAAGTAATGTCAGCCACACACAAAGGCTGATCATGTCTGCTCTATGGCTGAACAGACAGAATGTGTATGAGGGGCTGAACATGGCATGGTGCATTGGGATATAATATTTTTTAAACCTGCCCAAACCAATATTCATAGTAGTATGAGCAGCATGGAGACTTAATGGGTTGCACATCTGCCTTTCAGCATTGGGGTCCTGAGTTTAATTCCAAACACTCTCCTGAAAATATTGAACCTAGTGTGTAAAAATGTTACAGGGACCATAGACTGTAAGCTCCATTGGAACAGGGAGGGAATGCTGTATAAGAGCTCATTTACTACCACTACGTGTAGTTGCACAAGTTGGCCAATTGCACACAAAAAAACACTCATTAAAGGACCTTGAGTTGGAAGGCGCTCCTAGAACCTACACATAGTTGCACACAAAGGTGACAGCAGCTCCAGAATTTAGAGCCAAAGTTTTACCTGCTTTAGTAGCCACAGAATGACACTGCCCAGAATTAGACAACTTGTTATCTACAAAAACCCCTAGATCTTTCTCATTTAAGGAAACTCTCAACACACTGCCATTTAGTGTATAACTTGCATTTATATTATTTTTGCCAAAGTACATAACCTTGCATTTATCAACATTGAACCTCATTTTCCAGTTTGCTGCCCAGTTTCCCAACTTAGACAAATCAGTCTGTAAAGTGGCAGCATCCTGCATGGAACCTATAGTTCTGCACAATTTAGTATCATATGCAAAAGTGTGGCATGCATGTTCTAAATATTCTTTTAGAGAGTGGTTAGGAAGGGAGAATTTTAGTGCTGCAGACCCCAAGTCCGGACACCCCAGATTCCCGACCCCCTCCTTGACTGCAGAGTCTGCTTCTTTTTATTCTATAATATAAATCATATCTGTAGTGCTGTGCAGATGTGTCACCACTATGTAAATTAACAGATAATAAAGAAAATTGTATCACTTGGATTAGTGAGCCACAATACATGTACAGAAAATCATATAAAACTTTGTTTTGTCTGATCTAATCGGAGAGGTCCATTTATCAAAGTCCGAATTTATCTCATTATTTTCTGAAAACGACTCCAACCAAATCCACATCTTCGAAACTTCTCTCATTGACTTACATGCAACCGCGGCAGTTCTGAGATGCCGGATTTTCTGATTCAGACTTTTTTTTTCTTTAAAAATTTAGATTTCATAGTAAAAAAAAACACACATTTTTCGA
Organism: Xenopus laevis; assembly: GCF_017654675.1. Classification (NCBI taxonomy): domain Eukaryota; kingdom Metazoa; phylum Chordata; class Amphibia; order Anura; family Pipidae; genus Xenopus; species Xenopus laevis. The sequence continues at coordinate 71,353,387 of NC_054374.1, read as the reverse complement.
GTTTTTTTTGGCATTTGGACTTTAATAAATAGCCCCCTAAGTGTATGGCCAAAATCTGTTCAGAATAATGACAAAGCAGTGAATTCATACTAAGGTATAATAACCCACACGCCCCAAGAAAGCTAAAAGATGCGGAGAAAGAGTGATTAGTTTTGCTTGTTTTTTTACTTCCCCCTATGGAGCTAGTGGACAAGTTAGTCATTGCTCTTCACATTTCCATGTTCCTTGTGTGTGCAGACAAAACACAGAAAAGAGACAGGAAGGAGTGACATTGGTCTCCCCCTTTCACAGGCAGCCGAGCATCTCCCACAATATCACAAGAAGTAAAGGGATACCCATTCCCTCAACCTTTGGCTTGCTTTGGTAGTTTTCTCTTGGGAAATAGAATATCCCTACACGCTATACTTCAGTCTTGTCTCTTTCTGATAAATCCCTCCCACATGCACATTCCTAATTAGTCCCTTCCCCCATGTCTTCTAGCTGCCATACCCATTCTTCAATTTCTTCCCCTATTATTCACCTTTCTTAAGTTCTACCCAACCCCCATGACACTTTCATCTCCCTTAAAGCCAGATGCAGCAAATTCTAAAGCGAAGGCACTTCATAGGGCAAGCATCTATTATGGTTTTAAACATCCTAAGGGTTAACGGCATACACAACTTATTTCAATGTTCAAAATGAATCTTCTCAGCCGGCATTTTTGAACATTAGTAGCAGATGCAGAGCAACTTGTGGTGCTTTACAATCATTTGAATAGAAGTGATTGGGGCTAAGAAGGGCTGATATAATTTAATTTGCTTTATTTGAAACCAAGAAAGGTCATGGATTTTTGTGGGATTCTGGGAGTTCAATGTTAGCTGGGGTACTGTACTTTTCAGAATTATAGATGTTTACACACAGCAACAGAGCAGTGCCAATCTCTATGCATAAGCTACAGACAAATAGGGATGTTTCAATTGCAGTCAGATCCGGTGTCCTACAGGTTGATGAAACAGATGTTTCTTCTCAAGTTTAACAGTTGAATGAGGGCACCCAGGCCCTACACAGAATGCTATAACTGACTTGAATACATACATTGGCAAGTGTCAATTGCAAATGACAAGAGCACTAAGGGGTGCAAAATTACACCCCTTTGATACTCAGTCACTCAGAACTCCCATCTGGTACATAGCTGTGTACTGCATCTCGTGCTGGATTAAAAGTCCAAAGTCCACAGAATTTTTTTTAGGGTTGTGCAATTAGCTAAAAGCATCACAAGCAAAATGTCTAAAAATATTTTCATGACAAAGACACATATCTATTGTTAATACACTTGAAAGAGAGAACTATTGGTCAGCTAAAATGTTAAATAGCCTGATGGTAAAAAAAAATGTGGTGCAGAGGAAATATTATAAGAGTCACAACTCTGAGCCAATGTGGCCATCTTTATCCACTTTACAAGCAAATCATGCCTTGGGCACAAACATACTAGCCGGTGAATCAGTGCATCATACACAATGGTCAATAACCATACTTTTTCTTACTTACACACTTGCATTGACTCTCACACTTGCACTTACAGTCTCAGACTAGTGAGAAACAACTGATCAGCTGGAACCCACTCACTTTTGCTTCTTCATATACAGGCACAGTGTTGGCCTGGGTGCATACACACAGAGCAGATTTTGGATTGAAAACATGCATTTGTGCTGAAACCCATTCCTTGTATATTTACCCAGACTGAAACAGTGCCCTCTCATTGCAGAGACATAAGTAAGTGGGTTGAAGCCAATAAACATCACGTGTGGCACTAGCAAGAGATGGACACACATGTGAAAGAAAAAACCTGCATTATTCGGAGAAGAATTCATTTGATCCTTTACACACTAGTGGTGCTGGGAGCTCCAGTAGTGGTGCAGGCACAGGCAGAGGGTGATGTTTTGGTTTAGGAAGGTTAATTATAGCTATATACTCAATTACTTGTTTCATAGTCAAGTGGCACTTCATGCAAGCACATACAGTGCAGTGCCAATCTGATACGTAATGCCCCAGCATAGAGGCAAATTCACTAACCTCCGAAAATTCGCCATGACGGCTTCGCTCACAGTGCAACACTTTGCCAGGAGTAGATTCGCCAGGACAATGCTAATTCACTGAAATCAGAAGTTGCGTCCAGGGCCCGAACTCTGGCGAAGTTGCGTTAGCGTTATTGCACCAAACGAAGCAAAGTTGCGCTAGCGTTGGCTAATTTGCATACGGCGGGAAGTTAAAGTTGAATGGACATATATGTTGAAGCAAATACATTACACTACACAAGCCTAGGAAACCTTAATAAAATAAAGTTGTTATATTGCCCTACACATGAGCCCAGTGTATAGTTTATGTGCCATATGTTAGGAAATGTAGGGGGGAAGCCGGTTAACCCCAAAAAAATTTACGCTATTCTTCAGCCTATCACTCTGAAAAAGGAAAAGATGCTAGCATTTTTTGGGACTTAGAAAAATTTTCAACTATTTTTTGAGGAAGGCCTATCTACTCTATTGCACTTCGCCCGGTCTGAGGTGGTGAAGGCAAGTCTGGCGCAAGAGGTAACGATCAGTAAAATCCGCATCTTAGTGAATTTGCATAGTTACGTCCATTCGCCAGATCGCAAATTCGCTAGGCATTAGGGAGCAAAGTAACGCTAGAGTCTATCTCCTTCGCTAGCAAAGTTACGCTGGAGACCGTTAGTAAATCGGCAAAGTACGGAAATGAAGCCTGCGTTAGTCACTTTGCCCTTTAGTAAATTTGCCCCATAGAGTTTCAGTGCCAATGTCATGTAAATTGTCTCCATGTGGTAATAGGGCCAGCTCTGTGTATAAAAGACCTAAAAACCTTACAGTGTAAACATGGTCTCAATTCAATAAAGAATCCCCCAGAACACAGGGAAGAATACTTTTTATAACAAATCAGAAAACACACCAGAATTAATATAGTACCAATAATAATGGTGGCAGTTCCATTAATAATGCCCCTAGAAGACAAGGCTGGATAGATACGCAGTGCCAGTTGTAAAGCTGATAACTCAGATCACACGGGAGAATAAATAGGGTGCGGGTCCTGCCAGCAGTGTAAATGGGCTTTACTCAACCAGGGACTCAGGCAGGTGGTCAATTACAAATACGAGTAATTCAAGGGTTACTTTGGCAGGTTGTACCTACACACTCAACTGAATTGTATTAAATGTCTGTTCACCTTTAACTTAATTTTTTGTATGTTAAAAAAGGATAATCTTAAGCAACTATTCAATGTGTCTAACGTTAACATAAAGGTGAACCACCCCTTTAAAGAGGTGCACAAGTACAAATGAATACAGTGACACATTATTTAGGCAAATCATAGCAACAAGTACTGTAGATGCTGGTCAGTCAATAAACAGACACCATGGATAGCTATCATCAGAGGTACCCAAATTAGTGGATGAGGGCACATTAAATAACTAGGGTACAATTTGAAATAAATAATTATCTGTTATTTTGGATAACCCTTTGACCATCGAAAGGGCCATGAAAGTAAATTCCAGACAAACGATGATGCTCTGGAAAATTGCTGAAGGCTTGATTATGAAGAGGTAATGATAGATTTGTTGAGCGGTAGATTATTAACAGAGAGCTTCTTAGGTTAAGGTTACAGATGTAAGGTGCTGTGAGCAGCTTTGAATGTTTGTGTCCTATTACTTTATGAATTCCTCAATGGTAGTAATTGCAAATGCAACTACAGGGTCTGGCAGTGTGGTGTAACTGATGAGGTTAGTAAAGTTTTTGGTAGAGACTGGAGTGATAAAAGTCTGTCAGGGGAAGTCCTATTAGCAGAGACTTAAGGTCCCCATAGACGCAAAGATTTTTCTTGCCGAACGACCGATTTTATCGTGAAGTTAGTGGGATTCAGATGATCATACTTCGTTCGATTTTTTGTCCGACATCTGTCAGAAAATTGATCGGCCAGGTTAAAAAATCTTTATCGGTCCCAGTGCAATCTATCAATGTTTGCAGGGCCAAGCAGGCAGTTACCCTTCAGTTTTGCTGCCAATATCGCTTGAAATGGTCTTTTTATTTGATGGACACATCGTACATTTAAACAATCGTTTCAAAATAATCGGGGTCTCACGATAACGATTGGATCTTTTAAAAATCTTTACATCTATGGCCAGCTTAAAGGTGACCATACACTAGTCAGTATCACATGGTCAGATACTGTGCCATTTGGCCATTCTTTATAAAACAGACCCAAGTGGAAATGAGAAGGCTCTACTCACTTTAGTATTTGCCACTGACACATTAACTACTGAACTGCCCTTTAAAAACCACACAGCCAAGCCTAAATCCCTGTGCTGTTCATTTGACCCAAAGTAGGGGCTAAGTTGGCAGGTCCAACTGTACTGTACTCCAGCAATGCTATGCTATATTTCTAGCAATATCCATGAAGTAAATGCAGTACTTGCTTTGAAGCACAGGTGCAATTTAGACATGGAATTGCTTTAAGCAAATATTTTCAGTCTTAATCATCTGCTATGATGAATATGATGTATGCCTATTAGTTGTGAATCAATTTCTAAACTGTGGTATGACTGACCACACCTTAGATTTTTGACATACACAGAACACTTTAACTACATAATAATACCTTAACCATATCCTTCATGTTTTGCATTTCTACTTATGAAGATGCATATAGATTTATGAGTCTACCAACTAAATCAAAAGCTATGATTCTCAGTTGACAGTTGAACTCAGATAAAACAGTATGAGATTCAGGGCACCCTGATGGTGTTATTTATCAAAACCCAAAAAGTTCTCACTATATTCTGAAAACTACTCTGACCAAATCTGCATGGACTTTTTCTCCCTATTTATCAATACTTTTTTCCAAAAATTTCTTGTGCAGGAAAAATATCTATAATATCGTAAAAACATCAAAATCATAGAAATTTTGATTTGTCACCGAAACCTGTGGCTTTTTCAGATTTGTCGCCATTAATCACAAAATCTTCAGATTATTGAACAAAACCCAGCGCAGATCAGGATATCAAAAGGACATCTGCCACTAACTTCTACATGAACTCGGCAATTGAAGTACTTTTTTATTCTGGCTTTTAACACCGTCAGGGTTTTAATAAATAATGAAAAATTAGAGTTTTTTTTTTCTAAGAAAAAATTGTGGTTTTCCCCTTTAAAAAAAAAAATGCTGGTCCCTGCAACTGATTTGAATGACAACAATCTTCTATGAGCTGAAATGCATTTTTGGTCCAAACACACATGCAAACATATAATGGCAGATAAATTCTTTTGTATGCCATAAGTCCAATGTTATTTCTTCTAGTGACTGTGGACAGATGCATGCTGACAAACTCTTTTAAAGACCAAAAACGCTGGGCTCTGCTTCATGCCCTTCCCCGCCCCCTCAAGCAAGGTTAGGAAATGTGGATGAAAATAGTCAGTTAGCTGACCCATGAAACATTTTGCATGTCTTTGCAACGGTTCCCAGCTATTGTCTTCCCTTGTTGTCCGAAAGCATTCCCAAATCCCTGACTCTCAATGGTTCCACAGTATAATTAGATTTAGAGCAAAGGCATTTTTGTTGTTTATTTTTGCTTAGCCATTGCTTTAGGCAACCATTAGGCTTTCCAGATAATTAACATCAGCAACAGGGTACCAGCCATGTCTATAGGGAATATTTATAACTAGAAGAAGAGGAAGTTCTCGACAGACTTTGTCACCGTTACAAGAAGAAAGTGTTCTACTATATATTTCTGGAAAATTTGGGCATGTAAATATCTTCTCTGCTACAGTAATACATTCTATAAAATCAATTAATGCTTTTTGTTAAACAGTTTATTCTGCAGATTACCACAGGCAAAACTTAGTAAATGTGATTTGCCTTTTATTACATTTTACTAAATGTGGGCCAAAATGAAGCTGCTAGTAGTGAGTCTGTATTTCCTGATCTATTACCCCCACTAATACCAAATGCTGGGGATACACTTAAAGATTTGCTTGTTTGCAGATGTTGCCAAACAAGCATATTTTTCTACTTTATTCCCAAATTGAGGTCACAATGCTGGTAAATGAAGGCCATGCTCTTAACAAAATTTGAAACCTGCCCAATCAATATACGGCTAATATCGGACAAACAGGCCTGTTGCCGTAAGGGTTGACACCCGGCTGGTATTTTACTGGCCTAGCTGGTGAAACATCTGCCAAGGCCGGGACTGGTATTACAAACTTACCGGCAATGTAGTTGCCGATAAATTTGTAATACCCTTTAAAAAAAAGCCCTCGGCCCGCCCCCAATTCGCTCAGAACTTACCTTTTTTTTCAGCCTCCTGGTCATCGCGCGATGTTGCTCTTCTCCTTTTGAGTCAATGTACGTGGCCCGCCCCTTTTGCACCACAGACTGCCCCTTTTTGTTCCCGCCCCCCAACAGCCGATAAAAGTTTTCAGAAAAGGAGGCAACCCTAGTTGCCGTTGGAGGGCTCTATACATGGGCCACTAAGCCGCTAACTGGTTTCAGAAGGACTGAGGTAGAAGCTATTGTCAGCCAATGTATGGCAACCATTAGAGCAGTGATCCCCAACCAGTGGCTCGTGAGCAACATGCAAAATAAGCAAATGACGTTCTCCGCACTGCCTTTTCAATCTTTCAAAGAATGCATCAAATCCTCGCTTGGGCATTGCAGGTTAATTGAGTATAGTACTATGTTACATTATGTATTGATACGGTATGTGACTGTAATACATTGTTTCAAAAAAGATAAGATAAGAACAGCATTAGGTTCTATATGCCTTGTACTCATGTGGATTTTATATGTTTTTAAATAGTGTGTATTTATATTATCATTCTACAGCACTGATGGGAACACAGAAGATTTTAAAGCACAATCTATGCTGATTTACGGATATATGGACATTAATGTTTTTTCAGAAGTTTTTTAACACAATAATGTTTCTAGAAATTTTTTAAAAAATTGCTTTTTTCATATGATGTTAATTTAATTGATGGCACGCCCCTTTGACTAATTTCTCACTTGATGGGAGGGCTTTTATAGCCTTGTTTGTTCTGTGTTTGTTACACTTGAGAAAGGGTATGTAATGACCCGAAACATGTCGTGTAGTAGCCTTTAATAAACACAACCACAGCGTTTTGCTATTGAGAAGTGCTCTCCTCATCCTTTAATTTTCGCTCGTGAGCAACATGTTGCTAACCGAGCCCTTGGATGTTGCTCTTAGTAGACTTAAAGCAGGTGCTTATTTTTGAATTACTGGTTTGGAATAAAGTTTTAGTGGCATAAAAACCAGGTGTACTGCCAAACAGAACCACCTTTAGACTGCCAGTCCACATATGGGCTACTAAATAGCCAATCGTAGCTAGGGTTGCCACCTTTTCCCGAAAAAAATACCGGCCTTCCTATCTATTTTTCTTTTCCCTATTAATAACATTGGGATCAACCATGATTTTTTGGAATTGCCCCAAGGCTGGTTATGTTTTGGACCTATCTATCCAATGTTTTATAATGTTTTCATCTTTATTTAATGATCTTAAAGATTTTCTCAGGTGAAATTTTCCAACCCTTGGAATGTTTGGGTTCAATCACCCTTATTGCTATCCTTATACTCATAACAAAATAAATGACTTACTCTATCATTAAAATAGGGTTCTGGAGTGGCAATCCAACATTCCCTGCTTTTGTAATCACTGACATATTTGCGACCGACTATGGTATACTTAAAACATATTGGTAAATGGGCTACACGAGGCAGTGGCACACTCACAGCCCTTTACACTGATATAATTGGAGCCCAAATCAACATATAATACGTCACGTGACTCACGTCTCCTAAAGTAACTGTTTATTTCAGGACATTTTCACTTTACGTCTTTTCGACTGTCACCAAAATGTCACAGTACACTGTGAGACGTTCCACTATAGCAACGTCTGACCTTTGCCACCTTAACATCGCTATTTTATTTTGTATTGGAAACTACCAACTACCCGAGGAGGGGGGGGGGACATTCACCACTTCCGCCTGCACGCAAAAGTCATTACCGCGACTCCTTCGATCAATATTTATGCTAAGTGACGATAAATAGAATCGAACCAAGGCGAATACTCCCGGATATGTGAAGAATGAAGGCTGCTTAACAAAGGGCTTTCCTTGCGACTGAATGGTGCGGTCCGCTGTGTGACGTCACGTGGTGGCAGTTGGCCGGTTGCCTGGGAGGAGACGCCATTTCTGCCGACGGATTTGAAGGCAAAGGAACATATTGGAAGAGGGGCGATCGAATCTTCGGGCTGGGCTTTAGTTCACCTGATATCTGTACAAGCTGACATCTGGTTTCCTGGTGTAGGATTCGGGGATTTGAGGGGGAACTATGGCATGTGGAGCGACGCTCAAGCGCTCTATGGAGTTCGAGGCCCTAATGAGCCCGCAGTCTCCCAAGCGACGCCGGTGCGCTCCTTTACCCGGATCCCCAGCCACCCCGTCTCCTCAGAGATGCGCCATTAGGCCCGAGATGCAGCAGGGGCAACAACAGCCGCTTTCCCAGTTGGGAGGTGACCGTAGGCTGACTCCTGGTAAGGCCACAATGCCTGCGTGAGAGTGTGTGTGTAACGCAGTTGAGTCCTTGCTAATGGGTTGTACCGCAGTAGTAACTGCAGGGCCGCGGGTTAGACCCCATTATGTGTGCGAGTCGGTGTTCTAGAATCCGTTCTGGATGGAAGAACAAAAAGTTCTGCAGCTGTGACGTCATCTGGCATCATCTACATGACCACTAGTGTGTCCCTGTGTGTATTCACATTGTTATTTGTTCCTCTCAATGTGTGTCTGTGTGTGTGTATATACAACATGAAAAATGATCTTTACACTGACTAATGGCTTATTGTGTTTCTTTGTCCCCTTGGTATTCAGGCTGGGTGTATTTTGTCTCTCCATGATGACAAATTTTGTGGTATTCAGCTGAATTCTAATTCAAACATGAAGCCTGGGTATTGGGTTTCCCTTGGAGGGGCGTGGGGAGCAGTAATATTAGACAGCAGAGGCTGCACCAGGGGAGTTGAGATGTTAGGGCTGATTAACAGCATAAGGGAGAAGTGACTCAGTGTTGCAGAGCATCTATGAGGAAGGAAGAAATTAAACTATATTGTATGTATGGCTGGTCATTTTCATGGACAAAACTACCCAACTTGTGCTTTTTTTTTTTTTTGGCTCATTGTCCAGCATACAGAACACAGTCTGGATCAGGCATGTCCAAAGTGAGGCACGGGGGGGCCAATTGTGGACCATTTTTAAATTTACACCGGCCTCCGTCATGAAATTAGTAATAATGAGGCTCCCCAGCATAGTGCAATCAGGAATCCCATAGCAGTAATATTAAGGCACATTATTGAAATGATCTGCCACTTGGTCTATACTGCTGCCTGTGTGCTGAAGGTGTTAGTAATAGACACATAGAGACGCGCCGCTCTCACATACTTCTTTAGGGCTGAAGGTGTCAATAGACGTACTGACGTGCCAGTACAATAAACTAAAGAAGTATGGCATCACTACGTGCCAGTACGTGTCTATTGCTAACACCTTCAGCACACAGGCAGCAATAGAGACCAAGTGGCAGATCATTGCACTAATGTGCCCAAATATTACTGCTATGGTTTCTCAATTCCTGTAATTTAATGTAAATGGTCCAAAGAATGTCCGGCTTAATGGTTGGCCCCCACACATTTTCATCTCACCAAATCTGGCCCTTGTTGCAAAAAGTTTGGGCACCCCTGGTCTGGATTGTCATAACAGGGAACAGCCATTCCCTGTAATGATGTATAGGTCAGGAAAAACATATCCTGCACCAGACTCTAACCCGCAAAATCGCAATCCTAAAAATGTTGCCGTTGTACGACCCACGCCTGACCCCATTCTCAAATCTTTGCGCTCTTTATGCTCTATGCGTGCCTCTGGTTCCAAGACAAGGAAGCATTGGAGGATTGTACTTCCCCAGTCTAACCTGTACCTAACCCTACAATGACTGGCAAAATTTCAAATCAAACCAGCCCAAGCAGTGGTTAATCCTTGGGTTGTGGGTCAACCCGCACATCACGAATTCCCTGCAAGCTTTCTCCACCCACAGCAAAAAGGTTTTGCTTTTTGATCTCAACCACCCCCCCCCCCCCAGACTTAGCTGACATGGGCAATGGCAACTTTAAATTACACTATTCCAATAAGAAACTGTTGTCTCTTAAAGAGGCAAATTCACTATTGTTTCAATCCCAAATAATTTAGCCAAATAGGGAAACTGCAGCTACTCCTTGTTTGGTCCTTGCAAGCTAGTTATTAGTTTACCAAAGCACATATAATCCCCCCTGCATAAGGCCAGGGGCAGTTTTATCAAGTTGTGAAATCAGAGCTTGCCACAGGAAAATCCCACTGCACCCTATTCATTTCTATGGTGAACGCTTAACTTTCACCTGTTGATTAATATGTCTCTAAAAATCCCATAAAATTGAAAAGAAAGCAGAAGAATTTTACTGTGGTGAGATCTAAGTGTACACTTTGCTATATCCAGTCCAATCCACTGAAATCCATGGAAACTGGAAAGTATATCTTTTTATTGTTCCAGATACCGTTCCATGTTCACCGGACAGACCATCTCAGCCTGAAAAAAAATGCAATTTTGCAAGATTAAAAAGGACCAGTAACATCAAAAAATGAAATTGTTTTATACTAATAAAAATGTAATGCAGTGTTGCCCTGCACTAGTAAAACTTCTGTGTAGCAATGGGGCAGCTATTCAAAGGAGAAAATAATGTTATCTGTTATATACTATTTATTCTGTGCCATATATTTTTCAATTTCCGCCATTGCTACTCAGCAGCTTGTTTATATGAATTATAGTAGTGTTTCTGAAGCAAACAGATCAGTTTTACCAGTGCGGGGCAACACTACATGATATTTTCATTACTTTAATTCCTTGTTC